>NC_061509.1:55587687-55659477 GCF_022539505.1 Lolium rigidum
ATGAGCAAGTTTCCCTTAAGTGGATACGCAAGGTTTATCGAACTCAGGGAGGAAGAGGTCAAAGATATCCCTCTCATGCAACCCTGCAACCACAAAGCAAGAAGTCTCTTGTGTCCCCAACACACCTAATAGGTGCACTAGTTCGGCGAAGAGATAGTGAAATACAGGTGGTATGAATAAGTAGTAGCAACGGAACCGGAAAAGTGCTTTGCCCGGGACGAGAAACAAGCAAGTAGTAACGCAGCGAGTAGTAACGCAAGTAAAACAAGTAAACAAGCAGCGATAGCAGATATTTAGGAACAAGGCCTAGGGATTAGACTTTCACTAGTGGACACTCTCAACATTGATCACATAACGTAATAGATAAATGCATACTCTACACTCTTGTTGGATGATGAACACATTGCGTAGGATTACACGAACCCTCAATGCCGGAGTTAACAAGCTCCACAATTAAATGTTCATATTTAAATAACCTTAGAGTGCAAGAAAGATCATCACGACTAAACCAAGTACTAACACAGCATGCACACTGTCACCTTCACACTATGTAGGAGGAATAGATCACATCAATACTATCATAGCAATAGTTAACTTCACAATCTACAAGAGATCATGATCATAGCATACGCCAAGTACTAACACGGATGCACACACTGTCACCATTACACCGTGTAGGAGGAATAAACTACTTTAATAACATCACTAGAGTAGCACATAGATAAATTGTGATACAAAACACATTGCAATCATAAAGAGCACTTCACTACGCCATTCATAACAGTGAGTAAGTATTCTGTGAAATATAGCCTAAGAGACCCACACGGTGCACACACTGTCACCTTTACACACGTGGGACAAGGAGTCTCCGGAGATCACATAAGTAAAACTCACTTGACTAGCACAATGACATCTAGATTACAAGCATCATCATATGAATCTCAATCATGTAAGGCAGATCATGAGATTATTGTATTGAAGTACATAGGAGAGAGATGAACCACATAGCTACCGGTACAGCCCCGAGCCTCGATGGAGAACTACTCCCTCCTCATGGGAGCAGCAGCGGTGATGAAGATGGCGGTGGAGATGGCAGCGGTGTCGATGGAGAAGCCTTCCGGGGCACTTCCCCGCTCCGGCAGGTGCCGGAACAGAGACTCCCGTCCCCGGATCTTGGCTTCGCGATGGCGGCGGCTTTGGAAGGTTTTCCGTATCGTGGTTCTTCGCATCGTGGGTTTCGCGATGGAGGCTTTAAGTAGGCGGAAGGGCAGAGTCGGGGCCCGACGAGGGGCCCACACCACAGGGCGGCGCGGGCCCCCGGCCGCGCCGCCATGTGGTTTGGCCACCTCGTGGCCCCACTTCGTATGCTCTTCGGTCTTCTGGAAGGTTCGTGGCAAAATAGGCCCCGGGTCTTCGTTTCGTCCAATTCCGAGAATATTTCGTTACTAGGATTTCGAAACCAAAAACAGCAGAAAACGAGAACCGGCACTTCGGCATCTTGTTAATAGGTTAGTTCCAGAAAATGCACGAATATGACATAAAGTGTGCATAAAACATGTAGGTATCATCAATAATATGGCATAGAACATAAGAAATTATCGATACGTCGGAGACGTATCATTAGTTTCTTCACATCTCTGCAAAACTTTATCAAGGTTTCGCAAGCAACTATCAAAAGAATTCCCGTAAACGGAAAAATCATCCATGAATACCTCCACATTACTCTCACAAAAGCCATGAAAAATAGCAGACATGCATCTTTGAAAAGTAGCAAGAGCATTACATAAACCAAAAGGCATACGCCTATAAGCATAAGTTCCATAGGGACAAGTAAAAGTGGTTTTCTCTTGATCTTTAGCTTTAACAGACAATTTGTGAAAACCCGTAATAACCATCAAGAAAGCAAAAATGAGTATTTTTAGACAATCTTTCTAGCATTTGATCAATAAATGGTAAAGGGTAATGATGTTTTTTAGTAACCTTATTAACTTTTCGATAATCAATGCACATTCTATACCCTACAACTACTCTTTGAGGTATAAGCTCATCATTATCATTAGGCACAACAGTTATTCCTCCTTTCTTAGGAACGCAATGCACATGACTAACCCATCTACTATCGGCAATAGGATATATAATACCAGCTTCAAGAAGTCGTAATACCTCATTTCTTACCACATCCTTCATCTTAGGAATTAGACGACGCTGAGGTTCAACAACAGGCTTCGCATCATCTTCCATATTAATGGCGTGTTGGCAAATAGAGGGAGAAATCCCCTTCAAGTCATCAAGAGTATAGCCAATAGCACCTCGGTGTTTCTTCAATATTTGCAATAATATTTCTTCTTCAAACTCTGTAAGCTTAGAACTAATAATAACAGGATATATTTTCTTATCATCAATATGAGCATATTTAAGATTATCGAGCAAAGGCTTTAAATCAAAAACAGGATCTTCCTTTGGTGGCGGTGTTGTACCCAAATCTTCCACCTGGTAAATCATGCTTGAGAATAGGTTGGCGAAGAAAAATATCCTCAAGCTCATCTCTTTCTTTCCTAAAAACTTCACTCTCGCTATTCTCCAAATGTTGCCGCAAAGGATTATTAGGAACAAGAACAATAGATGCACACTGCTCCATTTTAAAATCATTACTAGGCAAATCAGCTTTATAAGGAGTTTTGGTAAATTTAGAGAAGTTAAACTCATAAGATTCACTAGCAAATTTAGTCAAAATTTTCTCTTTCTTGCAATCTATAATAGCTCCACAAGTATTTAGAAAAGGTCTACCAAAAATGATAGGACAATAATCACTAGCAACAGAACCAAGTACCAAAAAGTCAGCAGGATATTTAATCTTACCACATAGAACTTCCACATCTCGAACAATACCAATTGGAGAAATAGTTTCTCTATTAGCCAACTGAATAACCACATCAATATCTTCAAGTTCACAAGAAACAATTTCGTGCATAATCTCCGTGTAAAGCTCATAAGGAATAGCACTAACACTTGCACCAATATCACATAAACCATAATAGCAATGATCACCAATTCTAACAGATAGCATAGGAACACTAACTTGTTTGGGTTTATTAGGATGTGAAACAATATTAGAAGCATCTTCACGAGAAAATAATATGACCATCCTCCACATTTTCAGTCACAAGATCTTTAACTATTGCAACAAAGAAGTTCAACTTTTATTTGTTCTTCGAGTTCTATAGGTTTCTTTTCACTTTTATGAACCGCACTATTTATAACAGAGTACTCCTTCATTTTGGCAGGAAAAGGAGTTTTTTCAATATAAGCTTCAGGAATAACATGATCAGCAGTTTCAACCACAACACATTTATTAATAGATGAATCAATTTTATCTTTATACGGTTCATGATACTTGTCAAAATTCTTCTTAGGCAATTCATAACGAGAGGCAAAAGCTTTATAAAGATTTGCAGCAACTTGAGAATCAAGACCATATATAGCACTCATATTACGAAATTTATCAGTATCCATAAAAGCTTCAATGCATTTATAATCATAAATTATACCTAATTCTCTATCCTTGTCGTTCTCCCAACCTTCAGTATTTTCTTGGATCCGATCAAGAAGGTCCCTTTTAAACTCTTCTTTGTTGTGTGTAAATGATCCAGAACAAGAAGTATCCAGCAAGGTCTTGTCTTGAAAAGAAAGTCTTGCATAGAAATTATCAATAATAACATTACCGAGAAGCTCATGAATGGGGCATTTGAGCATTAAAGACTTCAATCTCCCCCAAGCTTGGGCAATACTCTCTCCATCATGAGGCCAGAAATTATATATGCGGTTCCGATCTTTGTGAATTTCACTTGGAGGATAAAATTTGGAATAAAATAAAGGCACAATGTCCTCCCAATCAAGAGAATCACCATTCTTCAACAATTTATACCAATGCGCCGCTTTACCGGACAGACGATATAGAGAATAGTTTCTTCCTAACTTCATTCATAGCAATACCTGCACATTTGAATAACCCGCATAATTCATGCAAAAACAATGAATGATCACCAGGATGGACAGCTTCCATCCCCTTCATAGCGGTTATCCATAACATGTTCAATAATTTTCGTAGGTATTTTATATGGTATTACTTCCTCACTCGGCGCCTCATCCACTACCGTTGCAGTAGTAGTAGATTTCCCAAATAGAAATTGAAGAGAAGATCTCTCCATAATGACTTATAGCAGCAGAGCGGAAATAAAATCAGCACAAACAAGTAAAGGTTTTCCTTACCAATTCCACTTACCAATAGCGCTTCACTCCCCAGCAACGGCGCCGTGAAAATAGTCTTGATGACCCACAAGTATAGGGGTGTATCGCAAGTATCTTCGATAAGTAAGAATGTCGATCCCAACGAGGAGCAGAAGGTGTTGACAAGCAGTTTCGATGAAGGATTCACCGCAAATGCTCACGGACAAGTATTCGGGGGGTTTTGATGTAACAGATGAATAAAGTACGAGTAAGTAAAATGCGAGAGAAATAATTGCAGCGAGTGGCCCAATCCTTTTTAGCACAAAGGACAAGCCGGTTTGTTTACTTATAATAACCAAACGTTCTCGAGGACACATGGGATTTTAGTCTAGTGCTTTCGCTACATACAACTGATTAATCTTCATTGTTTTGATAAGTGTTGTGTGGGTGAACCTATGCTAATGTACCGCCCTTCCTAGGACTAATACATACTTGTGATTATACCCCTTGCAAGCATCCGCAACTACAAGAAAGTAATTAAGATAAATCTAACCACAGCCTTAAACTCGAGATCCCGCGATCCCTCCCGCATCGATATACCAACGGGGGTTTAGGTTTCTGTCACTCCGGCAACCCCGCAATTGGCAAACGAGTACAAGATGCATTCCCCTAGGCCCATAAATGGTGAAGTGTCGTGTAGTCGACGTTCACACGACACCACTAGAAGAATAACACCACAACTTAAATATCATAACATTGAATATTACTCAACCATAGTTCACTACTAACATTTAGACTTCACCCATGTCCTCAAGAACTAAACGAACTACTCACGAGACATCATATGGAACATGATCAGAGGTGATATGATGATGGATAACAATCTGAACATAAACCTTGGTTCAATGGTTTCACTCAATAGCATCAATAACAAGTAGAAATCGCACCGGGAGAGTTTCCCCTATCAAACAATCAAGATCAAACCCAAATTGCTACAGCGGTGACGATGTCCAGCGGTGGAGACGGCGGTGATGATGGTGGAGATGATGATGATGGTGATGGAGATGATGTCCAGCTTGATGACGGTGACGATGGCGTCGATTTCCCCCTCCGGGAGGGAATTTCCCCGACGGATTCCTCGCCCGCCGGAGAGCTCTTTTCTCTCTGGTGTTCTCCGCCCCGCAGAGGCGGCTGTAACCCTTCGTGAGGATTCCTATGTGGCTTAGGTCTTCGAGACGAAGGGTTTCGCGAAGAAAAGGAGGCGAAAAGGGCTGTGTGGGCCCCACACCACATGGTGGCGCGGCCAGGCCATGGGCCGCGCCGCCCTATGGTGTGGGACCACCTTGGGTCCAACTGGCTCCCCCTTCTGGCTTCCTTCGTCATCTGAAAAAATAGGATTTTTGGTAAAACTTCCTTCCACAGTTGATCTTCCGAAATATTGCATCCTGACGGTGCTTTTTCCAGCAGAATCCTGGCTCCGGTGCTCGATCTCCAAATAATCATGAAACATGCAAAATAGATGAAATAACATAAGTATCGTGTCCCAATATGAAATATATCAATGAATAACAGCAAATTATGATATAAAATAGTGATGCAAATTGGACGTATCAGCCTCTTAACTAGCTTGTTGATTAATGGATGATTAGTTTCATAATCATGAACATTGGATGTTATTAATAACAAGGTTATATCATTGTATGAATGATGTAATGGACACACCCAATTAAGCATAGCATAAGATCTCGTCATTAAGTTATTTGCTATAAGCTTTCGATACATAGTTACCTAGTCCTTATGACCATGAGATCATGTAAATCACTTATACCGGAAAGGTACTTTGATTACACCAAACGCCACTGCGTAAATGGGTGGTTAAAAAGGTGGGATTAAGTATCCGGAAAGTATGAGTTGAGGCATATATATACTCTGGGCCCTCTCGGTGGAATGTCGTCTAATGTCTTGCAAGCATATGAATAAGTTCATAAGAGACCACATCACATACCACGGTACGAGTAAAGAGTACTTGTCAGGAGACGAGGTTGAACAAGGTATAGAGTGATACCGAAGATCAAACCTCGGACAAGTAAAATATCGCGTGACAAAGGGAATTGGTATCGTATGTGAATGGTTCATTCGATCACTAAAGTCATCGTTGAATATGTGGGAGCCATTATGGATCTCCAGATCCCGCTATTGGTTATTGGTCGAGTGAGTACTCAACCATGTCCGCATAGTTCGCGAACCGTAGGGTGACACACTTAAGGTTTGATATCGTTTAAGTAGATATGGAAATATGGAATGGAGTTCGAAGTTTTGTTCGAAGTCCCGGATGAGATCCCGGACATCACGAGGAGTTCTGGAATGGTCCGGAGAATAAGATTCATATATAGGAAGTCATTTTATGAGATTTAAAATGATCCGAAAGGTTCTAGAAGGTTCTAGAAAAGTCCAGAAGAAATAAGGATGGAAGGTGGAGTCCCTCTCCACCCACCTTGGCCGGCCAGCCTAAGGGAGGAGGAGTCCCAAGTGGACTCCCCACCATGGTGGCCGGCCACCCCACCAAGGAAAGGGGGGAGTCCCACTCCCCCTAGGTTTGGACACTTGGAAGGTTTTTGTTGGGGTCTTATTCGGACACTTTGACCTAAACCTTGGGGCTTCCACCTATATAAAGAGGGGGAGAGAGGGGCTGGCCGGCCACTCAAGCCACCACCATGGCCGCACCCCTCAAGGGTGCCCTAGCCGGCGCCCCTCTCCCCAAACCCTAGCACCTCTCCTCCACTATTTCTCCCGCATATGCTTAGCGAAGCTCCGCCGGAGATCTCCATCAACACCGCCACCACGCCGTCGTGCTGCCGGGATTCCGAGGATGATCTACTACTTCCGCTGCCCGCTGGAACGGGGAGAAGGACGTCGTCAGCAACACCGAACGTGTGACCGAGTATGGAGGTGCTGCCCGATCGTGGCACCGTGATCAAGATCTTCTACGCGCTTTTGCAAGCGGCAAGTGATCGTCTACCGCAGCAATAAGAGCCTACTCTTATAGGCTTTGGAAATCTTCAAGGGTTAGTCTTGATCATCCCCTCGTTGCTCCCGTCTTCTAGATTGCATCTTAGTGATGTCTACGGGTGCTTCTATTCTTGTAGACAGTGTTGGGCCTCCAAGAGCAGAGGTTTGTAGAACAGCAGCAAGTTTCCCTTAAGTGGATCACCCAAGGTTTATCGAACTCAGGGAGGAAGAGGTCAAAGATATCCCTCTCATGCAACCCCGCAACCACAAAGCAAGAAGTCTCTTGTGTCCCCAACACACCTAATAGGTGCACTAGTTCGGCGAAGAGATAGTGAAATACGAGTGGTATAAATAAGTATGAGCAAGAGCAGACGGTGCCGTAAAATAGCTTGTCGGCGTGTAGTTGATGGTGGTAATATGGTAGCAAGTAGTAACGCAAGTAAAACAAGAAACAAGCAAATGATAGCGTATTTAGGAACAAGGCCTAGGGAATAGACTTTCACTAGTGGACACTCTCAACTTTGATCACATAACAGAATAGATAAATGCATACTCTACACTCTCTTGTTGGATGATGAACACATAGCATAGGATTACACGAACCCTCAATGCCGGAGTTAACAAGCTCCACAATTCAATGTTCATATTTAAATAACCTTAGAGTGCATGAAAGATCAACACGACTAAACCAAGTACTAACACATCATGCACACTGTCACCTTCACACTATGTAGGAGGAATAGATCACATCAATACCATCATAGCAATAGTTAACTTCATAATCTACAAGAGATCATAATCATAGCCTACGCCAAGTACTAACACGGATGCACACACCGTCACCATTACACCGTGCAGGAGGAATAAAACTACTTTAATAACATCACTAGAGTAGCACATAGATAAATTGTGATACAAAACACATTGCAATCATAAAGAGATATAAATAAGCACTTCACTATGCCATTCATAACAGTGAATAAGTATTATGTGAAATATAGCCTAAGAGACCCACACGGTGCACACACTCGTCACCTTTACACACGTGGGACAAGGAGTCTCCTGAGATCACATAAGTAAAATTCACTTGACTAGCATAACGACATCTAGATTACAAGCATCATCATATGAATCTCAATCATGTAAGGCAGCTCATGAGATTATTATATTGAAGCACATAGGAGAGAGATGAACCACATAGCTACCGGTACAACCCCGAGCCTTGATGGAGAACTACTCCCTCCTCATGGGAGACAGCAGCGTTGATGAAGATGGCGGTGGTGTTGATGGAGAAGCCTTCCGGGGGCACTTCCCCGCCCCGGCGGCGTGCCGAACGAGACTCCTGTCCCCCGCATCTTGGCTTCGCGATGGCGGCGGCTCCGGAAGGTTTCTCGTCCGTGGCTTTTTTCGTATCGAGGTTTTAGGTCAGGGACCTTTAAATAGGCGAAGAGGCGGAGTCGGAGGGGCGACGAGGCGGCGACACCATAGGGGGGCGCGGCCAGGGCCCAGGCCGCGCCACCCTATCGTCTGGGGCCCACAGGGCCCCTCCGCGCGGCTCTCGGGTGTTCCGGATGCTTCCGGTGAAAATAGGAACCCGGGCGTTGATTTCGTCCAATTCCGAGAATATTTCGTTACTAGGATTTCTGAAACCAAAAACAGCGGTAAAACGAAGAATCGGCACTTCGGCATCTTGTTAATAGGTTAGTTCCGGAAAATGCATAAATATGACATAAAGTGTGCATAAAACATGTAGATATCATCAATAATGTGGCATGGAACATAAGAAATTATCGATACGTCGGAGACGTATCAGCATCCCCAAGCTTAGTTCTCGCTCGTCCCGAGCAGTGTAAACGATAACAAAGATAATTTCCGGAGTGACATGCCATCATAAACTTGATCATATTGTAAACATATGTAATGAATGCAGCGATCAAAACAATGGTAATGACATGAGTAAACAACTGAATCATAAAGCAATGACTTTTCATGAATAGCACTTTCAAGACATGCATCAATAAGTCTTGCATAAGAGTTAACTCATACAAGCAATAATTTAAAGTAAAGACATTGAAGCAACACAATGGAAGATTAAGTTTCAGCGGTTGCTTTCAACTTGTAACATGTATATCTCATGGATAATTGTCAACATAGAGAAATATAACAAGTGCAATATGCAAGTATGTAGGAATCAATGCACAGTTCACACAAGTGTTTGCTTCTTGAGGTGGAGAGAAATAGGTGAACTGACTCAACATAAAGGTAAAGAGAATGGTCCTTCAAAGAGGAAAGCATCGATTGCTATATTTGTGCTAGAGCTTTTATTTTGAAAACATGAAGAGAGCATAAAAGTAAAGTTTTGAGAGGTGTTTGTTGTTGTCAACGAATGGTAGTGGGCACTCTAACCCCCTTGCCAGACAAACCTTCAAAGAGCGGCTCCCATGAATTATTTTTATTTTTGGGTGGCACTCCTTCCAACCTTTCTTTCACAAACCATGGCTAACCGAATCCTCGGGTGCCGTCCAACAATCACATACCATGAAGGAGTGTCTATTTTGGTTAATTAATTTGGGACTGGGAATCCCATTGCCAGCTCTTTTTGCAAAAATTTTGGATAAGCGGATGAAGCCACTAGTCCATTGGTGAAAGTTGCCCAACAAGATTGAAAGATAAACACCACATACTTCCTCATGAGCTATAAAACATTGACACAAATTGAGAAGCATTTTGAATTGTTTAAAGGTAGCACTCAAGCAATTTACTTTGGAATGGCAGGAAATACCACATAGTAGGTAGGTATGGTGGACACAAATGGCATAGGTTTTGGCTCAAGGTTTTGGATGCACGAGAAGCATTTCCTCTCAGTACAAGGCTTTGGGCTAGCAAGGTTATTTGAAGCAAACACAAGTATGAACCGGTACAGCAAAACTTACATAAGAACTTATTGCAAGCATTATAAAACTCTACACTGTCTTCCTTGTTGCTCAAACACTTTTACCAGAAAATATCTAGACCTTAGAGAGACCAATCATGCAAACCAAATTTTAGCAAGCTCTATGTATTTCTTCATTAATAGGTGCAAAGTATATGATGCAAGAGCTTAAACATGAGCACAACAATTGCCAAGTATCACATTATCCAAGACATTTTACCAATTACTACATGTAGCATTTCCCGTTTCCAACCATATAACAATGAACGAAGCAGTTTTAACCTTCGCCATGAACACTAAAAGATAAAGCGAAGAACACATGTGTTCATATGAACCAGCGGAGCGTGTCTCTCTCCCACACAAGCATTTATTCAAACAAAAACAAAAACAAACAGACGCTCCAAGTAAAGTACATAAGATGTGGCCGAATAAAAATATAGTTTCAAGAGAAGGAACCTGATAATTTGTCGATGAAGAAGGGGATGCCTTGGGCATCCCCAAGCTTAGATGCTTGAGTCTTCTTGAAATATGCAGGGATGAACCACGGGGACATCCCCAAGATTAGACTCTTCACTCTTCTTGATCATAGTATATCATCCTCCTCTCTTGACCCTTGAAAACTTCCTCCACACCAAACTCAAAGCAAACTCATTAGAGGGTTAGTGCATAATCAAAAACTCACATGTTCAGAGGTGACACAATCATTCTTAACACTTCTGGACATTGCTCAAAGCTACTGGAAGGTAATGGAACAAAGAAATCCACCCAACACAGCGAAAGAAGCAATGCGAAATAAAAAGCAGAATCTATCAAAACAGAACAGTCCGTAAAGATGAATTTTATTGAGGCACCAGACTTGCTCAAATGAAAATGCTCAAATTTAATGAAAGTTGCGTACATATCTGAGGATCACTCACGTAAATTGGCATAATTTTCTGAGTTACCTACAGAGAATTAGGCCCGGATTCGTGACAGCAAAGAAATCTGTTTCTGTGCAGTAATCCAAATCTAGTATTCACTTTACTATCAAAGACTTTACTTGGCACAACAAAACAAAAAACTAAGATAAGGAGAGGTTGCTACAGTAGTAAACAACTTCCAAGACATAAATATAAAACAAAGTACTGTAGCAAAATAACACATGGGTTATCTCCCAAGAAGTTCTTTCTTTATAACCATTAAGATGGGCTTAGCAGTTTTAATGATGCACTCGCAACAAATAGTAGTTGAAGCAAAAGAGAGCATCAAGAGGCAAATTCAAAACAAATTTAAGTCTAACATGCTTCCTATGCATAGGAATCTTGTAAATAAACAAGTTCATGAAGAGCAAAGTAACAAGCATAGGAAGATAAAACAAGTGTAGCTTCAAAAATTTCAGCACATAGAGAGGTGTTTTAGTAACATGAAAATTTCTACAACCATATTTTCCTCTCTCATAATAACTTTCAGTAGCATCATGAGCAAACTCAACAATATAACTATCACATAAAGCATTCTTATCATGAGTCTCATGCATAAAATTATTACTCTCCACATAGGCATAATCAATTTTATTAGTTGTAGTGGGAGCAAATTCAATAAAGTAGCTATCATTATTATTCTCATCATCAAATATAGGAGGCATATTGTAATCATAATCAAATTTATCCTCCATTACAGGTGGTACTAAAAGACTACTATCATTATAATCATCATAAATAGGAGGTAAAGTATCATCAAAGTAAATTTTCTCCTCAATGCTTGGGGGACTAAAAAGATCATGAAAACCAGCTTCCCCAAGCTTAGAACTTTCTATATCATCATCAACAATGGTGTCCAAAGCGTTCATACTAATATTACTACCAGCATGCAAATAAGATTCCATAGGTTTTTTAATTTTCGCATCAAACCATCCATGTCTTAAATCAGGAAATAGAATAAGAAGCTCATTGTTGTCCATTATGCCAAACTAGTGTAAACAAGAAACAAAAAGATGCAATTGCAGGATCTAAAGAAAATAGCTTCGAGTACTTACAACGGCGAAAATAGCTTAGTAGCCGAGATCCGGAGTGTGAGTACCTTTTACCTTTCCTCCCCGGCAACGGCGCCAGAAAATAGCTTGATGTCTACGGGTGCTTCTATTCTTGTAGACAGTGTTGGGCCTCCAAGAGCAGAGATTTGTAGAACAACAGCAAGTTTCCCTTAAGTGGATCACCCAAGGTTTATCGAACTCAGGGAGGAAGAGGTCAAAGATATCCCTCTCATGCAACCCTCGCAACCACAAAGCAAGAAGTCTCTTGTGTCCCCAACACACCTAATAGGTGCACTAGTTCGGCGAAGAGATAGTGAAATACAGGTGGTATAAATAAGTATGAGCAAGTAGTAGCGGTGCCGTGAAAATAGCTTGCTCGGCGTGTAGTTGATGGTGGTAATATGGTAGCGATGAGTAACGCAGTAAAACAAGAAACAAGCAAGTGATAGCAGTATTTAGGAACAAGGCCTAGGGAATAGACTTTCACTAGTGGACACTCTCAACTTTGATCACATAACAGAATAGATAAATGCATACTCTACACTCTCTTGTTGGATGATGAACACATCGCGTAGGATTACACGAACCCTCAATGCCGGAGTTAACAAGCTCCACAATTCAATGTTCATATTTAAATAACCTTAGAGTGCATGAAAGATCAACACGACTAAACCAAGTACTAACACAAGCATGCACACTCTGTCACCTTCACACTATGTAGGAGGAATAGATCACATCAATACCATCATAGCAATAGTTAACTTCATAATCTACAAGAGATCATAATCATAGCCTACGCCAAGTACTAACACGGATGCACACACTGTCACCATTACACCGTGCAGGAGGAATAAAACTACTTTAATAACATCACTAGAGTAGCACATAGATAAATTGTGATACAAAACACATGGCAATCATAAAGAGATATAAATAAGCACTTCACTATGCCATTCATAACAGTGAATAAGTATTCTGTGAAATATAGCCTAAGAGACCCACACGGTGCACACACTGTCACCTTTACACACGTGGGACAAGGAGTCTCCGGAGATCACATAAGTAAAATTCACTTGACTAGCATAACGACATCTAGATTACAAGCATCATCATATGAATCTCAATCATGTAAGGCAGCTCATGAGATTATTGTATTGAAGCACATAGGAGAGAGATGAACCACATAGCTACCGGTACAGCCCCGAGCCTCGATGGAGAACTACTCCCTCCTCATGGGAGACAACAGCGTTGATGAAGATGGCGGTGGTGTTGATGGAGAAGCCTTCCGGGGGCACTTCCCCGCCCCGGCGGCGTGCCAGAACAGAGACTCCTGTCCCCCAGATCTTGGCTTCGCGATGGCGGCGGCTCTGGAAGGTTTCTCTTCCGTGGCTTTTTTCGTATCGAGGTTTTAGGTCAGGGACCTTTAAATAGGCGAAGAGGCGGAGTCGGAGGGGCGACGAGGCGGCGACACCATAGGGGGGCGCGGCCAGGGCCCAGGTCGCGCCACCCTGTCGTCTGGGGCCCACGAGGCCCCCTCCGGCGGCTCTCGGGTGTTCTGGATGCTTCCGGTGAAAATAGGAACCTGGGCGTTGATTTCGTCCAATTCCGAGAATATTTCGTTACCAGGATTTCTGAAACCAAAAACAGCAGAAAACAGCAACTGGCACTTCGACATCTTTTTAATAGGTTAGTTCCAGAAAATGCATAAATATGACATAAAGTGTGCATAAAACATGTAGATATCATCAATAATGTGGCATGGAACATAAGAAATTATCGATACGTCAGAGACGTATCACTTGGCTTGGATTGCGTTCTCGCGATAGGAAATTTTTTGTTTTCTATGCAACGTTATCCTACAGTAATTATCTTAAGACCATTACTTGTGACATGATTGGCTATGATGTTTCTAATGCAGTTCGGATTACGATTTTACTTGAAATATAGATGGTGGGGCATATTTGGCAAGTTCTAGTAATTGGTGGAATATGGGTGTGTGTCGATTGTATATACATCATGACATGAATTATAATCTAATACAACAACAAAGAGCAGGCGTAATTCAGAAATTCTACTAATGGGTCATAGATAAATAACATAATCAAACCACTGGTACTTGTAAGTTCATAAATAGACAGATTACATGCAAGTGATTTCACATTGGTAGGAATCAAAAGTTGTTCTAGGTCTAGTATCTACTTGTTGTAACCCTCAATGTGCCCGGGGATTTTTTTTCAGCGGCCATTGCTCCCAAATATGGCCACCTCATTGATGAATTCACGGTGTAAGAGAAGAACAGATTGTCACCTTCTGCAATGCCGTTGTCTTCTACGAACTCATCCAATCCATGTTCAATTTTAAAAAAAAAAACAGAAAAGGCCTCGAAAGGCCTGGAGCATGCATTATATCGTCGGTGGGAGTACAATTACAGGAAGGACACCAAGAAAAGGAAAAATTACAACTGAGTCCCTATTGTTTTAACAAACACCTCATGAAGATGCGCAAAAATGCGATCAAGTCCAGAGGCGTCGTCGGCAGTTGTTAACTTTCCTGCGCGACCGCCGCTTCCTCCACCGGGGACGAGACCACTTGGGGAAGAAGCGCCGCTCACCGCCACGCCGGAGTCGGAGAAGATCCTCCACCGAAGGAGGATGAAGCTCAAACCAAATTGGAGATTGAGCGCCGCAGTGCCATCCTTTGGCCGAAGATAGCGGCGGCCGGAGTTTGCCATCGCTTGGAGGCTGCTGCCGAGGTCGCACGCTCCAGGAACCCCGAGCACCACCTGCGCGAGGTCGTCGCAGCCGCACCAACCCACTCCTCTCCCTCGCCACCGAGGCCGGCCAAGAGGAGAAGGAGGTGGACTCGACCACCAAAGTAGAGGTGGGGAAGACGCTTATTAAAGCAGGGGCTCATCGCCGGAGTGAGCTTCACCTCCTTCCTCCTTGAGAGCTTGGCGTAGCCTCCCAACGACGATAGCCTGACGTGGCGTCGACACGCCAGACTAGAAGAAAACCCTCATCTGCCTCCAGATTCGCCGATGCTGGCACCGTCCTTCCTCATCCCCTCGCCTCCATGGCCGGCAAGAGGAGAAAGAAGCAGTAGCCTAGCATCCCGAGTCCAGGGGCAGCAGGCACGGATCTTTACACGGAGATCCCTAGGGTGGGGAGCCTCCCTGTCTCCGACCACCGGAGCCCAAGAAGAAGCAACAACGAGCACAAGATGCTCAAGATCTGATCCAGACAACCTTGAGCCCTACTCCAATCTACCGGCATACAACCGAAACCTAAAAAACTAACCCTAATATCTACTCCGGTGCCCCTCCTTCGCCATCTCCGACCAGGCCCTCTCTAGAGACCCTCAAGGGGGAAGGAGGAGAGAGAAGGGGACGGGGGAATGAGCCTTACTTTTACTGTACTAATCCATGTTCAATGATGATCCACTTCCTCTACTCTACCAGTCTCACACGCCATGTGTCTCCAACTGTATTGTCGAGGATTATCTTTTGTGGGAAGTCACCGGTGTTGTGTTTGTTGAACTCCTTTGAGCCTACCTCACTTGGTTAGGGGAGTGGATGTACAATCCAGCCACCCAGGTTCAAGTCTTCAGGGATACGAATTTAGGTTTTTATTATTTAAAAACAAAATTGCTGTAGGGGTTTCCCCTACCGTATTCCTTTCAAAAAAAAAACTCCTTTGAGCTTGTCAAATGGATTACCCGTGACTTTGTGGATGAAGCGACGATGAAACTTGGCTTCTCTCATAAATCCGACCAATGCCTGGTCTATTTTCTCTGGCCTTCTGCGTGGCCTTTTTCTTTTGGAAAACACTGCGCTTCCCCCGGGGGATCGTGCTTCTCATCGTCCGGGTCGGTTGACGCTCGCTGTACGCAGAACGTGTAACGATGTTGGGCCCACCCACGTGCAAATGTCGTTATCTCCTTCAAGCCTTATCTCTTCCTTCGTGTGCCCAGCCCAGATGCGATCGTCTTCCACCTCACGCCACCAACTCCTCTGCCTCCTTCTCCCGTGCTTGACTACGACGTTCTCTCCCGTCGCCTGCTCCTACTCCACCACCGCCGCCGCCTAGGAGCCAGCCCTCACCGCCACTCTCCTCCCCTCACGTGGCCTATCTCCACCGGCACACCTTTCTGTTACCCCCACCGCCCCCATGGGCTCGAGCTTCTCCGGCCGTCGCTCCAAAGACGCCGCCGTCGGTGGACTTCTTCAAGTTTTCCATGACATGGCGGTGGTGCTCCATGCGGCGGCCTGCTCTGCTACCATGGCATGGCGGTGGTGCTCCATGCGGCGGCCTGCTCTGCTACCATGGCACGGCGGATGTGCTACGAGTCCTCCGGCGAGGTCTCCGGCGAGTCTTCGACGAGATCGGTTTTGCTATAATAGCAGAAAAAACTGCTACATTTTTTGTGTTTTTTTGCTACTTTAGCATATTATTTTTGCTACCATGTCTCCGATGAGGTTTCCGGCGAGTTCCCGGGTGACATCTCCGGCGAGCTTTTTTTTTGCGAGCTCTCCGATGATGTCGGTGTTGCTACAATACCAGATTTTTTTTGCTACAATAGTACAACATTTTTGCTACATCGTCTCCGGCGAGGTCTCCGGCGAGTCTCCGACGAGATCTGTGTGTATTTTGGGTGAACCGTGTTTTGCTACAATTGTGTTGATTTTGCTACAAACGAATCGTTTTTTGCTACTTTGGTACATTATGGTAGCAAAAGTGGGATTGAGGTATACTGTGACATGTGTCATAATCTGGACGGTCCAATCAAGCTAATCCAACGGCTGTCCACCCGGGGGATTAGAAATCTAATCCCCCGGGGGACGCTCAGCGTGACCCTTTTCTTTTTGTCCTTTGACGTAGATCCAGTGACCGACTTACTTTCTTCGGGTTCTTGTGCAGCCTTGCTCGTTTTGCCCCTACCGTCAGATCTAGTAGGACGTTGTTTCTCAGTGGGTCTCTTCAGTGGTGGAAAACCAGGGAGAACTCCGATTGTACTCCGCATTTTAGTCTTTTTTTGTTGGGGGTGGCATAATCGCATACTTTTTCTTGGTATTGATCTGTATCTCATACACCTGCAAGTGTAAAATTAGGTACTAGTGATAATCGGGAAAGCAGTACCGTGACACTGGAAAAGTGAAAAAAGGAGAGCGATGACAGATAGGATATGTCTTTGTCGGCTTCATTGCCGTGGCAAGAGTGTTATGCTTCGGAGTAGTGATGGATAGATTCCTCGGTGGAAGAGTGAAAGAAGGGCGAAGTAGTGATGGATAGATTCCTCGGTGGAAGAGTGAAAAAAGGGCGTTAACTGAAAGGAGAGTTTATTACCAGAGTGATATTGTATTGCAGTCTAGCTAATATCAAACGGAGTTATATGGGGGAGAATGGGTGGAGTGGTGAAGGGAAACAATAAAAGAAGATTGTAATAAATGGTGCATCCGGTGGTTATCACTTAATTTTATTTTGAGGTTCGTTTCACCCAATTTGAGAAAGGGAATGTAATTTTTTCTGGTCAAGAAATTGAGCTAAAAGCCGATTGATAACGAAGTTGGATACATGATACATTGCAGCTCGAGAACATACAGAAAGACAATATACTTTTTTTTTTGGAGCTGAGAAAGACAATAGACTTGCTAGTTTGGACGATACATGATCCACCAAGTCCTATCTCTCTGCAAGAACTGAAAGACTGAGAACATGGTTTCCTGCAAAATTCATCCAACAAAATTAGCATCCATATAATCCAACATAAGTGAAGTAGAAAGGGGATGGGATTGGAAAACCTGAATCCGCATCTCCATTCCGAACTCCTCCTCTTCGAACACGGGATACCATATCTTTCAAAGCTCAAAAAGGGGGAACAAAGGCATTTAATCATCAACCAACAGTGCATTACCATAATAGATGTCAATGTTTGTTTACATGCATATTTAACAGTGTGACCGTCAATTTTTACATGCATATTTAAAAGTGTGACCAAGCCCAATTGCGCGCAACAAAATGGAACAAAAATACACTGGATAATCTCACAACTTGGAACTAAGTTACCTGACTGCGCATTGTATGGACAACCAATAAGAACATGAGAGCCTCACAATGCTAGTAAATCACACTGAAAGCAAATTAATTTTCAGCGAATACTTCTGTCCAGGTTTATGTGCATGTGATAATCTGTAAACCTATGATGTTACCCAACAATCATTCAGTGTACAACTCAGCAGAACCACGCATGTAACTTGTCAATGCAAGGAGTTTGTCAAATCCAACATATCAGTGTCTTTGGCATGTTAACACAGTGAAATAAATTTACAATGAATAGTTACTGAAAAATACATACAGTACGCAACTGAAAGTATAACAAATTGATCTTTCCCATAGTACGAACCATACAAATAGTTTGACTTCCGATCATATGACCTGCAGGCACTCCCTAAAGGAATTAAACAAGCAATACACAAATTTCCATTTGAAGGCTAACAATTCACATACATGCGTACTGGAAGACACTATCCTCACCTCTATTCCAGTTAACAATAAACCTCAAATGCCCATTAAACTCTTAAGCATGCAGCTTTAGACTGTGCAAATCCAGTTTACAGCCCTTACACTCCACCCATTCTATCTCGGTTACAGTACTAGAAGAGAAAAACACAAATATCAGTCACAAATGAATGGACAAAATGTAGACTGGTAGCATTTACGTAATGAAGCTGGTGCTTAAGGAAGACCATGCCATCGAACAACAGACCAAAATTTGGCACAAAGGAAAAAAATATTGAGATACAAATATCACTGGGTGATCTACAGAGTTAAGGATATCACTGGATAACAACTCTAGAATTTTTACTGAAATGAAACATCATCAAAATGAATGCCCTTATAAAAGTACCATTCAATAGAATTTGCATTTTAAAGTAGTAGTAATAAACTTAAGCATGAACAAGGAAGTGGTAGGGAGCATAAAGGTCATTGTCCTCAAGGACAAAAATAAGCAAATAGGCCATTTACCGGCTATCCAAATGGCTCTTTCAAGGGCCAGCCTGGAAGGCTGGAAAGAAATTTAGTACCGCTTTGTACACTCGAACTGGATAAAAATAATTAGCCATCCAAGCAGGGCGTACTGTTTGTAGGCAATGTCTACTTTGTAGCAAAGTTTACCGGACGTTGAAACAAAAAACAAGGAAACCACAACATCCGCACCGTCCCCTCGTTCCACTTTGGGCATTATGCAGGTTCTTTACAGATGCGCTCCCATATCTGGTCAAAGGGCTCACAGGCAGCAGCTTCTTTGCAGAGGATCCACCGTAAAACAACATCACTGGTCTTACATGTCAACAACCTCTGTACGAGCTGGAGTAAGATACTTGGAGATGGTAGTGGGCATGTAGGTGAACTCCATACTGTACATATTCCGTGGTGTGAATTCTGTCACTCCTTGCAGCACCTTTGTCTTTGTGTTCACAGCAATCACCCATGCCTCCTTCTCCATCTCATCGATCTTGGCCATGAAGTAGACGATGTCACTGTCATCACCCAAGCTGATTGTGGGGTGACCAACGTGGAGCCTCTCCAAGGTTGTGGCGTCATCATCAATGTCCTTTGGCAACGTAGGCAGCAGCGCTGCCATGTCCGCAGGGACGGTGATATCGGAAGAACTGATCTTAGAGTCCAGGTGCCAGCCGGAACCGCCAGCTGCTGCCGTCGTGCTCCACCTGATAACCGTCCAGCCAGCTGAGAAGTAGGTGCCATGAAGCCGCTTCGGGCGAGGGCCTGGCCTGATGTGCATCTGCACCTCGACATACTCAATGCGGCCATGGACTGCTTCAACGGTCCGATAACGCCGTGAAGGGCCACAAAGAATATCTTCCTCCTCAACTTGCTCCGTGTCCGGCAGCGGTATGTAGCGAACCAGCCGCCTGGTGGAGCTGTCCTCCTTCCCTCCTAAGACGTCGCAGAGGATGATGCCATGCCCAAGGTCAACCCAGCCCATGGTGCCAGCATCGCCTCCGATGGTGATCACCTTCAGGCAATCATGTGCTGCAAGTTTGTCCTCGTCATACTGCTGGTCCGCAAAGACAACAGCCTTGCGGTCCCAGGTGTTGGTCTGAGAGTCGTAGGTGTAGAGATTGTACCGACTCCCTCGGCGATTCACATCATGAGTACGGAGTGCGGCGATCTTGAAGGCGTCGAAGCCATCGTCGCCGCTGTGGCGGCAGGGATTGGGGCTGTCGTTGGGGCGGTTGGTGCGGTAGCGCAGGAAACCAACCTCCTGGTCGTGGAAATAGTATGAGCCATTGTGAAGGAACAGGCCTGGTTCAGGATGCGGGATGCGCCGCAGCGTCGGCAGCGGATCCCCGCCGGCGACGGACGCAGCCTGGTAGACGAAGTAGTCATCCTTGGCGGGGCTATAGCCGTGCGACGAGACAATCAGCGCGAGGTTACCCTCCGTGGCGACCAGCTTAGGCTCGGAACTGAACACGGTGGGCTTGTTGTTGGTGCAGGATATGCAGAAATGGGAGACGCGCGGCGGGCGGGCGAGGAAGAAGGTCACCTGAACCTCCCTGCCGTCCCCGGTGAGCGAATAGGCCGTGGTGTGGTTCTGCTCGTCGACGATGTAGGCGGATTTGTCGATGAGGGCTTCTTCCACGGTGGAACTGGAAGCATCGCTGAGTTTGGGGCCCGGAGCCGGCAGCCGCAAGGAGGCTTCCAGATAGCCCTTCCTTAACATGGATCCTTTTGTGACTTGATCAGGATTTTGCGCGTGATATCTAGGCAGCCGGGAGAAGAGGATATATCTGGAACGTACTGGAGTTTGACTCGGAGAATCAATCGGGAGGGCCGGAGTTCCAGTCGTCGGGTAGAATCAGCGAATCAGGGTGGATCTAAAGGAAGTCAATGAGGAGGGGGAGTGGGAGGTCGAAGCAGGAGACGATCGAAGGTGGGGCGAGGAACAAGGTGACCTGCATCTCCTTGCCGTCCCTGCTGACGGCGGTGGTGCGGTTGAGCTCGTCGACGGCTTCCTCTAACCAGCCGTCACCGAGGGCAAAGCTGCAGGGATTCGTCCAAACAGCGGTTGTACATGGACATGGATCGAGGGCGGCGGCGGCGGCGGGCGGCGCGAGACAGGAGGCGGACCGCGATGGCTAGAGGAGGATGATGGGCGGTGCTTGTCGTTGACGGATTGGGCCTTTGTGTGGGCCTCAAGCGCTCGACCCATGTTTGATAAGTAAACGTGTTACTCCAGCCTAGCCATACGGGCTGGGTTTTGTTTTTTCAGAGGTATGAAATGTTATCGAGCCACATCGTGACATGCCGGGTCGGGCCGTGCAAAACAATGTGCGTGGCTATGCCGTGCCACCCAGCCCGATGATCTTCATTACTTCCGCCTAGTAACACATTTTCAAACACCTTTTTCTTAAAAAAAAAAGGATTGTTCCACATAACATGCACATCAATTCACTGAAGTATCCTCAAAAAATAAATCAATTCACTGAATTCATTCGAGACCGGTTGCTGTTCATATTGTAGAACTTTTTAAAGAAATTTAAATAGGGCATCTTCGCACGAGTGTGGACTTTTGTAGGATGGGCTACACATAGCTCGTTTTTAAATAAAAAAATCAAAAATGGCATTCTAAGTTTCAAAGAAATCCGAAAAAAAAAATCTGGATGTAGGCAATGTTGAGTTTATCATTGTGTAAAATGTGTACCCTAGATACCATATATTCAAGGCAGCAGAAAAATGACAAAAGATTTTGAGATTGTGAGAGTTTGTATTATTCACTATTATAGATATTAGAATTTGTCATTTTTCATAGCCTTGAATATAAGGTATTTCGAGTTGAAAATTTGCATGCTGAACACAAGATTGTCTACATCAGATTCCTTTTAAACTTAAAAATATTATTTTTTATTTTTTTTAAAAAAACGAGCTACATGTAGCTCAAGCTAAATTTGTTGTTTTCCATCTTCAGACCGTAAGACACTTACGGTACAACGTTGTCTACCCAAGGGCGGAGCCCAATAGGCCGACCCTGATGCACACGCGTACGGGTGAGAAGAAAAACTTAGAAGGCCTTACCATCCTATAAAGGCATGTGCATCAAGGTGGGTTGGATGTGGTGCATCAGGGTGGCCAGAATCAGCCCATTCAAGGCCTGCTGGCGCTAAGTCCCGTGTTCCCAAGCGAGGTGAGCAGGCCACTCCTACTGACGAGTCCCCTTCTAGCGTCTATCGAGTATCGACACATCCACACAGTTTACTCGGGCCAGTGCATGTCTGACAACACTTACACACAACTTAGTCACCAAGTGACTCACAGACTTGTGTGTCGACCAAGGGAGAATCCAACCAGCGCTATAAATTGCATTTTATACCAACTCATCCATCGACACACCCCACAGAACCACCAGAACCACCAGAACAAAAACCACCGGGAACAACATTAGTTGTTCGTAGTTGTTCTTCATCAAGAACAACTCACAACAACTCAAATGGGGCCATAAATCAAGCACAAACAGTACTACAAGCTAGGAGGAGAAGGACAAGCTCAACATAAACAACAGCAGAAGCAAATCCACTACATCTACAAACTATAATCTAGGAGCTAGAGTGAGGTATACCAATCTCGGCGACTCTCCTGGCGATCTAGGGTTTCCTACCCTAGATCCGTCGGGGCTTCCTCGCCAAAGCCTTTGCATCGAGCTTGTAGGGGCCTCCACGTTGGGCTCGCTAGATCTGCATGGCGATCCCTCCGGACTGGAAGTGGAAGATCTCCTACACCGCTGCACGTGATCAAGATCGTGGACGCCCTAAGTCCTACGATGGAACTCTGTACTTCTGGAAGGTCAAGGAATGGTTGCTGCTGATGAATGCCAAGCATGCTCCTCTGGTTGGTCGTGGCATAAAAGAGGGGGAAGGGATCAGAGATGGATCGGAGGTAAAATTTCCAAATCATCGAGTCCTGATTTTATCTTTCATCGCATCTCCTACAAGTGATCCAGCTGAAATGGCTAGAGGGCTTAATCCCTCCTTGGCACAATCTTCTACCTCCATGATGGAGGTCAGATCTACGTCCTCAGCCTCAGTGCTGCCTCAACATGAGATTATCAGTGATGCTCCCTCATCCTCAGTCCATGATGTGTTGGCATTAGGGCTAGATTTTTCTCCGGGTTTAAATTTTGCAAGGAAGGCCGGATCCGAGTTCTATACCACAGCTCATCCAACAAGGAACTCTCTCGCACTTCACGATGGTGGTGTCCTTTGGTCGATCTAAATTTAGATTATCTGAGGATAATGTGTCTCTTGCTCTGGAATCAGTAATTGGAGGGTTGTGTGATGAGCTTAAGGTCTCAATTCTACGTGATAGGGTTTTCTCTTTCACTATTTCATGCAAGCAGATAGGGTTCATGATTCTTGAGAGACGGTCCTACTCCTGTGCACAGTTCAAGTGTTACTTTCATCTTTGGGGTAGAGGTGGACCTAACTGGGGCCGTGAATTTGATGCTTGGCAAAAGGGACTGCCAGCAAGAGTGGACTCTTGTCAACCCTTCCAAGAGAACTGTTCAGTTGGGATTCAATGTAATGCGTTGATGTCTACGCACGCTTCTATTCCTGTAGACAGTGTTGGGTCTCCAAGAGCAGAGGTTTGTAGAACAGCAGCAAGTTTCCTTTAAGTGAATCACCCAAGGTTTATCGAACTCAGGGAGGTAGAGGTCAAAGATATCCCTTTCAAGCAACCCTGCAATTAAGATACAAGAAGTATCTTGTGTCCCCAACACACCTAATACACTTGTCGGATGTATAGGTGCACTAGTTCGACGAAGAGATAGTGAAATACAAGTAATATGGATGATTGTAAGTAGTAATTGCAATCTGAAATAAAAATGGCAGCAAGCGAACATGTAACAGAACTTGTTGGAAACGGTGTTTCAATACTTAGAAACAAGGCCTAGGGATCCTACTTTCACTAGTGGACACTCTCAACAATGATCACATAACTGAAATAAATAAATGCTACTCTTAAACACTCTCTTGTTGGATAACAAACACCATTCATTGTGTAGGGCTATAAAAGCACACCTCAAGCCGGAGTAAACAAGCTCCACAACTTCACGGAGTTCATATTAAAGTAACCTCTAGAGTGCATAATAGACCGTTGCAATTTAGACCGAGTACTAACATAGCATACACACTGTCACCAATAGCTATGAAAAGGGGAATAGATCACATCAATACTATCATAGTAATAGTTAACTTCATAATCTACAAGAGATTACAATCATAACCTACGCCAAGTACTACATGATGCACACACTGTCAACTTTACATCATGGAGGAGGAATAGATGATGACCCACAAGTATAGGGGATCGCAACAGTCTTCGAGGGAAGTAAAACCCAATTTATTGATTCGACACAAGGGGAGACAAAGAATACTTGAAAGCATTAACAGCGGAGTTGTCAATTCAGCTGCACCTGGAAACAGACTTGCTCGCAAGAGTTTATCGATAGTAACAGCTTTATAGCGATAGCGGTAGTGAAATAACAGAGACAGAGTAACAAAGACAACAATAGTGATTATAGTAAACAGCAGGATTAAAATACTGTAGGCACAGGGATGGATGAACGGGCGTTGCATGGATGAGAGAAACTCATGTAACAATCAAGCAAGGCATTTGCAGATAATAATAAAACGGTATCCAAGTACTAATCAATCAATAGGCATGTGTTCCATATATAGTCGTACGTGCTCGCAATGAGAAACTTGCACAACATCTTTTGTCCTACCAGCCGGTGGCAACCGGGCCTCTAGGGAATCTACTGGAAATTAAGACACTCCTTTTAATAGAGCACCGGAGCAAAGCATTAACACTCCATGAACACATGTGATCCTCATATCACCGCCTTCCCCTTCGGTTGTCCCAATTTCTGTCACTTTGGGGCCTTAGGTTCCGGACAACAATACGTGTATACAACTTGCAGGTAAGATCATAAAGCAATGAATATCATCATGAATCGATAACATGTTCGGATCCGAAATCATGGCACTCGGGCCCTAGTGACAAGCATTAAGCATAACAAGTTGCAACAATATCATAAAAGTACCAATAACGGACACTAGGCACTATGCCCTAGCAATCTTATGCTATTACATGACCAATCTCATCCAATCCCTACCATCCCCTTCAGCCTACAGCGGGGGAATTACTCACACATGGATGGGGGAAACATGGTCGGTCGATGGAGAGGTGTCGGTGGTGATGATGGCGATGATCTCCTCCAATTCCCCGTCCCGGCGGAGTGCCAGAACGGAGTTTCTGGTCCCGAGACGGAGTTTCGCGACGGTGGCGGCGTACTGGATGGTTTCTGGCGATTTCTTCTAACCCCCGTGCGTTTTTAGGTCGAAGGCATTAAGTAGTCCGAAGGAGGGCGTCGGGGGCCAGCCGAGGCGGCCACACAACAGGCGGCGCGCCCTCCCGGGCCGCGCCGGCCTAGTGTGTGGGGCCCTCGGGCCCCCACTGGCTTGCCCTTCGGCTCCGTCAATATTCGGGAAAATAGGACCTTTCGCATAAATTCCTAGGATTTTCCCGAAAGTTGGATTTCTGCACAAAAACGAGACACCGGAGCAATTCGCTGAAAACAGCGTTAGTCCGTGTTAGTTGCATCCAAAATACACAAATTAGAGGCAAAACAATAGCAAAAGTGTTCGGGAAAGTAGATACGTTTTGGACGTATCAACTCCCCCAAGCTTAGCTTATTGCTTGTCCTCAAGCAATTCAGATTGACAACTGAGTGCGATAAAAGAACTTTCACGAACACATTTGTTCATATGATGTAAATATTCTCATGATATGGCAAGTACTTAAGCAGTTCATAATAAGATACATGCAAATAAAATCATCTAATAGCTATGTCAATCATGGAAAGTGTACCAATAAATTAATAATGAGCATCATGAATCATGTCTATCACAGCAGGATTGCAATGTTCATAGAATGATATGATAAAGTGGTATCTCTCTTGCCCGTAATTGTACAGCAAAACATAAATGCTCGGGCACCTTTGAGGTTCATGAGAAGACTGGAAATAGAGGTTATCAAAGATTAAGGCATCAAGTTATACCACAATTAATCACATTTTGGGACAAGCATATTATACTAAGAATGACAGTTGTGCTCTCAAGAAAGTGCTCAAAGAAAGGATGGAGACTCAATGTAAAAGTAAAAGATTGACCCTTCGCAGAGGGAAGCAGGGATTAACATGTGCTAGAGCTTTTCATTTGTAAAACAAGAGTAAAATTATTTTGAGAGGTGTTTGTTGTTGTCAACGAATGATAGTGGGTACTCTAACTACCTCGTCAACCGGACTTTCAAGAGCGGCTCCCATGAAGGACGTTATCTCTACCAGCAAGGTAAATCATCCCTCTTCTCTTTTGTTTACACACGTACTTTAGTTTCATTATGGATGACACTCCCCCAACCTTTGCTTACACAAGCCATGGCTAACCGAATCCTCGGGTGCCTTCCATCAATCACATACCATGGAGGAGTGTCTATTTGCAATTTAAGTTGCTTACTGATAAATCAGGGCAAAACATGTGAAGAGAATTATTAGTGAAAGTTGATTAATTGGGGCGGGGAACCCCGTTGCCAGCTCTTTTTGCAAAATTATTGGATAAGCGGATGTGCCACTAGTCCATTATGAAAGAATGTCAGGAGTAAATGACAAGATTGAATGATAAACACCACATACTTCCTCATGAGCTATAAAACATTAACACAAATTGAGAAGCATTTTGAAGGTTTAAAGGTAGCACATGAGAATTTACTTGGAATGGTTTGAAATGCCATGCATAGGTATTTATGGTGGATGATACGTCTCCAACGTATCGATAATTTCTTGTGTTCCATGCCACATTATTGATGTTATCTACATGTTTTATGCACACTTTATGTCATATTCGTGCATTTTCTGGAACTAACCTATTAACAAGATGCCGAAGTGCCGATTCTTGTTTTCTGCTGTTTTTGGTTTCGAAATCCTAGTAAAGAAATATTCTCGGAATTGGACGAAATAAAGCCCGGAGGCCTATTTTCTCACGAAGCTTCCGGAAGTCCGAAGGAGAGACGAAGAGGGGCCACGGGGAGCCAAACCCTAGGGCGGCGCGGCCCCCCTTGGCCGCGCGGCCCCGTGGTGTGGGGCCCCCGTGCCGCCTCTCGACTTGCCCTTCCGCCTACTTAAAGCCTCCGTGACGAAACTTCCGAGCACCGAGAGCCACGATACGGAAAACATTACCGAGACGCCGTCGCCGCCGATCCCATCTCGGGGGATCCCGGAGATCGCCTCCGGCACCCTGCCGGAGAGGGGAATCATCTCCCGGAGGACTCTACACCGCCATGGTCGCCTCCGGAGTGATGAGTGAGTAGTCTACCCCTGGACTATGGGTCCATAGCAGTAGCTAGATGGTTGTCTTCTCCCCATTGTGCTATCATTGTCGGATCTTGTGAGCTGCCTATCATGATCAAGATCATCTATATGTAATTCTATATGTTGCGTTTGTTGGGATCCGATGAATAGAGAATACTTGTTATGTTGATTATCAAAGTTATGCTTATGTGTTGTTTATGATCTTGCATGCTCTCCGTTACTAGTAGATGCTCCGGCCAAGTAGATGCTTTTAACTCCAAGAGGGAGTACTTATGCTCGATAGTGGGTTCATGCCCGCATTGACACCTAGGACAGTGACGGAAAGTTCTAAGGTTGTGTTGTCGTTGTTGCCACTAGGGATAAAACATTGATGCTATGTCTAAGGATGTAGTTGTTGATTACATTACGCACCATACTTAATGCAATTGTCTCGTTGCTTTGCAACTTAATACTCGGAGGGGTTCGGATGATAACCTCGAAGGTGGACTTTTTAGGCATAGATGCAGTTGGATGGCGGTCTATGTACTTTGTCGTAATGCCCAATTAAATCTCACTATACTCATCATGATATGTATGTGCATTGTCATGCTCTCTTTATTTGTCAATTGCCCAACCGTAATTTGTTCACCCAACATGCTTGTTCGTCTTATGGGAGAGACACCTCTAGTGAACTGTGGACCCCGGTCCAATTCTCTTTACCGAAATACAATCTACTTGCAATACTTGTTTTTACTGTTTTCTCTGCAAACAATCATCTTCCACACAATACGGTTAATCCTTTGTTACAGCAAGCCGGTGAGATTGACAACCTCACCTGTTTCGTTGGGGCAAAGTAGCTTGGTTGTGTTGTGCGGGTTCCACGTTGGCGCCGGAATCTCCGGTGTTGCGCCGCACTACATCCCGCCGCCATCAACCTTCAACGTGCTTCTTGGCTCCTCCCGGTTCGATAAACCTTGGTTTCTTTCGAGGGAAAACTTGCTGCTGTGCGCATCATACCTTCCTCTTGGGGTTGCCCAACGAACGTGTGAAATACACGCCATCAAGCTCTTTTTCCGGCGCCGTTGCTCGGGAGATCAAGACACGCCGCAAGGGGAGTCTCCACTTCTCAATCTCTTTACTTTGTTTTTGTCTTGCTTTATTTTATTTACTACTTTGTTTGCTGCACTAAATCAAAATACAAAAAAATTAGTTGCTAGTTTTACTTTATTTGCTATCTTGTTTGCTATATCGAAAACACAAAAAAATTAGTTACTTGCATTTACTTTACTTATTTCATCATGTTTCCTTTTAATTTTACCACAAAAAACATACCGGTAGGACGTGGGTCTATAGTTGGGAGAAATAACATAGAAGAATTCTTCAACCATGTTAGTACAATTGAAAATTTTGAAGATAGACACTTGGTAAACCTTGCGCCTACCTATGAAATTGCTGCTGCGCATTTAGTTCGCTTGTTGGAAACCAAATTTGTTAATCTCAATCCTATAATCCAACATATGTTTTTCACACTTGGTGATATGGAAGAAGGGGAAAAGAAAGATTTTGTTTTAGAAACCCTTCTTAGAGAATTTGGTGGTCTAGCAAGAGAAGCTAGAAAGGTCTTTGCTAAATTTAATATGCTTGGTTCTCCTACTAATTTTGTTAGTCTCCTTGAAAAGATGGATATGGATAGAATAAGATACACTAATAATATTGATGATGGTGGGGAGATCAAAGCACCAATACCATGCAAGCTCCTAGCTATGAATGATGCACTAGAAAATAATTATGCTTGGCTTGTTCCCGAAAATTTGTTTGATGAGAGTAGCACGCCTAAGACTAATGAAAAGGGAGATGCTAAAACTTATGTATCTAATATAATATGCCTGGTTGAGAAGAGCCCACACCCCGCTGTAGAAGTACCACCCTTTGATAATACTTGATACACACTTTCCGCGCCTAGCCGAAAGGCGTTAAAGAAAAGCGCTTATGGGAGACAACCCATGTTTTTACCTACAGTACTTTGTTTTTATTTTGTGTCTTGGAAGTTGTTTACTACTGTAGCAACCTCTCCTTATCTTAGTTTTGAGTTTTGTTGTGCCAAGTTAAGCCGTTGATAGAAAAGTAAGTACTAGATTTGGATTACTGCGCAGTTCCAGATTTCTTTGCTGTCACGAATCTGAGCCCACTGCCCTGCAGGAAGCTCAGAAAATTATGCCAATTTACGTGCATGATCCTCAGATATGTACGCAACTTTCATTCAATTTGAGCATTTTCATTTGAGCAAGTCTGGTGCCATTTTAAAATTCGTCAATACGAACTGTTCTGTTTTGACAGATTCTGCCTTTTATTTCGCATTGCCTCTTTCGCTATGTTGGATGAATTTCTTTGATCCACTAATGTCCAGTAGCATTATGCAATGTCCAGAAGTATTAAGAATGATTGTGTCACCTCTGAATATGTCAATTTATATTGTGCACTAACCCTCTAATGAGTTGTTTCGAGTTTGGTGTGGAGGGAGTTTTCAAGGGTCAAGAGAGGAGTATGATGCAACATGATCAAGGAGAGTGAAAGCTCTAAGCTTGGGGATGCACCCGGTGGTTCACCCCTGCATATATCAAGAAGACTCAAGCTGTCTAAGCTTGGGGATGCCCAAGGCATCCCCTTCTTCATCGACAAATTATCGAGTTCCTCCCCGAAACTATATTTTTATTCGGCCACATCTTATGTGCTTTTTCTTGGAGCGTCGGTTTGTTTTTGTTTTTGTTTTGTTTGAATAAAATGGATCCTAGCATTCACTTTATGGGAGAGATACACGCTCCGCTGTAGCATATGGACAAATATGTCCTTGGTTTCTACTCATAGTATTCATGGCGAAGTTTCTCCTTCGTTAAATTGTTATATGGTTGGAATTGGAAAATGATACATGTAGTAATTGCTATAAATGTCTTGGGTAATGTGATACTTGGCAATTGTTGTGCTCATGTTTAAGCTCTTGCATCATATGCTTTGCACCCATTAATGAAGAAATACATAGAGCATGCTAAAATTTGGTTTGCATATTTGGTTTCTCTAAGGTCTAGATAATTTCTAGTATTGAATTTGAACAACAAGGAAGACGGTGTAGAGTCTTATAATGTTTACAATATGTCTTTTATGTGAGTTTTGTCTGTACTCGTTCATCCTTGTGTTTGTTTCAAATAACCTTGCTAGCCTAAACCTTGTATCGAGAGGGAATACTTCTCATGCATCCAAAATACTTGAGCCAACCACTATGCCATTTGTGTCCACCATACCTACCTACTACATGGTATTTACCCGCCATTCCAAAGTAAATTGCTTGAGTGCTACCTTTAAAATTCCATCATTCACCTTTGCAATATATAGCTCATGGGACAAATAGCTTAAAAACTATTGTGGTATTGAATATGTAATTATGCACTTTATCTCTTATTAAGTTGCTTGTTGTGCGATAACCATGTTTACTGGGGAACGCCATCAAACTCATTGTTGAATTTCATGTGAGTTGCTATGCATGTTCGTCTTGTCTGAAGTAAGGGCGATCTACACTGAGTTGAATGGTTTGAGCATGCATATTGTGAGAGAAGAACATTGGGCCGCTAACTAAAGCCATGATTCATGGTGGAAGTTTCGATTTTGGACAAATATCCTCAAATCTCTAATGAGAAAAGAATTAATTGTTGTCAAATGCTTAAAGCATTAAAAGAGGAGTCCATTATCTCGTTGTCTATGTTGTCCCGGTATGGATGTCTAAGTTGAGAATTATCAAAAGCGAGAAATCCAAATGCGAGCTTTCTCCTTAGACCTTTGTACGAGCGGCATAGAGGTACCCCTTTGTGAAACTTGGTTAAAGCATATGTATTGCGGTGATAATCCGGGTAGTCCAAGCTAATTAGGACAAGGTGCGAGCACTATTAGTACACTATGCATGAGGCTTGCAACTTATAAGATATAATTTACATGATGCATATGCTTTATTACTACCGTTGACAAAATTGTTTCATGTTTTCAAAATCAAAGCTCTAGCACAAATATAGCAATCGATGTTTTTCCTCTATGAGGACCATTCTTTTACTTTCAATGTTGAGTCGGTTCACCTATTTCTCTCTACCTCAAGAAGCAAACACTTGTGTGAACTGTGCATTGATTCCTACATACTTGCTTATTGCACTTATTATATTACTCTATGTTGACAATATCCATGAGATATATATGTTACAAGTTGAAAGCAACCGCTGAAACTTAATCTTCTTTTGTGTTGCTTCAGTACCTTTACTTTGAATTATTGCTTTATGAGTTAACTCTTATGCAAGACTTATTGATGCTTGTCTTGAAGTGCTATTCATGAAAAGTCTTTGCTTTATGATTCACTTGTTTACTCATGTCATACACATTGTTTTGATCGTTGCATTCTCTACATATGCTTTACAAATAGTATGATCAAGTTTATGATGGCATGTCACTCCGTAAATTATCTTTGTTATCGTTTTGCTCGCTCGGGACGAAGCGTAACTAAGCTTGGGGATGCTGATACGTCTCCAACGTATCGATAATTTCTTGTGTTCCATGCCACATTATTGATGTTATCTACATGTTTTATGCACACTTTATGTCATATTCGTGCATTTTCCGGAACTAACCTATTAACAAGATGCCGAAGTGCCGATTCTGTTTTCTGCTGTTTTTGGTTTCGTAAATCCTAGTAAAGAAATATTCTCGGAATTGGACGAAAAAAAGCCCGGAGGCCTATTTTCTCACGAAGCTTCCGGAAGTCCGAAGGAGAGACGAAGAGGGGCCACGGGGAGCCAAACCCTAGGGCGGCGCGGCCCCCCCTTGGCCGCGCGGCCCGTGGTGTGGGGCCCCCGTGCCGCCTCTCGACTTGCCCTTCCGCCTACTTAAAGCCTCCGTGACGAAACTTCCGATACCGAGAGCCACGATACGGAAAACATTACCGAGACGCCGTCGCCGCCGATCCCATCTCGGGGATCCCGGAGATCGCCTCCGGCACCCCGCCGGAGAGGGGAATCATCTCCCGGAGGACTCTACACCGCCATGGTCGCCTCCGGAGTGATGAGTGAGTAGTCTACCCCTCGGACTATGGGTCCATAGCGGTAGCTAGATGGTTGTCTTCTCCCCATTGTGCTATCATTGTCGGATCTTGTGAGCTGCCTATCATGATCAAGATCATCTATATGTAATTCTATATGTTGCGTTTGTTGGGATCCGATGAATAGAGAATACTTGTTATGTTGATTATCAAAGTTATGCTTATGTGTTGTTTATGATCTTGCATGCTCTCCGTTACTAGTAGATGCTCTGGCCAAGTAGATGCTTTTAACTCCAAGAGGGAGTACTTATGCTCGATAGTGGGTTCATGCCCGCATTGACACCGGGACGATGTGACGAAAGTTCTAAGGTTGTGTTGTCTTGTTGCCACTAGGGATAAAACATTGATGCTATGTCTAAGGATGTAGTTGTTGATTACATTACGCACCATACTTAATGCAATTGCTCGTTGCTTTGCAACTTAATACCTGGAGGGGTTCGGATGATAACCTCGAAGGTGGACTTTTAGGCATAGATGCAGTTGGATGGCGGTCTATGTACTTTGTCGTAATGCCCAATTAAATCTCACTATACTCATCATGATATGTATGTGCATTGTCATGCTCTCTTTATTTGTCAATTGCCCAACCGTAATTTGTTCACCCAACATGCTTGTTCGTCTTATGGGAGAGACACCTCTAGTGAGCTGTGGACCCCGGTCCAATTCTCTTTCTTGAAATACAATCTACTCGCAATACTTGTTTTTACTTGTTTTCTCTGCAAACAATCATCTTCCACACAATACGGTTAATCCTTTGTTACGAGCAAGTCGGTGAGATTGACAACCTCACCTGTTTCGTTGGGGCAAAGTAGCTTGGTTGTGTTGTGCGGGTTCCACGTTGGCGCCGGAATCTCCGGTGTTGCGCCGCACTACATCCCGCCGCCATCAACCTTCAACGTGCTTCTTGGCTCCTCCTGGTTCGATAAACCTTGGTTTCTTTACGAGGGAAAACTTGCTGCTGTGCGCATCATACCTTCCTCTTGGGGTTGCCCAACGAACGTGTGAAATACACGCCATCGGTGGACACTCCGGAATAACTTGGTTTTCATGTGTTTGGAAGCACGAGCAGCGTTCCCGCTCGGTACAAGTGAAGGCTAGCAATAGACCGGGAAGCGACAACCAAGAGAACACTAACTCGTCATAATCATGCTTGCGACAAAAATAAATTAACGGAGGCATAAAAGTGATACAAGAACTGCGAGGTAAAGTAAATCATCGAGGCTTAATTGACATTTTATTCGATCATATGCATGCGTGAGCATGTGCCAAGTTGATTCAAGAGAATTATTCGGAGGAGGATACCACAATGTCATACCTATCTATGAATAAAGCAATGCAAGCAAATATTTATGACATGCTACTCATATTAATAAATTGGAGCTAATCATGAGAGATCATGAACTACTAGACTTTTTTAAATGACATATACCTCACATGAACCAACTAAGCATGCTCACATGGATGAGTATATGTACAAAAATGAAAACAAATAGAGTTCATACCGACCTCTCACCACAATCAGATCGTCGTATATCGTCATCATTGCCTTTTCACTTGTGTAGCTTGAATAATATGGAATGAAAACCACGCTCCAGCCACCGAAGACCATTGAACTCATAAAGAACTTTACAAAATCAAAGAAGAACAGCAAATATTTTTGGCGTTTTCGAATTTGGAAGCAAGAACAAAAGGAAACAAGCAAACAAAGCAAAATCTTTTTGGATTTTCTTATAGCAAACCAACGATAGCAAATAAAGCAAGATAAAAGCAACAAACTAAAATAAACAGGTGGTGAAGAGAAACAACAGAAATATTTTTGGTCTTTTTGTGTTTTAGGAAAGAAACAAAGCAAGAACAAGAAAATGAAAAACTAAAAGAAACACAGAAAAGCAAGATGGCAGAAATCTGCCAAAACTTGACAGCAGTACAGTAATCGATTTTTACGAAATTCTTACGCTACTCAGCTCGAAAAGTGTTCAACTAATGAAAGTTAGATAACAACCTGGGGAACATGCACAAAAATTGGCAGCTCAAAATAACGTTCTGGCTATGCTCACGAATTTTTTTAGTAACAGATCCGTAATCTGTTTTCGAGCAGCACTTCCCCAAATATCATCTTCCTCTCATTAGAAAACCACTCTAAGAAACTAAACAAGTATATACAAGTATCCAGCAACCATAATATGCAAAGAATGAGTGATGCCGGTATACCTCCCCCCAAGCTTAGTGTGACGCCCCGGAACCGGTACCATGAGGATTCCAGCGAACCCGCCGAAATCCGCACGATATCGATTCTGAGACGCCCTCCGACACGACGTGCGCGACGAATCACACACGTGATGCCAGAGGAATTAACACGAGCGATAACATTACAACGAGGATTACAATAGAGCCCACAAGAAACAGATATATTACAAGAACGACTCCAACGAGTCAAGATACAAATAGATACATACAAAGATCCAAATCATACAGAAGATCAAATACGTCCGAGTACGGACAAGATACAAATTGGACTAAGAGTCCTGAAGATAACCAGTGGCGTCCATAACCCCGCCCGAGCCAAGCCGGAAGGATAACCTTGCTAACGTCATCATCTCGTACTCGTCAAAGTTGGGCCATCGGTTGCTCGACGGAAGGGGAGGAGACAAAAAGAAAGGAAGGCGAGGGTAAGTACCATTGGCACGTACTTGCGAGACAAGACCGGCCTATGCTCGCCGGTGGGCGGTATAAACTTCACCGGCTATATGTGGAGTTTAGCGACAGCAAAGCTACTATACAATAGAGACAGAGCTACAACATCCGTCTACTCGAGAAGATAAGAGAGCGCACAAGGTAACAGTTCTATACTCTGCAAACATAACACAGCCGATGCGATCCCCCTTCGCAAAGAGGTACTGGCAAAGGCACACACACTTTTTGAAAAAAATTTATTAGCAAATTATTAGCAACACGAAAATAAGGTGTAAGTTGTTCTATGATCAAGCTATACAATTCCAAGTCGTCCATAACCGCGGACACGGCTTATCGATAAGATGTACACCCTGCGGGGGTTGCCCAAATGTAACCATACGCATGCTCGAACCCACTTACTACAGGTGGAGTCTCACATCAAGATCGTTCCCAATGCAAGAGAAAGTTTAAGGGAGCCACCCCACTAAGCTACCCGTGACGAAGTTCGGCCGTACTCCGATACGGACCCAGAGGTTTGTGCCAACGGCTAAGCTAAGGGTGAACAACTCCGCTTTCGCTAATCGTTCCACGATATGAGTACGTAACGTAATATAAACACCCGAAGGCAACGAAGTAAATCGTGCATCGTGCATATGAGCAAATAAAACCAAGGTTGTGGCTCCCAAATAAACAGGACTCGAGGAAAGGTAGTGGGTGATGGGGGTCCCACTCCCCCACGTACGGGTAGAGCGCTCAATCTCGGAACAGATAACAAGAACTCGGGTCCTAGGGGACATTAGCGAGTCAAAGTTCCGATGCTTTCGCAAAGGGGCTCACAGATGCCTCTGCTTACAATTTTAGTTGTTAACAATTAAATAGAGCATGTGTATCTCCAACAACTGATATAGCATGTGATAACCTCCCAACAACCCAACATATCCCGATAACAAAATCGAGATAAACAACAGAACCTAAACACGCCTACGACTCGCAAGGCTCAAACATCAAGCAACGGCTATGGATAAGGAATGGTGCATATAGGATTATTATGGTAAACAAGTGGATAGGACACGTGACTCGATAAAGAATCGCAACATAAGGATAGCAGTGCGAGGGAGAGAGTAAATAGGTGAAGAGGGAGGGCTCGCCTGTGAAACGCTGCAGAAGAACTTGTCGGAGAACTCGTCGTATCTCACATCACCACTTCGTGATCCTATCCGAGAAGAAGCAAATGCTGGAAAAACAACGGGTGCAAGTCTTACTACTACGAAAGAAGAACCGACGATGATCAAATGCAGACATGCATGACATGGCATAGATGGTGCAATGCACTTATCCAATTTAATCGTAGTCGGAACCCCGGACAAACAAATTAGGTTGGAGTTGCATTTTCTACCGACAAATTTAAGTGTTGATTAACATGGCATATCATGGCAGGGGTGCGCTACTTCAAAGTTAAACGGAGCAGGGAAAACCGTAGTTGGAAGTCCGAAATACTCCGCATATATGTTAGGTGAACATGCATAACTATCAACGCGCGACATGATGCGAGATGCAAACAAGCATATGGATGGCATATTCATGTTCCTTATATTTTTCTGATCAAAATGGACATAAAGTTTGTTTGATTTGGATTTGTAAAAGTGCTATTATGAAACAATTCGGAAACCATCTGTTTAGGGAAAACGCTGGCAAAGAGTCCCTGCAGCCACGTCGGTATCCAGCGTGGAAAGAATCAAAAAGTTGGGTTTATTGCGCGCCCAGGGGATTCGAACCCAGGCCTGCGCGGAGGATTTGTAAAAGTGCTATTATGAAACAATTCGGAAACCATCTGTTTAGGGAAAACGCTGGCAAAGAGTCCCTGCAGCCACGTCGGTATCCAGCGTGGAAAGAATCAAAAAGTTGGGTTTATTGCGCGCCCCAGCGTGGAAAGAATCAAAAAGTTGGGTTTATTGCGCGCCCAGGGGATTCGAACCCAGGCCTGCGCGGAGGAAGATCAGGGAGGTAGCCAGTGTGCTGCTGGATCGGTTTTGATATGGGACATGATTCAGACTAGGTAAAGCATCTCTGCAATTTAGCTGAAGAAGTGACACTACGAACTGAAAACGTGACAGCCCGAGGTCCTGTAGATAGCGAAAGTGCACGGATTTTAAAGCGCTTGCCGCGACGATTCTGTGCACCGTTTTGAATGAAACAAAGAACGTTGAGCATCTACACAGTGGTGCGATTTGAAGGATGCCAACAGCTCGGGCTGAAGTGGTCGGGAACGCCGGTGAGCTTTGCCGGAAGCTGGACGCGACACGACGAGAAACAGATGAACTGGAACTGATCTGTTTCTGGACCGATCTTTGAACGAAGATGGCGACGCCATTACTGCTCCGTTTTGGATGATTCAAAAACCAGTAGATAGCTGGTGATGTGGTGCATCTAGAGAAACAAGAATCTCGTGCTGAGATGGACTGTGCCGGCGAGGATCTGCGTCGAAAGTGGCCACCGTGAAACAGCAAAACTGGAACATTTTCGTTTTGGTTTTCGCTCAGATCCTTCTCACGTCGACGATGCAGAGAAGTTGGGGCATGCAGGGGAGAGGAGAGGGGGTGCTGCTCACCCTGGGGTGGTCGGAGACGAGGAGGAGAGCTGCCGGCGACGAAGACGAAGGAGAGGCCGGAGTAGATGAAGCAGATGGTGGACGGGGGCGAGCAGCTGCGGGCGTTGTCGTCCTTGAAGGCGTCCAGGATGGAGAGGAGAGGAAGGGGTGCTCTCCACGCTCAGGTGCCGGAGGGGCTGGCCATGGCGCCGGGTGGTCGACGGTGGAAGCTCTCGGTGCAAAACCATCTCTCACGGAAGAAACAGCACGGGGGAGAGTGGCGGCGTGAAAGAGGGAGGAGGCGAGCTAGGGTTGCAGGCTAGGGAGGAATGGAGATTTTATATGAGGCAGTGGCGCTCCTAGGAGCCGTCCCATCGACCCGAAAGCGACATGCAGAGGCACGGATGCTCGTCCGTACGTACGAAGAAGAAGACACAGAGAGGAGTTGGGCTGATCGGAGTAGTTGGGCCAGAGGAAAAAAAATGGGCCACACATGCTGGGTTGACCTGCTGGTTTCCTAGCTGGAGTTGGGCTCTAAGGAATGTTAGCTCACGGATGGAGCGGGCTAGAAAGAGGAAGAAAAGAATATAAGTTGGAAGCAAAACGAGAATCGGAAGATGGTTTAAACCACAACTTCAAAACTTATTTTGAGTTTGATAAACATTTAAAATATTTTATTTATTTTACAGGTTTTGTTTTAGGGTTCGTTTTTAAAAGAAATCACAAGGGAGGTTTAATATAGAAACCATATATGAGAGGGGAAAAACAAAAATAATTTTTATTTAAAATAATTTTATTTTGTTAAAATCATGTGGATGATATGTTGCAAGATGTCATGATGATGCATAAAAGAAAAATGCGCAAACAAATCTAATAGGGGTACTACCCTGGGCCGTTACAATCGACACCACTAACAAGGAACCTCGCCCCGAGGTTCCACCTCAAGGTACGGGGGAGAGAGGTGAACTATCGAGTCTTCAGGCGACGTGTCAAACTCCTCGACACCACTAACAAGAAGTCTTGCTCCATGAAGGACGGTCGACACCACTAACAAAAAGTCGTTGTTCCGCTATTGATGATGCGCTTCCGTCGGGATTCTCCGAAGATCGGACCTATTAGGATAAGGGCACAGATCGTCCAACCCGCGTCGGAACCTAAGACTCAGAGAAACAGATAAGAGAGAAGACTCAAACTCGCAAAGGTAAGAGGAGAAAGATTAGAGGTAAGGAGAAAAATCAGAGCTAATCAGATCTATCCAACGAATTTTAGAAAATAGGTTTTGACACTCTAAACTCAACGACCGTTGGCAAGGTTATCCTACAGGCTGGACTAGTGGGGTACCGTCAACCTGAGCTCTGATACCAACTTGTGACGCCCGGAACCGGTACCATGAGGATTCCAGATGAACCCGCCGAAATCCGCACGATATCGATTCTGAGACGCCCTCCGACACGACGTGCGCGACGAATCACACACGTGATGCCAGAGGAATTAACACGAGCGATAACATTACAACAGGATTACAATAGAGCCCACAAGAAACAGATATATTACAAGAACGACTCCAACGAGTCAAGATACAAATAGATACATACAAAGATCCAAATCATACAGAAGATCAAATACGTCCGAGTACGGACAAGATACAAATTGGACTAAGAGTCCCGAAGATAACCGATGGCGTCCATAACCCCGCCTGGGCCAAGCCGAAGGATAACCTTGCTAACGTCATCATCTCGTACTCGTCAAAGTTGGGCCATCGGTTGTCGACTGAAGGGGAGGAGACAAAAAGAAAGGAAGGCGAGGGTAAGTACCATTGGCACGTACTTGCGAGACAAGACCGGCTATGCTCGCCGGTGGGCGGTATAAACTTCACCCGGCTATATGTGGAGTTTAGCGGCAGCAAAGCTACTATCCAATAGAGACAAGGCTACAACATCCGTCTACTTAGAGAAGATAAGAGAGCGCACAAGGTAACGAGTTCTATACTCGCAAACATAACACGGCCGATGCGATCCCCCTTCGCAAAGAGGTACTGGCAAAGGCACACACACTTTTTGAAAAAAATTTATTAGCAAATTATTAGCAACACGAAAATAAGGTGTAAGTTGTTCTATGATCAAGCTATACAATTCCAAGTCGTCCATAACCGCGGACACGGCTTATCGATAAGATGTACACCCTGCAGGGGTTGCCCAAATGTAACCATACGCATGCTCGAACCCACTTACTACGAGTGGAGTCTCACATCAAGATCGTTCCCAATGCAAGAGAAAGTTTAAGGGGAGCCACCCCGCTCAGCTACCCGTGACGAAGTTCGGCCGTACTCCGATACGGACCCGGAGGTTTGTGCCAACGGCTAAGCTAAGTGTGAACAACTCGCTTTCGCTAATCGTTCCACGATATGAGTACGAACGAATATAAACACCCGAAGGCAACGAAGTAAATCGTGCATCGTGCATATGAGCAAATAAAACCAAGGTTGTGGCTCCCAAATAAACAGACTCGAGGAAAGGTAGTGGGTGATGGGGGTCCCACTCCCCACGTACGGGTAGAGCGCTCAATCTCGGAACGGATAACAAGAACTCGGGTCCTAGGGGACATTAGCGAGTCAAAGTTCCGATGCTTTCGCAAAGGGGCTCACAGATGCCTCTGCTTACAATTTTAGTTGTTAACAATTAAATAGAGCATGTGTATCTCCAACAACTGATATAGCATGTGATAACCTCCCAACAACCCAACATATCCCGATAACAAAATCGAGATAAACAACAGAACCTAAACACGCCTACGACTCGCAAGGCTCAAACATCAAGCAACGGCTATGGATAAGGAATGGTGCATATAGGATTATTATGGTAAACAAGTGGATAGGACACGTGACTCGATAAAGAATCGCAACATAAGGATAGCAGATGCGAGGGAGAGAGTAAATAGGTGAAGAGGGAGGGCTCGCCTGTGAAACGCTGCAGAAGAACTTGTCGGAGAACTCGTCGTATCTCACATCACCACTTCGTGATCCTATCCGAGAAGAAGCAAATGCTGGAAAAACAACGGGTGCAAGTCTTACTACTACGAAAGAAGAACCAGCATGATCAAATGCAGACATGCATGACATGGCAGATATGATGCGATGCACTTATCCAATTTAAGCGGAGTCGGAACCCCGGACAAGCAAATTAGGTTGGAGTTGCATTTTCTACCGACAAATTTAAGTGTTGATTAGCATGACATATCATGGCAGGGGTGCGCTACTTCAAAATTAAACAGAGCGGGGAAACCTAGTCGGTGTCCGAAATACTCCGCATATATGTTAGGTGAACATGCACGACTATCAACGCGCAACATGATGCGAGATGCAAACAAGCATATGGATGGCATATTCATGTTCCTTATATTTTTCTGATCAAAATGGACATAAAGTTTGTTTGATTTGGATTTGTAAAAGTGCTATTATGAAACAATTCGGAAACCATCTGTTTAGGGAAAACGCTGGCAAAGAGTCCCTGCAGCCACGTCGGTATCCAGCGTGGAAAGAATCAAAAAGTTGGGTTTATTGCGCGCCCAGGGGATTCGAACCCAGGCCTGCGCGGAGGATTTGTAAAAGTGCTATTATGAAACAATTCGGAAACCATCCGTTTAGGGAAAACGCCGGCAAAGAGTCCCCGCAGCCACGTCGGTATCCAGCGTGGAAAGAATCAAAAAGTTGGGTTTATTGCGCGCCCCAGCGTGGAAAGAATCAAAAAGTTGGGTTTATTGCGCGCCCAGGGGATTCGAACCCAGGCCTGCGCGGAGGAAGATCAGGGAGGTAGCCAGTGTGCTGCTGGATCGGTTTTGATATGGGACATGATTCAGACTAGGTAAAGCATCTCTGCAATTTAGCTGAAGAAGTGACACTACGAACTGAAAACGTGACAGCCCGAGGTCCTGTAGATAGCGAAAGTGCACGGATTTTAAAGCGCTTGCCGCGACGATTCTGTGCACCGTTTTGAATGAAACAAAGAACGTTGAGCATCTACACAGTGGTGCGATTTGAAGGATGCCAACAGCTCGGGCTGAAGTGGTCGGGAACGCCGGTGAGCTTTGCCGGAAGCTGGACGCGACACGACGAGAAACAGATGAACTGGAACTGATCTGTTTCTGGACCGATCTTTGAACGAAGATGGCGACGCCATTACTGCTCCGTTTTGGATGATTCAAAAACCAGTAGATAGCTGGTGATGTGGTGCATCTAGAGAAACAAGAATCTCGTGCTGAGATGGACTGTGCCGGCGAGGATCTGCGTCGAAAGTGGCCACCGTGAAACAGCAAAACTGGAACATTTTCGTTTTGGTTTTCGCTCAGATCCTTCTCACGTCGACGATGCAGAGAAGTTGGGGCATGCAGGGGAGAGGAGAGGGGGTGCTGCTCACCCTGGGGTGGTCGGAGACGAGGAGGAGAGCTGCCGGCGACGAAGACGAAGGAGAGGCCGGAGTAGATGAAGCAGATGGTGGACGGGGGCGAGCAGCTGCGGGCGTTGTCGTCCTTGAAGGCGTCCAGGATGGAGAGGAGAGGAAGGGGTGCTCTCCACGCTCAGGTGCCGGAGGGGCTGGCCATGGCGCCGGGTGGTCGACGGTGGAAGCTCTCGGTGCAAAACCATCTCTCACGGAAGAAACAGCACGGGGGAGAGTGGCGGCGTGAAAGAGGGAGGAGGCGAGCTAGGGTTGCAGGCTAGGGAGGAATGGAGATTTTATATGAGGCAGTGGCGCTCCTAGGAGCCGTCCCATCGACCCGAAAGCGACATGCAGAGGCACGGATGCTCGTCCGTACGTACGAAGAAGAAGACACAGAGAGGAGTTGGGCTGATCGGAGTAGTTGGGCCAGAGGAAAAAAATGGGCCACACATGCTGGGTTGACCTGCTGGTTTCCTAGCTGGAGTTGGGCTCTAAGGAATGTTAGCTCACGGATGGAGCGGGCTAGAAAGAGGAAGAAAAGAATATAAGTTGGAAGCAAAACGAGAATCGGAAGATGGTTTAAACCACAACTTCAAAACTTATTTTGAGTTTGATAAACATTTAAAATATTTTATTTATTTTACAGGTTTTGTTTTAGGGTTCGTTTTTAAAAGAAATCACAAGGGAGGTTTAATATAGAAACCATATATGAGAGGGGAAAAACAAAAATAATTTTTATTTAAAATAATTTTATTTTGTTAAAATCATGTGGATGATATGTTGCAAGATGTCATGATGATGCATAAAAGAAAAATGCGCAAACAAATCTAATAGGGGTACTACCCTGGGCCGTTACACTTAGGCTTTTGGCCTAAGTAGAGATCAACCCCAGCGAGGGTCTGGGTTCCATGCCGGTGGATCATACATGACGTAGTCATAATAAGGTCCCGACGCAGAAGAAAAGCGTGGAGGCTCCTCATGCCCAACTTGTTGATGCGAAGAACTTGCTGCATCGGATGAGGAATCGAGGTGTTCCTCAGCCTCCTCCGTGTTGTCTCTTGCACGATGGCCTCCTCCCTCTATGTATGCATTAAGTGCACCTTCCGTGACCGACCAATCCTCCCCGGAATCAAGGTTAAATAGAACAGTGTAGGCAATCCTACTAATTTTTCAGCTTTTCTTAGTTGTTCTCCAAGTTTTCTTGTAACATGTTATTCCGTAAGACAGAGTTGCTCAAATTAGACGAATCGAAAACAAATTCATGCTTAATCATGGAGACTATGTCAAGTTTCTCTATGGGGAGCTGAATATCAAGATGGTGAGGTTCTACACCGTGCATAGCTAATAAGCGAGAGGCGATGAGACCTCCACAAATTCCTCCCTTCTCACGGTTAGTAGCAAGTCTATAGGCTATCAAAGCACCAAAGTTGTAAGTCCTATCACCTTGTAATGCAGCAGCTAGAAAGGCTAAATCCTGGATAGATAACTTACTTGCATTCTTTCTAGCAATAACGTACTTGGTGATGAAATAAGCAAAGTAACGAATAGCTGGGAGTTGAATACTACTGATTTTACCACCATCCTCTGAGTAGCTTCTTCCATGACAAATCATCTTGAAGAGGTTCAAGAGCTCTTGCGGCGATCCCCTTATCTTCTCGCATGATCCCCATTGCGGCACTCTGATTGCTGCACAAAAATCATCGAATGGCAAGTTGACAAGCTTTATTATAAATTTTGTACCGAACCATGGGGTTAGATCGCGACCAATTGAATTCAAAATCCTGCACTACAGACATAGTCAATTTTTCATATTGGCATGGTTCACCAACAACAAAATCATCCAACCCTGCACGAGAAATTAGACTTTGAACATCTTGCAAGATTCATGCACTTCTCATAAAATCCACGCACGGGTAGTAAGCGGGGTATACTCCTTCTTCGCGGTGAACTCTCATGACCTGTTGCACCTCCAATTCTTGTTGGTTGAGTTGGTGCCTACTCCCTTCCATTTTCCGAAATTTTTCAACAAACAATATAAATTTTGATTTGGTGACATATAATTGAGGGAAACTACCATAGGAACTTGCTAGAGTACTAATCATGCATCAAAACTAGTTTCTACCACTTAGAACAAGCATGCAAGCTCACTAAACATGTTACCTACAGCAGCAAAATATTCAAGATATACTCCACCAAATAAAATTCTACTTGGATAATCGGAGGAGTCACATACCGGAGAGCAAATGTGCCAAATTTCAGACAGAAATCTGGGCTGAGCAAAGAGATCGAGAAATCTTGAGCTCTTGAGCAGAAACGCGAGTGAGAGGAACCTGGTGCAAGTTTTTTCAGGAGAGAGAAGAGAATGGGAGAAAGAGATGAAGTAGTGGGGCAAGGAGGGGCCCACACAACATGGTGGCGCGCCCCCCTTGCTGGCCGCGCCGACCTGTGGGGTGCCACCCTGGGGTGCCCCACTGGTCATCCCCGTGTGTTCCTGGTGCCTCGTCGAAAAATAGGACCAATGGTATAATTTTTGTGAATTTTTGAAAAATTTGAAAAATGCACATTTCTGGGTGTCAAAATTATTATTACTGGGCAGGAAATTTTTTGAAATCTCTAATTAACTAAAGAACTTTGCAAAACAAAAGTGCTACAGCAAGTAGAACAAGTGGAGGAAGAAAGAGATGTTGTTTAGTTCCTCTATGCATATAAAATGAATTTGTTAACAAGGTTGATCAAGTCTTGCCACCAAATAAATTTTACATAGCATAAGAAGAATTAAACCTCAAATCAATCATGTTACCTTGTATTGTATTGATATGGATCCAATCACAAGAGTTTGATATTCTTCTTTAGGCTCATATATTGGACAATCAATAGTTCCCACTTTGATAGTTCTCACATTAGAAATTGTATTAACTCCACATGCTTTCTCAATCCTCTTGGGAAAATAAACGGTATGCTCCTTGTCATCGACATTGAAAGTAACTTTTCCTTTATTGCAATCAATAACAGCCCTGCGGTGTTAAGAAAAGGTCTCCCAAGAATAATAGACATATTATCATCTTCGAGCATTTCCAACACAACAAAATCGATTAATATCAAGCAGTTATTAGTAACTTGAACAGGAACATCCTCACATATACCAACAAGAATAGCAAGTAGATTTATCAGCCATTTGCAAAGATATATCAGTCGGTATCAACTTATCTAAATAAAGTCTCTTATAAAGAGAGAAAGGCATAACACTAACACCCGCTCCCAAATCACATAGAGCAGTTCTAACATAATTATTCTTAATAGAACAAGGAATAGCTCGGTATACCTGGGTCGCCAATCTTCTTTGGAACCTTACCATTGAAAGAGTAATTAGCAAGCATAGTGGAAATCTCCTCATTAGGAATTTTCCTTTTGTTAGTGACAATATCTTTCATATACTTTGAATAAGGAGGCAATTTAATAGCATCAGTCAAAGGTATTTGCAGGAATAAAGGTATCATCCAATCACAAAATTTGTTATAGTGTTCTTCTTCCTTTGATTTTAGTTTCTTAGCAGGAAAAGGCATTTGCTTTTGAACCCAAGGTTCCCTTTCACTACCATGTTTCTTAGCAATAAAATCTTCTTTAGTATACTTTTTATTTTTAGCATGCTTTTCGTGTTCTTCTTCAACCTCTTCTTTATCGAAGCATCATTCTTATCATTATCTTTATCATGTTCATTACCACTTTCAGTTTCGGCATCGAAATAGAAATACTATTAGGATCATTAACGAGCTCGGAGGATTCTACAACAGCTTTATGTTTCTTTTTCTTTTTCTTAGATGGAGCACTAGTTTCGATTCGTTGAGAATCTTGTTCAACTCTTTTGGGATGCCCTTCAGGATATAGAGGATCCTGGGTAGACACACCGCCTCTAGTTTTTACTTCATAAGCATGCTTTTCTTTAGAATTATCTTTTAACAAGTCATTTTGCACTTTAGTGAGTTGATCAATTTGAGTTTGAACCATTTGAAAATGTTTAACAAGCATCTTAACATCATTGGAGGTTCCCTCCACAATACCATGAAATTCATCAATAGCTCGAGAATTTTCCATTAAATGATTCTCTACTCTCATATTGAAATTACTTTGCTTAACAATATAATTATCAAACTCATCTAAGCATTGAGCAGGACGTTTTGAATATGGAATATCTTCTCTAGTAAAGCGCTCAAGAGAGTGTACCTCAATCATGGATGAGGGGGGAGTGATCTTACATGAATCTTCTATGGGAGGTAAATTCTTCACATCTTCGGATTTAATACCCTTCTCTTTAAGAGATTTCTTGGCTTCCCTCATATCTTCATCATTTAATTTAATCATACCCTCTTCTTCAATATTGGTGTCGGGGTTGGTTCAGGTGTAGACCAATCATCATGATTCCGGCCTATTCTAGCCAATAATTCTTCAGCGTCGTCCGGAGTTCTTTTCCTGAAAACACAACCAGCACAACTATCCAGGTATGCCCTAGACTCAATGGTTAGTCCACTATAAAATATATCAAGTAAATCATGTTTTTCCAAATCATGGTCAGGCCGAGCTGTAATAAGAGAGCAAAATCTAGCCCAAGCCTCGTGCAATTTCTCTCCATCTTCGTGATCAAAATTATAAATTCTCTGCAAAGCAATATGTTGAGCACTAGCAGGAAAGTATTTCCGGAAGAAAACATCAAGCAATTCTTTTGGACTATTAATAGAATCAGGTGGCAAACTATTATACCAAGTTTTAGCATCATCCTTTAATGAGAAAGGGAAAATTTTAGCAACGAAATAAGTACGCTTCTTAACATCATCAGAAAACAAGCTACTTAGAGTGGATAGCTCAATCATGTGTTCTACAGCACTTTCTTTTTCAGTACCACAAAAAGGTGTTTTCTCCACAATAGATATATGAGACAAATCAAGAGAAAAATCATAATCTTTATCCTTAATGTTTATAGGAGATGTGGAAAATTTAGGATCGGGAGACAGCTTTATATCTAACGAGTATGTTGTGCAAGCAACTTTTTAATTTTTCTTGCATCAGTAGTAGCATTGCATTTATCAATAAAATCATCATCAAGTTCTACATAATCTTCATCAAGATCATCACTAGAGTATTCAACGGACTCGGGTGAATTAACAGTGTAGCAGCATTTTCATTAGGAGTTTCAAGCATTTTCAATTTGTCTAGACCTAGCAATTGTAGCATCTAGAAAAGATCCCAATGAACCACTATCATCAAGCACAGCAGAAGCATCATCAATATTATAAGAATTTTCAGATCTAGCGAAGTACCAAGCATGTGAAGCATGTGGTGGTGAAACAAGTTTATCAATCACAGATGGTGAATCAAGAGCAGCAGAGGTACTCAGAGTTGTATCTTTTCTTGTAGTGGATGGTAATATGGCGACTTTAGGATCGCGAGGTTTACCCATGATGGAGAATTTGCAGCGAACAATATCAATCCAAGTGAACTTGCAAATGAAGCTATGCTCCCCGGCAACGGCGCCTGGAAAATAGTCTTGATGACCCACAAGTATAGGGGATCGCAACAGTCTTCGAGGGAAGTAAAACCCAATTTATTGATTCGACACAAGGGGAGACAAAGAATACTTGAAAGCCTTAACAATGGAGTTGTCAATTCAGCTGCACTGGAAACAGACTTGCTCGCAAGAGTTTATCGATAGTAACAGCTTTATAGCAGTAGTAGTAGTGAAATAACAGAGACAGAGTAACAAAGACAACAGTAGTGATTATAGTAAACAGCAGGATTAAAATACTGTAGGCACAGGGATGGATGAACGGGCGTTGCATGGATGAGAGAAACTCATGTAACAATCAAGCAGGGAATTTGCAGATAATAATAAAACGGTATTCAAGTACTAATCAATCAATAGGCATGTGTTCCATATATAGTCGTATGTGCTCGCAATGAGAAACTTGCACAACATCTTTTGTCCTACCAGCCGGTGGCAGCCGGGCCTCTAGGGAATCTACTGGAAATTAAGGCACTACTTTTAATAGAGCATCGGAGCAAAGCATTAACACTCCGTGAACACATGTGATCCTCATATCACCGCCTTCCCCTTCGGTTGTCCCAATTTCTGTCACTTTGGGGCCTTAGGTTCCGGACAACAATACGTGTATACAACTTGCGGGTAAGATCATAAAGCAATGAATATCATCATGAATCGATAACATGTTCAGATCTGAAATCATGGCACTCGGGCCCTAGTGACAAGCATTAAGCATAACAAGTTGCAACAATATCATAAAAGTACCAATAACGGACACTAGGCACTATGCCCTAGCAATCTTATGCTATTACATGACCAATCTCATCCAATCCCTACCATCCCCTTCAGCCTACAGCAGGGGAATTACTCACACATGGATGGGGGAAACATGGCTGGTCGATGGAGAGGCGTCGGTGGTGATGATGGCGATGATCTCCTCCAATTCCCCGTCCCGGCGGAGTGCCAGAACGGAGTTTCTAGTCCCGAGACGGAGTTTCGCGACGGTGGCGGCGTACTGGATGGTTTCTGGCGATTTCTTCTAACCCCCGTGCGTTTTTAGGTCGAAGGCATTAAGTAGTCCGAAGGAGGGCGTCGGGGGCCAGCCGAGGCGGCCACACAATAGGGCGGCGCGCCCCCCTCCTGGGCCGCGCCGGCCTAGTGTGTGGGGCCCTCGGGCCCCCACCTGGCTTGCCCTTCTGGCTCCGTCAATATTCCGGGAAAATAGGACCTTCTGCATAAATTCCGAGGATTTTCCCGAAAGTTAGATTTCTGCACAAAAACGAGACACCAGAGCAATTCTGCTGAAAACAGCGTTAGTCCGTGTTAGTTGCATCCAAAATACACAAATTAGAGGCAAAACAATAGCAAAAGTGTTCGGGAAAGTAGATACGTTTTGGATGTATCAATAGACTACTTTAATAACATCACTAGAGTAACACATAGATTAATAGTGATACAAAGCTCATGACCACATAAAGATCACACCATGGGAGAGAGAGATGAACCACATAGCTACCGGTAGAGCCCTCAGCCTCGGGGGAGAACTACTCCCTCCTCATCATGGGAGACAGCAACGGCGATGAAGATGGTGGTGGTGTCGATGGAGATGACTCCGGGGGAAATTCCCCGTCCTAGCGGCGTGCCGGAACAGAGACTTCTGTCCCCCGAAACTTGTCTTCGCGATGGCGGCGGCTACGGAACTCTTCGTGAAATATCGTCGAGTGTCCTAGGGTTTTCGGAGACGGAGCTTTATATAGGCGAAAGGGCGGCACGAGGGGTGCTCGAGGGGCCCACACCATAGCTGGGCGCGCCCCCCTCTTGGCCGCGCCGCCAGGTGGTGTGGGGCCCCCTTGGCCCCTCTCCGTCTCTCCTTCGGTGTTCTGGGTCCGTCTCGGTAAAATAGGAGGTTTGGCTTTTGTTTCGTCCAATTCCGAGAATATTTCCTGTGTAGGATTTCTGAAACCAAAAACAGCACAAAACAGGAACTGGCACCTCGGCATCTTGTTAATAGGTTAGTACCGGAAAATGCATCAAAATGATATAAAGTATGAATAAAACATGTAGGTATTGTCATAAAACTAGCATGGAACATAAGAAATTATAGATACGTTTGAGACGTATCATGCGTGTAGCAGGCAAACCGAAATAGGCAATCCGCTCTAGCTCCTTGGCACGTAAAAAGCTGCACTTTGCAACGATTGAAAATTACCCTGCTTGTAAAGGGTATAGGTATCCTGCATCTGCCAACAAGCAAATTCAAGACCTGCAGCAAGGGGGTTATGTTTTGACTGAAGCTGAAAAGATACCTGCACCACCTGCACCTGTGACTCATTGGACTGATGCGGAACCCATGATTCAATTTGGCACTGCTGTCACTTGGAATATTGTCAAGCCCGTTGTTCCAATTCTACATTGCACACGAATGGAGCCTGCCATTCAGTTCAGTATGAATCATCCGATTGAGTAGCTGTCTACTAGCTCGTCTACCTCGGATCATGTGCATACTCCTGTTCATCAGGCGCCCTTGTCTAGTTTGAATTCAGGTTTTAATTTGTATTTGGGCCAAGATGTTCCTACTGGGCCGAAGCTATCAGCGGATGGGCTCCAGGAATTCGAAAAAATGATTGATGACATGGTCTACAAGGTTTGGGAATGTGGTCGTTGTCTGCTGATACGTCTCCAACGTATCTATAATTGCTGATGTTCCATGCTAGTTTTATGACAATACCTACATGTTTTGCTCACACTTTATATCGTTTTGATGCATTTTCCGGAACTAACCTATTAACGAGATGCCGAAGTGCCAGTTCCTGTTTTCTGCTGTTTTTGGTTTCAGAAATCCTACACAGGAAATATTCTCGGGATTGGACGAAACGAAGGCCCACGATCTTATATTTCACGGAAGCTTCCAGAGAGCCAGAGAGGGACCAGAGGGGAGCCCTGGGGGCCCCACCCCACCTGGCGGCGCGGCCAAGGGGGGGCGCCCCCCTATGGTCTGGCTGCCCCAGGACTCCTCCGAGGCTGCCCTTCCGCCTATATAAAGCCTCCGTCGCGAAAACCCTATCACAATAAGCCACGATACGAGAAAAGTTCCAGAGCCGCCGCCATCGCGAAGCCAAGATTCGAGGGACAGAAGTATCTGTTCCGGCACGCCGCCGGGACGGGGAAGTGCCCCCGGAAGGCATCTCCATCGACACCACCGCCATCTTCATCGATGCTGCTGTCTCCTATGATGAGGAGGGAGTAGTTCTCCCCGAGAGCTGAGGGCTCTACCGTAGCTATGTGGTTCATCTCTCTCTCCCATGTGATCTTTATGTGATCATGAGCTTTGTATCACTATTACTATGTGTTACTCTAGTGATGTTATTAAAGTAGTCTATTCCTCCTCCATGATGTAATGTTGACAGTGTGTGCATCATGTAGTACTTGGCGTAGGTTATGATTGTAATCTCTTGTAGATTATGAAGTTAACTATTACTATGATAGTATTGATGTGATCTATTCCCCCTTTCATAGCTTAAAGGTGACAGTGTGTATGCTATGTTAGTACTCGGTCTAAATTGCAACGGTCTATTATGCACTCTAGAGGTTACTTAAATATGAATTCCGAATGTTGTGGAGCTTGTTTACTCCGGCTTGAGGGAGCTCTTGTAGCCCTACACAATGAATGGAGTTTGTTATCCAACAAGAGAGTGTTGAAGTAGCATAAGAGAAGAGAACTTATTTATTTATGTGATCATTGTTGAGAGTTTCCACTAGTGAAAGTATGATCCCTAGGCCTTGTTTCTAAGCATTGAAACACCGTTTCCAACAAGTTCTGTTACATGTTTTCTTGCTTCCATCTTTATTTAAGATTGCAATTACTACTTACAATCATCCATATTACTTGTATTTCACTATCTCTTCGCCGAACTAGTGCACCTATACATCTGACAAGTGTATTAGGTGTGTTGGGGACACAAGAGACTTCTTGTATCGTGATTGCAGGGTTGCTTGAGAGGGATATCTTTGACCTCTTCCTCCATGAGTTCGATAAACCTTGGGTGATTCACTCAAGGGAAACTTGCTGCTGTTCTACAAAGCTCTGCTCTTGAAGGCCCAACACTGTCTATAGGAATAGAAGCGTGCGTAGGCATCAAGCTATTTTCTGGCGCCGTTGCCGGGGAGGTAAGGTAAAAGGTATTCACATCCTCCGACTACTAAGATATTTCCTAGCACTGTTGCCGGTGTGTGAGTGCTCGAAGCTATTTCCTTTAGATCCTGCAATTGCATCTTTTTGTTTCTTGTTTTTATTTTCACTAGTTAGGCTTAATGGAAAACAACAAAAAATTAGAGATCTTTATGAACTTTATATTGAATTAGGACATGATGTGTTTGAAGAGAAAATTAAAAAACCCATGGAACTTTGTTTGCAAAATAGTTGTAGCAATTTTATTAGCATGAACTCTTTGAATACTATTATTGCTAATGCTATGGAAGAATTTAAGCTTGGGGAAGCTGGTTGTGATATTTTTAGTCCCCCAAGTTTTGAGGAGAAAATTTTCTTTGATGATACTTTGCCTCCCATTTATGATGATTATAATGATAGTGGTATTTTGGTGCCACCTACTATGGACGATAAAGTTTATTATGATTATACCATGCCTGCAATTTATGATGATTACAATGATGGTTGTGATAGTTTTACTCCCACTTTTACTAATAAAATTGATTATGCTTATGTGGAGAGTAATGATACTTTTATGCATGTGAATAAGAATGCTTTATGTGATAGTTATATTGTTGAGTTTGTTCATGATGCCACGGAAAGTTATTATGAGAGACGGAAACATGGCTATATGCATCTTAATAATATTAAGTTTCCCCTCTTTATGTTGAGAATCTTGAAGTTACTCGTGTTTTATCTTCCTATGCTTGTCACTTTGCTCCTCATGAATTTATTTGTGTATAAGGTTCCTTTTCATAGGAAGTGGGTTAGACTTAAATTTGTTTCATACTTGCTTTTTGATGCTCTTTTTGCTTCAAACTCTCATCCTTATGTGAGCATCATTAAAATTACTGAGCCCATCTTAATGGCTATAAAGAAATTAATTCTTGGGAGATAACCCATGTTTTTTATTTTGCTATTGTTTTGATTGTGTCTTGGAAGTTGTTACTACTGTAGCAACCTCTCCTTATCTTTATTTTATTGCATTGTTGTGCCAAGTAAAGTCTTTGATAGTAAGGTTGATACTAGATTTGGATTACTGCGCAGAAACATATTTCTTGCTATCACGAAATTTAGCAGCCCCGTCTGTAGGTAACTCAGAAAAATCTGCCAATTTACGTAAGTGATCCTCAGATATGTGCGCAACTTTCATTCAATTTGAGCTTTTTCATCTGAGCAAGTTAAGTGCCCCTGAAAAATTCGTCTTTACGGACTGTTCTGTTTTGACAGATTCTGCCTTTTATTTCGCATGCCTCTTTTGCTATGTTGAATGGATTTCTTTGTTCCATTAACTTTCAGTAGCTTTGAGAAATGTCCAGAAGTGTTAAGAATGATTGTGTCACCTCTGAATATGTGAATTTTCGATTATGCACTAACACTCTAATGAGTTTGTTTTGAGTTTGGTGTGGAGGAAGTTTTCAAGGGTCAAGAGAGGAGGATGATACAATATGATCAAGAAGAGTGAAAAGTCTAAGCTTGGGGATGCCCCCGTGGTTCATCCCTGCATATTTCAAGAAGACTCAAGCATCTAAGCTTGGGGATGCCCAAGGCATCCCCTTCTTCATCGACAACTTATCAGGTCACCTCTAGTGAAACTATATTTTTATTCTGTCACATCTTATGTACTTTACTTGGAGGGTCTGTGTGCTTTTATTTTTGTTTTGTTATTTTCATTCTCTGATTAAATTCATGCTTGTGTGGGAGAGAGACACGCTCCGCTCGTTCATATGAACACTGGTGTTCTTAGCTTTACTTTTAATGTTCATGGCGAAGGTTGAAAACTACTTCGTTCATTGTTATATGGTTGGAAACAGAAAATGCTTCATGTGGTGATTGGTATAATGTCTTGAATAATTTGATACTTGGCAATTGTTGTGCTCATATAGATCATGTTTAAGCTCTTGCATCATGTACTTTAAACCTATTAGTGGAGAACTACCATAGAGCTTGTTAAAATTTGGTTTGCATGATTGGTCTCTCTAAAGTCTAGATATTTTCTGGTGAGGTGTTTGAACAACAAGGAAGACAGTGTAGAGTCTTATAATGCTTGCAATATGTTCTTATGTGAGTTTTGCTGTACCGGTTCATACTTGTGTTTGCTTCAAACAACCTTGCTAGCCAAAGCCTTGTACTGAGAGGGAATTCTTCTTGTGCATCCAAACCCTTGAGCCAAAAACTATGCCATTTGTGTCCACCATACCTACCTACTACATGGTATTTCTCTACCATTCCAAAGTAAATTACTTGAGTGCTACCTTTAAAATTCTATTTCTTGTCTTTGCAATATATAGCTCATGGGAAAATAGCCTTAAAAACTATTGTGGTATTGAATATGTAGCTATGTGTCTTATTTCTTATAAGTTGCTTGTTGAGCGGTAACCATGTTTCTGGGGACGCCACCAACTATTACACCTTTGTTGAATATCATGTGAGTTGCTATGCATGTTCGTCTTGTCTGAAGTAAGGGTGATTTATCATGATCAAATGGTTTGAGTATGCATACTGTTAGAGAAGAACATTGGGCCGCTAACTAAAGCCATGAATCATGGTGGAAGTTTCAGTTTGGACATTAATCCTCAATCTCTTATGAGAATATTATCCGTTGTTGAATGCTTATGCATTAAAGAGGAGTCCATTATCTCGTTTTCTATGTTGTCCCGGTATGGATGTCCTTAGTTGAGATCTATCAAAAACGAGAAATCAAATGCGATTTATCTCCTTGGACCTTTGTACAGGCGGCATAGAGGTACCCCTTTGTGACACTTGGTTGAAACATATGTTATGCAATGATAATCCATGTAAATCCAAACTAATTAGGACAAGGTGCGAGCACTATTGGTAATCTATGCATGAGGCTTGCAACTTATAGGACATCTTATGCATAACACATATTGATTATTACTACCGTTGACAAAATTGTTTCTATGTTTTCAAAATAAAAGCTCTAGCACAAAAATAGTAATCCATGCTTCCCTCTACGAAGGGCCATTCTTTTACTTTTGTTGACGTCAGAAACCCCCTGGCGGGCAGAGACGGGCAACACGGTAGAGCCGGGAACAACTAGGGCTGCGGCTGGCCCCAGTCCCTCTGAGCGACGGCCCGCAAAGCCTCCTGGTCGCACGCGCCGATGTTTATCACAAGGGCGTGCCACCTGACCTATACCTGGTCGGGAAGGTGTGGATGATGCCTCGCTTAGTTTCCTGCAGGGCACACACGTAAACGTTAAATACGAGCCTCGATCGGCTCTCGGGTTATCCTGTGAATCGGCTCAAAGAGCCGATCCACCCATGATTCAGACGGGGTGTCCGAATATATGGTGGTCCTGCTTGATCAAGGTAAAGCTAATGAGATCTACGACGATTTAGGGTTTTCACCGCATAATCGGATCATCCTACTCCAGGTTGGGCCTCGCGCTCGCGCACGGTGATCATAAGCCGATCCTAGACAGGGCCTAAAAACCAACACGAGGTTGATCCCCGGAACATCCTTTCTAGGGCTAGCAAACGTCACCCTACACGCCGCTGGATCCTCCCCCCCTTTGTAAGGCCTAACTATTGCAGATATTAAACTAATCCTTGTGGAACAAGGAGCAATCAGTAACGGATCAGATCTACTAAACTATGATCAAGCGGGGTGCCGCCCCTACACCTAAGATAGGTGTAGGGGCGGCTAGACATGCAAGGGTTGCACTACGAAAGCATGTAATATGAAGAACAATGCTAACCCTAACATGTCTAAGATAACTACGTTGCTCGCCATCAAAAAGGCTTCGATACGAGCAACGCATGAACAACGTGGGCAGGCTTGTGCTTGCCTAGATCGCAAGATGCGATCTAGGCAGCATGATGCTTACCGGTAGAAACCCTCGAGACGAAGGGGTTGGCGATGCGCCGAGATTTGTTTGTGGTTGAACGTTGGTTGTTGTTTATTCCATAAACCCTAGATACATATTTATAGTCCAGCGGACTTTCTAATGTGGGGCGTGCACCAAACCGTGCACGGGTAAGATTCTAACTTCTAAACTAAGATGCGATCTAATATGTTACAGATACACGGGCAATTAAGCCCAACTTGATATAAAAGGCCGATCCACGTATTCCTTCTATATATATTTCTTCAAACCCATCTTGATCGCGGCCCACCTCTGACTTGGTCAAATTCTGGTGATAACACATGCCCCCCTGGTTTTGGAAATGACATTTCCAAAATCATTACGCTTTCGTCGGGTCATGTCGTGGCAGAACTGTTGCAATATCCGTCATCATGATGCCCTGCCTTCTCAACTTCTCCACGTGACCTGGCAGTTTTTTTTTTCTTTTCAGGCACCACTTCCTCGGAAACTGCTGTGGCATTGAACTTCCACTGTATCCCCTTTTATTTAACCGCTCCGCACAGTTATATTCCTGCATCTTCTTCGCATTAGTACTCCAAAAGCCCTCCTGTGCCACCATGTCCTCTTCCTCCTCTCGCTTCATCGGATCTTTCCGCCCAGTCCTCTTCGTCTCGCGAGCCGACGCCGGAGCCGAGCCCGGCGGAGGTCCACGCAGCGAACACCCGTCGCGCCATTGCGGCCGGGGAGGAGTCTAGCCATGACTTCTCCCTTTGGTCAGAGGACGACAAGTCCTTGACCGACGGGGAAAGCGACCTCCGCTTCCTCGTCGATGGGACAGCGGAGGAGGAGAGCGACGACGATCGCTTCTCCTGCGACTTCTCCTCTCCCGAGGAGGAGGAGGAGGAAGAAGAGGAGGAGGAGGAGGACGACACCTCCTCCGACGAGCCCCCGGCCAAGCGGTTCTGCCCCTGGCCGGGAAACCTCAGCGACTTCGACATTGATGATGATGACGCTGACGAAGAAGACGAGGACAACGAAGGCCCGGTCGGCGGCCATTGGAGCGACGACGAGCCTGCCGGGAGTAGCGCCGACGGCGGTGACGACGGCGACGGCGAGGGCAGCGACGGCCCATAGATAGGACATCTAGCATAGGACCGGTAGCGATGAGGTGGGGCCATGTATCCCCTAGTGCTTCCTTTTGGGAGAAATCAGCTCCTTATGTAAGAAATCAATCAATGAAGAACTTTCCCCAATTCGATTTTGCCGATTTCTTTCGGGACAATTTAGCCGATTGTCCTTTGTACCGATCCTGCCGATTCGTCCCCTTTGCCAATGCGTAACGAGCCGATAGCAACGCATCGGTCCTTCGACATTTACCCTTCCATTCTTCAACTGATGGTTCTCTTTCCGGTAGATACTGTGGGACCTCCAAGAGAGCCCTTAAATTTCTTCCACTGGTCTCAGCGATCCCTCTCAGCAAGCGCTTATTATTCGTGAAGAAGGTTGCAACGAAGATCAACCGATGATACTTCAATCGGTTCCTCAATAGAGCATCTACCAGGCCTGTTGCCCCCCGAGTCTCAGCCAAGGCAAAAAAGAGACGAGGATACGCAAATTAGCTGTATGGACCTGGTCTTGATCATGCCTGAGGGAGTTTCTTATGCAGAGCCAGCCGATTTGAACATGAATCGGCTTCTCAAAGCAGAAAGCCTTCAAGGTGAGCTGCCCCCCGAGCTTCTTCAGTTCTTGCCGGCCAGATCGGCTCCCTTCCTTCGGTGGATCTGATGCAATCCATCCTTGACCTGATCTGTACGTCCAGGCTGCTCTTGGCCTTTGCCCTTGAAGAGAGGATCCGAGCTCTTACACTACTCCATTGAGGAGCTCTTCCATTAGTGCTCCATTGACCCTCTGATCGTAACAGTTACTCCTCTTAAGTCGATGTCTGCTGCATCGGCTGTGCTCGAAAATTTTCGAATTTTCAGCATTTTTTTTTACGGCCGACTAATGCATCGGCCCCCATATTCCAATACCCATCACCAAAAGATGAGACGCTTCCATTACATATCCTCGTGTTCTATCTAGCTGGGTGCCCCCCCGAGCCGATTCTGTCAAGAGAATTGATGGTATCGGCTCTGTTGGATCACATGTTGAACCCAGGCAGAATGGTGGGTGAGGATAATTTTGGCCGATTGCTGGAATCGGCCTCCACGTTGCTTGCTCGGTGAAGGTTTTGTAAGTTCCCTTCATAAATTTTTGGGGCCGATCACAAGGATCAGCCTCGCCATGTTTGCTCCTTGACGTGCTCTTGCTACTCGTTCAGGCCGGTAGACAAAACCAGCCCAATCTCTGACTTTATCATGTTGGTGCGCTTGCTGTCGTCCACCTTGGATGTATCGTGTAACCGTGGAGCACCGAGCTTCGTCGGAAGAACGAGCACCATGTTTGTGCCAGCCGATGTTTCATCATCGGCTTTCCTTTGCTTGGGGCGCCACTCCATTTTTTGTGGACGACCCTCTTCATCCAGGGTTTGCTGAACCTTCGCAGCCAGATCAGGCCTTGCCTTCCTCAATGTATGCAAGTATAACCTCTCGGCTTCTTCCAGGCCGCGCAATCGTTGAACCCTGCGTTTCTGGGAACGGCTGAGTCCGTCGGGGCACCACCTTGGCCGGTGGTACTGTCTTCTTCTTCTCCCTCGTCTTCGAATCCTCGAGATCTTCCAACCGAGGGACTCAGCTCGTTTGCTCTGTGGCGGGAGAGGTCCCAAGCGCTCGAACACGGACACGTTGGCTGCCTCCTTCTTTTTCGGTTGCATTCTGGGCAATTGCCGATTGTTGGCAATCGGCTCATTCCTGAATCCCAGCAGTGCCTGAAGAAAGGGCAATCCCAGTGCCTGTCCTCGTCGTCCCGCTCCCTTGCCTTTCCCTTGGCGCAACGCTCGTGCTCCTCCTCATCGCGATTATGCCGACGATGTCTTCTAGCCAGACGATCATCATCGCTGGACCGTCGGCGTTGGTCGTACTGACTCACATACTTGTTGAGGAGGTGATCAGAGAGAGGTCGTTGATATCTTATGTTCTTCACTTCTCCTCTCGTTACGTAGCGCTTGCCGTCTTGGCGGAGCCGATCGCGTGGAGCGGCTTCCTCTGTTTCTTTGCTATGAGAGCAGCTGCCCTCATCTCCATCCTTGCCCGCGTGGTGTCCAAGATCTACCATGTTGATATTGCACAGGAAACCCGGCTGGCACCCTCCATGGCAAGCATACTCCACCATGTTCACGGCGGGAAGGGCTGGGTATCGACCTTCATGGCGTATCGGTTGAAAATTAGACGCCCGTTCTCTATCGCCGCTTGGATGTGCCGACGCCACACCCTGCGGTCGTTGGTGGCATGGGAGAGCGAGTTATGCCATTTGCAGTATGGCTTTCCATTCAGCTCTTGCGCCGTGGGGAATTTGAGACCTTCGGGTATCTTCAACTTCTTTTCCTTGAGTAGGAGGTCGAAGATTTGCTCAGTCTTGGTCACGTCAAAATCAAATCCCCTGGGCGGGCCTGGTGGCTTTACCCATTTGCAGGACACGGGGGTTCCTCCCCGAGTCCACTCAGCCACCGCTACTTCTTGGTCTCCCGCGAGAACTTCGTCTTCCTCTCGCATCGACCGGGGCTACGCACGCTTGAACTTATCTTGGTACGAGTCCGGGTGGCGCTGTTCATATGCTGAAAGTTTCGAACCATGTGCGCCGGCAGGGATAATCCGCTTGGGAGGCCATGTCCTTGAGCTGTGTTGCAAGGCACGCTATCGCCAACTCGATCGCTTCCTTTTCAGTTATACGAACCGAATAGCATCGGTTCCTAAGATTCTGAAGCGCTGGATGTATTCGTCACGGTTTCTCCGCGCTTCGACGTAGTTGTGCTAGATCGGCAATGCTAGACTCGGAAGCTTCGAATGGTACTGTTCATGGAACTGCTCTTCCAACCGCTTCCAAGTTTGGATGGAGTTCGGTGGTAGCGATGTGTACCACCCGAAGCCGATCTCGTGAGGGATCGTGAGAAGAACCTCACGTGCAACTCATCCGACGCTGAGATCGTGCCCAGCTGTGCCAAATATCGGCTCACATGCTCGATGGAGCTGGACCGCCTCGATCCATCGAACTTTGTGAAGTCCGGGAGCCGATATTTAGGTGGCAGCGGGATCAGTTCGTAGCTGTTGGGGTACGGCTTGGTGTAGCCGAACGCCTTCCTTTTCGGCATCATACCGAACTGATCTTTCAGAATTGTGCAAATCTGATCCGCTGTGATGGCTGAAGGTGTCGAACCCTGAAGATTCGCCGGGGTGGCATACTTAATCAGCCATGCTTGTTTTTCCGGTTCTAAGCCAAGCTGCAGAGCTGGGCTTTGGAGGTTTGTCGGGCGGCGTACTTAGCCAGCCACGGCCGCTTCTCGGGATCGGCTCCGACGTTCCTCCTGCCGTTCCGAGAGGCCGCTGTTATGCAGCCTGGTTCGAGAGTGCCCGGGCGTTGCGGTCCGTGCGTATGCGCACGAGTATCCGTGCGGGACCTCCTTAGATGGCTCGGTAGGAATTGGTAGTCACTAGGATCACCACCAATCTTGTAGACGACGTATGCCGATGAGTTCGGCGGTTCGGTGCTACCCATGCGAACGGTCGGGGCTGGAGCGGCATCTCTCCTTTGAAAGTCCCCAGAGCCGGTCCCGACGGGGAGTACCGGTGACTCATGATTTCCTGGACGACGCGCGAGCGACACGCTCCAAGGTGTTCACCGAGCTCTCGGAGTGGCGGTGCAGCGAATGAGCCACCATGTAGTTGATCTCCTGCCGCAGCGACACTGGTGCGTTCTTTTGACGGGGCGGACAGGTCCACTCCATCGAGCGCGCCTTCGGGTGTGAAACCCTTCCACCGACGCCATGGGAGCGGGTTCGGTGGAAGGAGCCGATGAGTTCGGCTTCGAGGGTTGCCTTGATCTCGTCATGCTTCTTCTTGAGCTCATCAGGCAGATCCGCGTACGTGACCGGAGTGTCTTCCGCCATCTCGGATGTAGATGGCGATGTTGCGGATGTCGAAGGCGGTCCCACCGGGCGTGCCAGAATGTGTTGACGTCAGAACCCTCGGCGGGCGAGAGACGGGCAACACGGTAGAGCCGGGAACAACTAGGGCTGCGGCTGGCCCCGGTCCTACGAGCGACGGCCCGCAAAGCCTCCTGGTCGCACGCGCCGATGTTTATCACAAGGGCGTGCCACCTGACCTATACCTGGTCAGGAAGGTGTGGATGATGCCTCGCTTAGTTTCTGCAGGGCACACACGTAAACGTTAAATACGAGCCTCGATCGGCTCTCGGGTTATCCCGTGAATCGGCTCAAAGAGCCGATCCACCCATGATTCAGACGGGGTGTCCGAATATATGGTGGTCCTCGCTTGATCAAGGTAAAGCTAATGAGATCTACGACGATTTAGGGTTTTCACCGCATAATCGGATCATCCTACTCCAGGTTGGGCCTCGCGCTCGCGCACGGTGATCATAAGCCGATCCTAGACGAGGCCTAAAAACCAACACGAGGTTGATCCCGGAACATCCTTTCTAGGGCTAGCAAACGTCACCCTACACGCCGCTGGATCCTCCCCCCTTTGTAAGGCCTAACTATTGCAGATATTAAACTAATCCTTGTGGAACAAGGAGCAATCGTAACGGATCAGATCTACTAAACTATGATCAAGCGGGGTGCCGCCCCTACACCTAAGATAGGTGTAGGGGCGGCTAGACATGCAAGGGTTGCACTACGAAAGCATGTAATATGAAGAACAATGCTAACCCTAACATGTCTAAGATAACTACGTTGCTCGCCATCAAAAAGGCTTCAGTACGAGCAACGCATGAACAACGTGGGCAGGGCTTGTGCTGCCTAGATCGCAAGATGCGATCTAGGCAGCATGATGCTTACCGGTAGAAACCCTCGAGACGAAGGGGTTGGCGATGCGCCGAGATTTGTTTGTGGTTGAACGTTGGTTGTTGTTTATTCCATAAACCCTAGATACATATTTATAGTCCAGCGGACTTTCTAATGTGGGCGTGCACCAAACCGTGCACGGGTAAGATTCTAACTTCTAAACTAAGATGCAATCTAATATGTTACAGATACACGGGCAATTAAGCCCAACTTGATATAAAAGGCCGATCCACGTATTCCTTCTATATATATTTCTTCAAACCCATCTTGATCGCGGCCCACCTCTGACTTGGTCAAATTCTGGTGATAACAACTTTATGTTGAGTCAGCTTACCTACTTCTTTCTATCTTAGAAGCAAACACTTGTGTCAATTGTGTGCATTGATTCTTACATGTTTACCTATTGCACTTGTTATATTGCTTTATGATGACAACTATCCATGAGATATACATGTTACAAGTTGAAAGCAATTGTTGAAACTTAATCATCCTTTGTGTTGCTTCAAAACCTTCTACTAAGAATCTATTGCTTTATGAGTTAACTCTTATGCAAGACTTATTGATGCTTGTCTTGAAAGTACTATTCATGAAAAGTCTTTGCTATATGATTCAGTTGTTTAGTCATTGTCTTTACCATTGCTTTGAATCGATGCATTCATCTCATATGCTTTACAATAGTATTGATCAAGATTATGATAGCATGTCACTTCAGAAATTATCCTTGTTATCGTTTACCTACTCGAGGGCGAGTAGGAACTAAGCTTGGGGATGCTTGATACGTCTCCAACGTATCTATAATTGTTGATGTTCCATGCTAGTTTTATGACAATACCTACATGTTTTGCTCACACTTTATATCGTTTTGATGCATTTTCCGGAACTAACCTATTAACGAGATGCCGAAGTGCCGCTTCTGTTTTCTCGCTGTTTTTGGTTTCGAAATCCTACACGGAAATATTCTCGGAATTGGACGAAACGAAGGCCCACGATCTTATATTTCACGGAAGCTTCCGGAGAGCCGGAGAGGGACCGGAGGGGAGCCCCGGGGGCCCCACCCCACTCGGCGGCGCGACCAAGGGGGCGCGCCCCCTATGGTCCGGCTGCCCCAGGACTCCTCCGAGGCTGCCCTTCCGCCTATATAAAGCCTCCGTCGCGAAAACCCTATCACAATAAGCCATGATACGAGAAAAGTTCCAGAGCCGCCGCCATCGCGAAGCCAAGATTCGGGGGACAGAAGTCTCTGTTCCGGCACGCCGCCGGGACGGGGAAGTGCCCCCGGAAGGCATCTCCATCGACACCACCGCCATCTTCATCGACGCTGCTGTCTCCTATGACGAGGAGGGAGTAGTTCTCCCCCGAGGCTGAGGGCTCTACCGTAGCTATGTGGTTCATCTCTCTCTCTCCCATGTGATCTTTATGTGATCATGAGCTTTGTATCACTATTACTATGTGCTACTCTAGTGATGTTATTAAAGTAGTCTATTCCTCCTCCATGATGTAATGTTGACAGTGTGTGCATCATGTAGTACTTGGCGTAGGTTATGATTGTAATCTCTTGTAGATTATGAAGTTAACTATTACTTGTTATCACCAGAATTTGACTAAATCAGGAGGTGGGCCGCGATCAAGATGGACGTGAAGAATATATATATATAGAAGAAATACGTGAATCGGCCTTTTACCAAGTTGGGCTTAATTGCCCGTGTATCTGTAACATATTAGATCGCATCTTAGTTTAGAGTTAGAATCTTACTCGTGCACGGTTTGGTGCACGCCCACATTAGAAAGTCCCCTGGACTATAAATATGTATCTAGGGTTTATGGAATAAACAACAACCAACGTTCAACCACAAACAAATCTCGGCGCATCGCCAACCCCTTCGTCTCGAGGGTTTCTACCGGTAAGCATCATGCTGCCTAGATCGCATCTTGCGATCTAGGCAGACAAGCCTGCCCACGTTGTTCATGCGTTGCTCGTACTGAAGCCTTTTTGATGGCGAGCAACGTAGTTATCTTAGACATGTTAGGGTTAGCATTGTTCTTCATATTACATGCTTTCGTAGTGCAACCCTTGCATGTCTAGCCGCCCTTACACCTATCTTAGGTGTAGGGGCGGCACCCCGTTTGATCATAGTTTAGTAGATCTGATCCGTTATGATTGCTCCTTGTTCTACAAGGATTAGTTTAATATCTGCAATAGTTAGGCCTTACAAGGGGTCGGAGGATCCAGCGGCGTGTAGGGTGGCGTTTGCTAGTCCTAGAACGGATGTTCCGGGATCAACCTCGTGTTGGTTTTTAGGCCCTGTCTAGGATCGGCTTACGGTCACCGTGCGCGAGCGCGAGGCCCAATCCCGAGTAGGATGATCCGATTATGCGGTGAAAACCCTAAATCGTCGTAGATCTCATTAGCTTTACCTTGATCAAGCATGACCACCATATATTCGGACACCTCGTCCGAATCATGGGTGGATCGGCTCTTTGATCCGATTCACGAGATAACCCGAGAGCCGATCGAGGCTCGTATTTAACGTTTACGTGTGTGCCCTGCAGAAACTAAGCGAGGCATCATCCACACCTTCCGACCAGGTATAGGTCAGGTGGCACGCCCTTGTGATAAACATCGGCGCGTGCGACCAGGAGGCTTTGCGGGCCGTCGCTCCGAGGGACCGGGGCCAGCCGCAGCCCTAGTTGTTCCCGGCTCTACCGTGTTGCCCGTCTCGCCCGCCGGGGGTTTCTGACGTCAACACATTCTGGCACGCCCGGTGGGACCGTCGACGACATCCACGACATCGCCATCTACATCCGAGATGGCGGAAGACACTCCGGTCACGTACGCGGATCTGCCTGATGAGCTCAAGAAGAAACATGACGAGATCAAGGCAACCCTCGAAGCCGAACTCATCGGCTCCTTCCACCGAACCCGCTCCCATGGCGTCAGGTGGAAGGGTTTCACACCCGAAGGCGCGCTCGATGGAGTGGACCTGTCCGCCCCGTCGGAAGAACGCACCGGTCGCTGCGGCGAGGAGATCAACTACATGGTGGCTCATTCGCTGCACCGCCACTCGAGAGCTCGGTGAACACCTTGGAGCGTGTCGCTCTGCGCGTCGTCCAGGAAATCATGCGTCACCGGTACTCCCCGTCGGGACCGGCTTTGGGGACTTTCAAGGGAGAGATGCCGCTCCAGCCCCAGCCGTTCGCATGGGTAGCACCGGAACTGCCGAACTCATCGGCATACGTCGTCTACAAGGTTGGTGGTGATCCTAGTGACTACCAATTCCTACCTGAGCCACCTAAGGAGATCCCGCACGGATACACGTGCGCATACGTACAGACCGCAACGCCCGGGCACTCTCGAACCAGGCTGCAATATCGGCGGCCTCGGAACGGCAGGAGGAACGTCGGGAGCCGATCCCGAGAAGCAATCGTGGCTGGCTAAGTACGCCACCCCGACGAACCTCCAAAGCCCAGCTCCGCAGGTTGGCTTAGAACCGGAAAAGCAAGCATGGCTGGTTAAGTATGCCACCCCGGCGAATCCTCGGGGTTCGACACCTTCAGCCATCACGGCGGATCAGATTTGTACAATTCCGAAAGATCAGTTCGGTATGATGCCGAAAAGGAAGGCGTTCGGCTACACCAAGCCGTACCCCAACAGCTACGAACCGATCCCGCTGCCACCCAAATATCGGCTCCCGGACTTCACAAAGTTTAGTGGATCAGATGGGTCCAGCTCCATCGAGCATGTGAGCCGATATCCGGCACAGGCTGGGCACGATCTCAGCGTCAGATGAGTTGCGCGTGAGGTTCTTCTCACAGTCCCTCACAGGATCGGCTTTCGGGTGGTACACATCGCTGCCACCGAACTCCATCCAAACTTGGAAGCAGTTGGAAGAACAGTTCCATGAGCGAGTATCACTCGGAGGCTTCCGATGTTGGTTTTGCCGATCTAGCGCAAGTACGACGAAGCGCGGGGAGACAGTGGCGGAATACGTCCGGCGCTTCGGGACCATTAGGAACCGATGCTTTTCGGCTCGTATAAGTGAAAAAGAAGCAGTCGAGTTGGCGGTGGTGGGTCTCTCATCATCAATCAATGACGTGGCCTCCCAAGCAGACTACCCTTCGTTAGCGCACATGGTGCAGAAGCTGACAGCATATGAACAGCGCCACCCAGATGTTTACCAGGACAAATTCAAGCGGGTGGTGACTGTGGTTGAGGCAGACGAAGATGAAGGTGCCATGGGAGATCAGGAGGTAGCAGTGGCTGAATGGGCTCGAGCGACAGGCCCCGTGACCTGCAAATGGGTGAAGCCACAAGGCCCTCCAAAGGGGTTCGACTTCGACGTGACTAAGACGGAGCAGATTTTTGACCTCTTACTCGCGGAGAAGCATATAAAGGTACCCGAAGGCCACAAGTTCCCCACGGTGCAAGAGCTGAACGGAAGGCCATACTGCAAATGGCATAACACGTTCTCCCACACCACCAACGACTGCAGGGTGTGGCGGCAGCAGATCCAAATGGCGATAGAAAATGGACGGTTGATTTTTAACCAGTACGCCATGAAGGTCGACACACACCCTTTCCCCGCCGTAAACATGGTGGAGTATGCTTGCCATGGAGGGTGCCAGCCGGGTTTCCTGTGCAATATCAACATGGTAGACCTTGGACGCCACGCTGGCAAGGATGGAGATGAGGGCAGCTGCTCTCATAGCAAAGAAACAGAGGAAGCCGCTCCACGCGATCGGCTCCGCCAAGACGGCAAGCGCTACGTCACGAGGGAGAAGTGAAGAACATAAGATATCGGCGACCTCTCTCCGATCACCTCCTCAACAAATATGTGAGTCGGTACGACCAACGCCGACGGTCCAGCGATGATGATGAAAGAAATCGGTCGGCTAGAGAAGCCGAAGACATCGTCGGCATAATCACGATGAGGAGGAGCACGAGCGTTGTGCCAAGGGAAAGGCAAAGGAGCGGGACGACGAGGACGGGCACCGGGATTGTCCTTTCTTCGAGCACTCGCTGGGATTCAGGAATGAGCCGATTGCCAACAATCGGCAATTGCCCAGAATGCAACCAGAAGAAGAAGGAGGCAGCCAACGTGTCCGTGTTCGAGCGCTTGGGACCTCTCCCGCCACAGAGCAAACGAGCTGAGTCCCCTCGATTGGAAGACCTCGAAGATTCAGAAGACGAAGAAGAAGAAGAAGACAGGTACCACCGGCCAAGGTGGTGCCCTGACGGACTCAGCCGTTCCCAGAAACGCAGGGTTCAACGATTGCGCGGCCTGGAAGAAGCCGAGAGGTTATACTTGCATACATTGAGGAAGGCAAGGCCTGATCCGGCTGCGAAGGTTCGGCGAACCCTGGATGAAGAGGGTCGTCCACGAAAAATGGAGTGGCGCCCAAGCAAAGGAAAGCCGATGATGAAACATCGGGCTGGCACAAACATGGTGCTCGTTCTTCCGACGAAGCTCGGTGCTCCACGGTTACACGATACATCCAAGGTGGACGACGGCAAGCGCACCAACATGATAAAGTCGAGAGATTGGGCTGGTTTTGTCTACCGGCACTGAACGAGTAGCAAGAGCACGTCAAGGAGCAAACATGGCGAGGCTGGTCCTTGTGATCGGCCCCAAAAATTTATGAAGGGAACTTACAAAACCTTCACCGAACAAGCAACGTGGAGGCCGATCCCAGCAATCGGCCAAAATTATCCTCACCCACCATTCTGCCTGGGTTCAACATGTTATCCAACAGAGCCGATACCATCAATTCTCTTGACAGAATCGGCTCGGGGGGGCACCCAGGTGGATAGAAAACGAGGATATGCAATGGAAGCGTCTCATCCTTTGGTGATGGGTATTGGAGTATGGGGGCCGATACACTAGTCAGCCGTAAAAAAAAAGAAAAATTCTGAAAATTCGAAAATTTGGAAGCCGATGCGTGGCCATCGACTCAAGAGGAATAACTGTTACGATCAGAGGGTCAATGGAGCACGAAGGGAAGAACTCCTCAGTGGAGTAGTTTAAGGGCTCGGATCTTCTCTTCTAGAACAATGCCAAGAGCAGCCTGGACGTGCAGATCAGGTCACCAAAGGAAAGGAGCCGATCTGGCCGGCAAGAACTGAAAAAAGCTCGGGGGGCAGCTCACCTTGAAGGCTCTCTGCTTTGAGAAGCCGATTTATGTTCAAATCGGCTGGCTCTGCATAAGAAGCTCCCTCAGACATGATCAAGCCCAGGTCCATACAGCTAATTCGCGTATCCTCGTCTCTGTTTTGTTTTGGCTGAGACTCGGGGGGCAACAGGCCTATAGGTGCCCTGTTTTTAAGAGCCGATTGGAGTTACCTCGGTTGTTATTGCATCATGATCGTCTCAGGGAGGAACTGGGAAGGAAAAGCCGTCGTCTGGTACGAGGTTTGGACCGTGTTGGTGCTGCAAGAAAAGAAGAGATTGGTTCCTCAAATTAGCCGATGAATAGTCATCGGCTGCGGGACTGCAAAACGCCACGGTCGAGAAAAACAATAATAGCCCGATTCGTCACTATCGGTCTTGGTGTGGCAAGCGGAAGGATGGAAATTGGATTAATGAAAGGAGAAATTGGAAGAACAATTCTCATTAATTCAAAGGAGCAGCTTTACAAGAAGAGCCGATGGCTCTCAAAAGAGGGATCTAGTGCCTAGTGCACTGCTACTGCTAGTCCTATTCTACTAGTCGTCGCTGTCCTCATCGTCGCCGTCGTCGAGGTCGTCGGCGCTGCTCCCGGGAAGCTCCTCGCCGCTGCTGCCCCAGCCGTCGGCTGGAGCCTCCTCCTCCTCCTCCTCGTCATCATCATCGTCCTCGCTATCCGCCCAGCCGCGGAAGCGCTTCGTTGGAGGATACCCAATGGAGGCGGAGGAATCATCTTCCTCCTCCTCATCTTCTTCTTCCTCGTCATCATCGTCGTCCTCGCTGTCCGCCCACATGCGTGAGCGCTTCTTCGGCGGGAGCCTGGCGGAGGGGGAGGCCTTGGTCTTCTCCGCTTCTCCTCCCTTCTTCTCCTTGTCAGAGGAGATGGGGTGCGCCCGGAGCGGAGATCGTCCTCTTCTTTGTTCTTCGGCAACGGTTGGAGAGAGGTGCACGAAGCGGAGGAGGAAGAGGAAGACATGGCTGCAGGAGAGAAGGGTTTTTGGTTTGGTAAACGGAGCAGAGCAAGGCGATGGAGTGGTGAACCGTTTGGCACGAGATAAATAAAGAGAGTGTAGTGGAGATTTAATGCCATGACGGTTCTCGAGGACGTGAGGCCGAAATTGACGAGTTCATACGGAGAAGCCCGGGAGGCGAGGCGTAATGATGGAAGATTCTGCGGCAGTTCTGCTCTGCCACGACATGACCCGACGAAAGAAGGCGTAATGATTTTGGAAATGTCATTTCCAAAACCAGGGGGGCATGTGTTATCACCAGAATTTGACTAAATCAGGAGGTGGGCCGCGATCAAGATGGACGTGAAGAATATATATATATATAGAAGAAATACGTGAATCGGCCTTTTACCAAGTTGGGCTTAATTGCCCGTGTATCTGTAACATATTAGATCGCATCTTAGTTTAGAGTTAGAATCTTACTCGTGCACGGTTTGGTGCACGCCCACATTAGAAAGTCCCCTGGACTATAAATATGTATCTAGGGTTTATGGAATAAACAACAACCAACGTTCAACCACAAACAAATCTCGGCGCATCGCCAACCCCTTCGTCTCGAGGGTTTCTACCGGTAAGCATCATGCTGCCTAGATCGCATCTTGCGATCTAGGCAGCACAAGCCTGCCCACGTTGTTCATGCGTTGCTCGTATCGAAGCCTTTTTGATGGCGAGCAACGTAGTTATCTTAGACATGTTAGGGTTAGCATTGTTCTTCATATTACATGCTTTCGTAGTGCAACCCTTGCATGTCTAGCCGCCCTTACACCTATCTTAGGTGTAGGGCGGCACCCCGCTTGATCATAGTTTAGTAGATCTGATCCGTTACGATTGCTCCTTGTTCTACAAGGATTAGTTTAATATCCGCAATAGTTAGGCCTTACAAGGGGTCGGAGGATCCAGCGGCGTGTAGGGTGGCGTTTGCTAGTCCTAGAACGGATGTTCGGGGATCAACCTCGTGTTGGTTTTTAGGCCACTGTCTAGGATCGGCTTACGGTCACCGTGCGCGAGCGCGAGGCCCAATCTCGAGTAGGATGATCCGATTATGCGGTGAAAACCCTAAATCGTCGTAGATCTCATTAGCTTTACCTTGATCAAGCGGGACCACCATATATTCGGACACCTCGTCCGAATCATGGGTGGATCGGCTCTTTGAGCCGATTCACGGGATAACCCGAGAGCCGATCGAGGCTCGTATTTAACGTTTACGTGTGTGCCCTGCGAGAAACTAAGCGAGGCATCATCCACACCTTCACGACCAGGTATAGGTCAGGTGGCACGCCCTTGTGATAAACATCGGCGCGTGCGACCAGGAGGCTTTGCGGGCCGTCGCTCTGAGGGACTGGGGCCAGCCGCAGCCCTAGTTGTTCCCGGCTCTACCGTGTTGCCCGTCTCTGCCCGCCAGGGGGTTTCTGACGTCAACATTACTATGATAGTATTGATGTGATCTATTCCCCCTTTCATAGCTTAAAGGTGACAGTGTGTATGCTATGTTAGTACTCGGTCTACATTGCAACGGTCTATTATGCACTCTAGAGGTTACTTAAATATGAATTCCGAATGTTGTGGAGCTTGTTTACTTCGGCTTGAGGGAGCTCTTGTAGCCCTACACAATGAATGGAGTTTGTTATCCAACAAGAGAGTGTTGAAGTAGCATAAGAGAAGAGAACTTATTTATTTATGTGATCATTGTTGAGAGTGTCCACTAGTGAAAGTATGATCCCTAGGCCTTCACTACTTTAGAGTTAGAATCTTACTCGTGCACGCAGTTTGGTGCACGCCCACATTAGAAAGTCCGCCGGACTATAAATATGTATCTAGGGTTTATGGAATAAACAACAACCAACGTTCAACCACAAACAAATCTCTACGCATCGCGCAACTCCCTTCTGGCCTCGAGGGTTTCTACCGCAGCTGACCATGCTCGCTCTAGATCGCATCTTGCGATCTAGGCAAAGACAAGCTCCGCATACGTTGTTCATGCGTTGCTCGTACCGAAGCCTTTTGGATGGCGAGCAACTGTAGCTATCTTAGACATGTTAGGGTTAGCATTGTTCTTCATGCTACATGCTTTTCGTAGTGCAAACCCCAGCATGTCTAGGCCGCCCTTACACCTATCTTAGGTGTGAGCGTGCACCCCCGCTGATCATAGTTTAGTAGATCCGATCCGTTTACGATTGCTCCTTGTTCTACAAGGGTTAGCTTTCTAATATCTCGCAATGAGTCAGGCCTTACAAGGGCCTGAGGATCCAGCGGGCACGTAGGGTGGCGTTTCGCTGGCCCTAGAGACGGATGTTCCGGGAGGATCAGCCTCGTGTTGGTTTTTAGGCCATGTCTAGGATCGCTTACGGCCACCGTGCGCGAGCGCGAGGCCCAATCCCGAGTAGGACGATCCGGATGATGCGGTGAAAACCCCAAATCGTCGTAGATCTCATTAGCTTTACCTTGATCAAGCAGGACCACCATATATTCGGACACCTCGTCTCGAATCATGGGTGGATCGGCTCTTTGAGCCGATTCACGGATAACCTCGAGAGCCGATCGAGGCTCGTATTTAACGTTTACGTGTGTGCCCCCGCAGAAACTAAGCGAGGCATCATCCACACCTTCCCGACCGGTGTATAGATCAGGTGGCACACCCTTGTGATAAACACGCGCGTGCGACCAGAGGCTT
>NC_061509.1:55659577-55832636 GCF_022539505.1 Lolium rigidum
GCTACATCCGGTACTAGGTAGTCGCAGTTGATACCGGATAGCCACGACTGAACATTTCTTTACCTAAAAGAAAGGGGGATTCTGCAGACTAGTATTTCACAAATTGGTATCTCGTAGTTGGTAATTTTTTTTTAATTGGAGGATTCATAATGGATACCCACAACCGTGTGGATACACCGCAAAGAGTTCTTCGTGAGACTCTAGAAAAGTACAAACCTAAGCTAGACCAAGACTAATCTTCTAACCTTGGAGTTTAATGATTAGAAGAAAGGAATATTGAAGATCATTAGTAAACTCCAAGGGGGAGAGGAAGGTTGAAGGAGAAGTATTAAAATATGATTTGGAGTATGATAGACGGAGAAAAAGGTCTGAACTGAGAGGAAGTCCGATCTTATTTTTATAAGGTTGTTGGGAAGTACCCATATAAAAGTACTTTCGGAGATTGTCAGACCAGAAGCCGAGGTTTATATATCGAAGAAGTAAGGGTTAGACCTTAACTTAAGTGGGTAATTGTAATTACTCAAAACCAAGAGAACTTAAGTAAGTATTAGAAAATGAAGTTGAATGAAGAAGATGTCGGAGGACAATCAAAGTCTAAGAAAAACAAAAGACCGAAGGGTTTGACCATACCAAAACATAAACCTATTAGAAAGATTCCTTTCATGGAACCTAAAGAAACCAAAAGGAAGATAACTAGTATAAACTAGAAGCCATGATTGGATGGACTAAATGAGTCTAATCCATTCGTAGGACTAAACAACCAGGACCATGCCTATCGTAATACCTTACCAAGTACCATTACTTTCGTTATGGTAGTAAGGGAAAACAATACCCTACCTTAAATAAATCTTTTAAAATTAATGAGTATCGTAAATTGGTAAATCGTAGTGCCATATTACACCGCAGCTGGTAGAACCAAGCCTTGAGTACCCAAATAGGAAGATGTCACCCCAACCATTAGTAAAGTCCATTAACAAAATAAGATGTCCTAATCCAAGAATCTTTGGAGAGTAAGCCTATAAGCTTAGAGTGTTGGAAGAAATCATAGAAATTGAAGAAAGTATCAGTGCCAGACATTAGAAGACTCCATGAAGGATCTAGACAAGGGATATATTCAATTATATCTAATGAGATCACTAGGGAGTTTGAAAGGATTGTGATCTGTTCAAGTCCGTTCCACATTCCGAAACGTGAGAGCGTTCGAACTTCGGGACGAAGTTCAGTTTAAGGGGGAGAGGCTGCAATATCCCAGGTTTAGAGGCAACAAAATGAGAGAACACCAAAGTGTGCATTGCATTCATGCATAGAAAATCCGGGGGATTTTCGCGCTTTCAAATAAAACTTACCACAGTCACTGAAGTTTCACTTGACTTGCTGGAATTGAAGTAGATCATCAAGTCAAGCGCTATAAACTTCACTGTGCGCTATAAAACCTTGTTTTGGGTAGAGATGATTTGATCTATGGAATAGATCAAATGGAATTAGATTTACAACAACACATTCTTTAAGAATCAAACTCTAACTTATTAACACTTAAAAGATAGCAACTACCTTTGTGTGTAATTTAATTCACTTATAAATAAGGTAAACCACAGGGTCTAAAGTGCATAAAAGCCACACATTCTTATTTAAATCATAACTTATTAAATACATTGAATATCATAAAACTCAATCCGTTTACATTACGAATTATAGTCCAAACTATTTGTATAAAATTAACTATGAGTATTTTGAAACTCATATGATCATGCCTTGGTGAAATCAAATCCAACTATCCAAATTTAAGGAATAACCCTCAACTTTGACCTTTTCACCAATATTATAATATAAATCCAATCAAATATAATATAGTGACTCATCAACAATAATAAAACCATCCACAAGATATTTAGTAGCAAATGCCACTTGGCTATCCAAAAATAAATCATATGAGAGGATAATGATCTTGCCACATGGGATGAAAATATCTACATGACTTGCTTTCCAAGCTATGCCACCTCATGCTCAAAGGATTGCTATGGATGAGGGCATGACAACCAAGCATCTTACTCATCAAACCAACACAAGAGTCACCACCTATGTGTCATGATATTAGAGCTTGCCCAAGCCTATAAATAGAGCCACACCCTCCATCCATTTGCTCATCAAGTACCATGATACATGGGAACAAACACATAGAGCCACTCCATACATTAGCTAGGATCAAGAAGAAGAAGCTAGGAGGTGGAGGCATACCACAAGATGCAGGTTTATCAGATTTCCTGAAGAACAAGCTACAGAAGATACCAAGGTAGAATTCCTAGGGAAACCATATATTTAGAGGATCATATCATCATATCTTGAGTAGGACCTTAGGATATTCCAAGATATTGAGAAGTGAGAGAGGTTATAGATGCTAACCATATCCATGCCTATCCTAGAGAATATTAGAGTAGTATTAAATTCTACTTGTTCAAACCAACCTTTAATCTTGGAGGTGAGAGCCATGTCCCATTAGTAGAACATAACCAAAGCTTATGCCATATCCTAATTCTAGTTGTGTATCATATTGGTGATCACAACTTAAACCCTAAACTACATGTGAATTCCAACCCATGGATTACTTTGGATTATAATTATAACCCTGCCATGCCTCATGCCTATTTAATACTTCAATTAGTGAAGCATCACCAAAATCCTAAACCTTTCACATAGGAATCACTTCACATAAAATATTAAACCCTACCTTTCCATCCTAGTAGACCAAATGAAGTAGTGTTCTATAAATTAAACCATCATTAGCAAATGCATTGCTAATTATAAACATAGGATCCATCTTAATTAGTTCAAGCTAAAGTTTACTAAAACCAGATTAGTGATTATAGAACTTTCTTAACCATCTTCTTAAAACCTTAGGAATAATTCTCCACATAAAATCATGAACCAATTCCATTTCCTTTACCATTTGTTAAACCCTAGCCATAATTAAATTATATGTGAATGATCGCTATGGTTAAGCACTAGAAAAATAAAATGTGTTCACCATGCACATGTTCCAAATTTCAAATCATTTAAATAGATCTGGTTCCTAAATTAAAAGAGAATTGAAATAAATAACTAAACCATTTATATTTTACTCAAGCCTCACAAGATATTAATTAAATCCTAAACTAAATATTTGTTTAAATAACAAGATTATACAGTGAGCATGGTTATCAAGTTATACTGATATTCAAATGTTTAAGAACCTACAAAAACAAAACAGAATTCAAATTTGAATTCAAATAACAAATTCAAAACAGAAAATAAAAACATAAAATAGAAAAGGAGATAAAAAGAAAAGGGGCTTACTCGGTAGCCGCGAGCAGCCCACGTAGCAGCACTGTGTCGAAGCCCAGAGACCGGCCCAGCCCATCACCGAAACGATCCACGCCACCGTATCGTTTCGTTGAGGAAGAAAAGAAGCCTCGTCTTCTTCCTCAACGACGATAGCGCAGAGAGATCCCGGCCACCTCACCGTCGATGATAAGCCTGACCCCGGACGCTGCAGGCCATCTCAGAACCTCGCCCAATCTATCTCGCGTCCGAGTCTATCTTAAATCGCCACGATTCGCGCCCGAAACCCTAACCACATGACCGCCACATCCCGGCCGCAGGTCGTCGATGCTCGCCGTCGATGTTGACCTCGTCGGGAGCTATAAATAGGAGGGGAGGATAGCCGTGGAAGCCCTAATCATTGCCACCTCACCTCATTCTCTCTCACTCCCTCATTCTTCCCCAAACTCCACTCTCCGTCCGGTGACCTCCATGGCGCCGTCGATTGAGAGCACCCCGGAGACCGTCGAGTGGCTTGGAGGATGCGCAAGAACCTGCAGATCATCCTCGTGGAAGGAATCGAGGAGAGGAGGTCTCAACTGCCGCCAATCGACCGTTCCCTTTGATCGGCATCCCGCAGAAAATCGAAGCTTGTCGTCGTCCTCGTCTCCGGCAGGCTCCGTCGAGCATCCGGGAAGCATCAAGGTGAGCGAGCGCGTCGAATGAGCTACTTCTTGCTTCCTAGAGTGCATCCTAGCGTTAGTTCATAAGTTGGCCGGACTGCGCCGCCGCAGATGAGCTCACCGGCGATGCTCCGGTGACCTTAAAGTGGTGGCGTTGATGCTCACTTGCTCAGCGTCGAGTCCTGGTTCTAACGCACTGAAAAGCAACGTCTCCGGTGCCCTGTAGCCTCGTCGCCGTTGCTCGCCGGCGCTCTCTCCGGCGAGATGACGTGGATATGGGGCCCTGCAGCACTTTTGACTTGGTCAAGCCCTCGTGGCTGCTGACCTGTCCTCTGGCCCACTAGTCAGTCACTTGAGTAGTACTAGGCCGGGTATACTTAGTATTTCTCTTTGATTTCAAATTCCAAGTAAATTGCTGAGACTTTGCAAAATTCTAGAAAATCCATTTCAACTCAGAAAAATATGAATAATATATCAAAATGCTCACAAAAATAAACTCTACCCAAATAAAATATAAAACAAAAATGTGTGTCAAAACAAAAATTCACTTATTTTTATCTTTATTAATTATGTCTTTCTAATTGTTTAAAATGCAAATTGAATTCAATAATTAGTGAAGTTCCAAAATTAAATTTTAACTATTCAAGTAACTAAGTAAAATGTTAAGATTAATTTTATTTATCATATTTACATTAACTTAATTATTAGTGGTAATTCATAAACCCTAATTTGCAAATTACTATTTTCTATTTTCTTTAAATAGTAATAACTCAAGAAAATATTAAAAGTCAATATTATTTTGGTAGATCAACAATTATTTACTTAAACATTCTTAAGTTAACAAGTTAAATACTTTAAACCTAATAAAAATTATTAAACCCTCATTCTTAATTAAACCTAAATAAGAATTACTCTAATTATTAAATCTTGTGAAAATTAATAAATGTCAAACCATTCCTAATTTTGATTCAAAGTAATTAATAACCACAACTCTATTACTAATCAGCATTTTAGGAGTTGTACCATAATTTAGAAACCCTAGTTTTAATTTAAGTAAGACATTGATCTCATTATTTCATGTGTTCATCCATAGTAGTTGCAAACCTAAAACCCTAAGGATTTAACCCATGTGATCATTACACTTTAGTAGTAACTCTAAAACCCTAGTTGCTTATCACATGTGATCATGTGAGATTCATCTATACCTATAGAACCCTAGTAAGAAACCAATGAATGCATGCTTATAATCCATCAACATAAAACCAATTCACATGTGATCATCATTTCATGTCTTTACTTTTAGTAAAACATATATGATCCACTAATGCCACCTAGGTATAAACCCTAACTTTTTAAGTGGAGTAGTACCATTGATCACTACTTCTATATGTCATACCATTAAAATCAACCTCAACCATCAAACCCTAGTTAAACCATGATGATAAATCCTAATACCAACCTTGTGTAGCAAATCACATCACATGCTCCTAATCAACTAAACCCTACTTAGGAAATGATAAGTCACTTAGATTAGAAGCAGTTAAAAATTAATTAGTGAAGCAATTGTGAAACCATAGTAAACCCTAATAGCTAATTTATAGAACCATCTTGACCATCATCCTTTGATATGATACCATAATCAACCATAGTAATAAACCTGTCAATACTTGTTGTATATAGAACCAACCCAAGTTAAGAATCAACTAGTTCCTATTAGTAAAACTAAATGAATCCAATAGTAAACCCTAGAAGCCATAGCACCTATATATAATAGTTCATATTCCTATTTAACCTGTTCTTCAAAAGTTATTCTTTTGAAGTACAAATGTCAATCAAACCTTAGAAGCCTAATCCTTCTTTGAAATACTCATTAATTCTTAAACAACATGTTCTTCAAAAGTTATTCTTTTGAAGTATAGTAGAAGTAATCATCAACCATGTTCGGTAGAACTTAAAATTGACAACCTGTTCTTTACATATTATTCCACCACTCTTATTTTGTATGTATGATTGTTATGATGCATTATATCACTTGATTATGATGCTAATATAACCAAACCCTAATAAGAACCTTGTTTGAGAACCATTCTAAAAGTGCAACCAACCCTAAAGAAATATTACAACTCATACATCCAAAATCATCGAGGTTAGGTTACGCTCGGGACGATTGCATCTCATATTATGCATTATAGCATCTTTGCCGGTTCTTTAAACATTGTCCTTACCGGACGATGATGGTATTTCAGCATTTGGAGTTCTCACGTATCGAAGCTTTTGCCTCGCATAATCTTGCAGATCAAGAAAGGCAAGTTCATCGCTTGCTCATGTCATTTGATTATTTTTATCAAACTATATGCAAAGTACTATACTTATCACTCATGCATTGAAAAGCAAAGTATTATTTTACAATTATGAATATGACTATGTGGTGGGCAATGGAACCATGGTATGTGTTGATATGGTGGAGGTTCCATTGCATGGGTACTACTCATCTAGGACTAAGTACCAATGCCGTCCGAGTGATTCTAGCGCCGTACAAATCGCGTTATCCATAAGATCTATAATGGCTCAGGGAAGTCAGCTGTATCTTTTCCCTTCTGCACGCCAACGGATCGGAGAGCCGGTGGGGTGCTGGAGGCACTGCCGCAATAGGTTGGGAAATCCTTTTAAATCCCCATCCATTAGTGATGATAAGCTCTTCGATCTATGAGGGATTGTCCGGAGTACACCATGAGTAAAGCCGTATTATCGGGGAAGTCTACCGGAGGTGTACGGTTGGACAAAAGGGTGGGTTTGCGGGGTCGCGGAGAAGGCGGTGATTGGCTTGGATCTTATACTCGGGCCTCACACCCAAGGAAGTGTGGACGGGGACATACTCTCGGCCGGCAACAAAGTTAAGATCTCTTGTGGGGTAAAGTAACGCACCTCTGCGAGAGGGTATCAAGAATTGTGACTCGTCACTCCCTGTTCCGGGAAGGGAACTGCGAACGCGAGCAGGAAAGGAACTCCACGAAGTTCTAGTCAACCTGTGAAGACTGACGGGCATAGTTTTCAGAATAAAATAAACCTTTGGAAGAAACGTTTATGAAAACTTGCATTGGCCTATGACTTTCTGGTCTATGGCTGTAGCTAGTGCATGATACACATATTTCCTAATATGAACTTGCTGAGTACGCTCGTACTCATTCTATCCCATTTGAACCCCCTTCTTAGATCAAGGCACCGAAGGAGAAACTACCGTGGAACTCGAAGACAAAGGAGTCAACTGCAACAAGATGAAGAATCCAATCAAAGAAGTCAATGGAGTCAACTTCGCATCGGTTATAATGGAAACCTAGACTAGTAATAGAAGGGAACCTTTCCCTAATCCTAGCACCTAAGTAGCTAGATTTCTATAGCAAGCCAAGTAGCTCTTGAACTTGAGTTAGCAATAAGATAGACTACGAGTCGTTCTTCCGGAGCTTTATTTGAAGTTTTACCTCACTGTAAAGTAGGAGGTTGTGTTGATCTTATGTAAACAGCTCGTGTGTACTTCTATAGACATACCTTGGACTCACATATGTTTCTGTTGTACCACTTTGAGAGATGTAATATGAGTGGAACGGTGTTTCACTTGTGTTATGTCAACGACTTGTGTACTACACCATGCAGTGGTACGCTGGGTCACCGCAAGGTGGTATTCCAACTAGACTCTCAATAATGCAACTAGCTTCTAAGGCGGGACTGCCTAGGAAATTACCTCCCGCCAGAGTATCAAGGACATATCTATTCCAACTAGAGATTTCAACATAAAAGTTCCTAAGTAGTATAATAGTGGAGTGTTTCTTAATGCACCTATGATGAGCATCGCTAATTCTATACCAAGCATCTTAAAACTTTCTCCCCCTTGTTGCTTAAAGGAACGAACTTTAACTTCCAGATTACTCATTTTTAGCAATAGTAAATAAAGCAAACTAAATAAAGTAAATGCAAGTAACTAATTTTTTTGTGTTTTTGATATAGAGAATAAGACAGTAAATAAAGTAAAACTAGCAACTAATTTTTTTTTGTGTTTTTGATTTAGTGCAGCAAACAAAGTAGTAAATAAAGTAAACTAAAGCAAGACAAAAACAAAGTAAAGAGATTGGATGTGGGAGACTCCCCTTGCAGCGTGTCTTGATCTCCCCGGCAACGGCGCCAGAAAACAGTCTTGATGCGCGTAGATGACACGTCCGTTAGGAAACCCAAGAGGAAGGTGTGATGCACACAACAACAAGTTTTCCCTCAGTAAGAAACCAAGGTTATCGAACCAGTAGGAGCCAAGAAGCACGTTGAAGGTTGTTGGTGGCGGAGTGTAGTGCGGCGCAACACCAGGGATTCCGGGGCCAACGTGGAACCTGCACAACACAATCACAGTACTTTGTCCCAACGTAACAGTGAGGTTGTCAATCTCACCGGCTTGCTGTAAACAAAGGATCAAACGTATTGTATGGAAGATGATGATTGTTTGCGAAGAACAGTAAAGAACAATTGCAGTAGATTGTATTTCATATGTAAAGAATAGGACCGGGGTCCACAGATCACTAGTGGTGTCTCTCCCATAAGATAAATAGATGTTGGGTGAACAAATTACAGTTGGGCAATTGACAAATAAAGAAGGCATAACAATGCACATACATATATCATGATGAGTACTATCGGATTCAATCGGGGCATTACGACAAAGTACATAGACCGCTATCCAAGCATGCATCTATGCCTAAAAATTCCACCTTCAGGTTATCATCCGAACCCCCTCCAGTATTAAGTTGTAAACAACATACAATTGCATTAAGTATGGTGCGTAATGTAATCAATACAAATATCCTTAGACAAAGCATCGATGTTTTATCCCTAGTGGCAACAGCATATCCACAACCTTAGAACTTTCGTCACTTGTCCCGGATTTAATGGAGGCATGAACCCACTATCGAGCATAAATACTCCCTCTTGGAGTCACAAGTATCAACTTGGCCAGAGCCTCTACTAGCAATGGAGAGCATGCAAGAACATAAATAACATATATGATAGATTGATAATCAACTTGACATAGTATTCAATATTCATCGGATCCCAACAAACACAACATGTAGCATTACAAATAGATGATCTTGATCATGATAGGCAGCTCACAAGATCTAACATGATAGCACAATGAGGAGAAGACAACCATCTAGCTACTGCTATGGGCCCATAGTCCAGGGGTGGACTACTCACACATCGATCCGGAGGTGATCATGACGATGAAGAGACCTCCGGGAGATGATTCCCCTCTCTGGCAGGGTGCCGGAGGCGATCTCCTGAATCCCCCGAGATGGGATTGGCGGCGGCGGCGTCTCTATAAGGTTTTCCGTATCGTGGCTCTCGGTACTGGGGGTTTCTCGACGAAGACTATATGTAGGCGGAAGGGCAGGTCAGGGGGCCACACGAGGGCCCCACACAACAGGCCGGCGCGGCCAAGGCCCAGGCCGCGCCGCCCTAGTGTGTGGCTGCCTCGTGGCCCCACTTCGTTTCCTCTCCGGACTTCTGGAAGCTTCGTGGAAAAATAGGACCCTGAGCGTTGATTTGTCCAATTCCGAGAATATTTCCTTACTAGGATTTCGAAACCAAAAACAAGCAATCGGCTCTTCGGCATCTCGTCAATAGGTTAGTGCCGGAAAATGCATAATAATGACATATAATGTGTATAAAACATGTGAGTATCATCATAAAAGTAGCATGGAATATAAGAAATTATAGATACGTTTGGGACGTATCACGAGGCCAGACAGCTATCTGTGGACTTGATCGAAGAAGCTCGGAATTTAGCCGACCAACGCTCCACCATATACCAGCAAAAACTCCGACGCTATCACGGTCGTCGAGTTTGGAACCGCTCTTTCATGGCCGGAGACTTGGTCCTCCGCCTTCGTCAGGTCAAAGACCATAAGCTGCAATCTCCATGGGAAGGACCCTTCGTCGTTAGCAAAGTGCTTCACAACGGATCGTACTACCTTGTCGATTTCCGGGAGCTAAGATAGACCTCGCTAACCGGTACCGGAAACGCAAGCGAGAGGACCCGGATGACATCTACGACGAAACAGATCGCCCCTAGAACATTGCACAGCTACGTCCTTTCCACACTTAGCAAAATTTTCCGAGTTATATACTCTGTAATAGTTATACATGATCAATGAAATAAAGCTTTTGGTTCACTCTTTGAGTCTTTTACCTCCTTTACTTTCATTTTTAGATCGTGTATATTTTCCAACTAATACCGCAGAGCTGGATATTTCCGCCTAGGCGTGTGTGAAAGTTGTGATTTTCAAAAATCGTCCTTTAGGACGTAAGCTTAAGTTTTTTGGTGGAAATATTTTCTGTTGCGAACTCGTGGATTCCTAGTAGCGATTTCCGGCACCTTGGCAGGGGGCTTGTTTCCACGGTTATTGATGGATTGCTATTGGGCTTCGTCGCCGTTGGCGAGCGTTTCCGGCTAAAGGTTTTCCGGCTCGCGGAAGGTCAAATGAGCAAGCCGGAAAACATAGAAATCAGCACTTGCTTTCCAACAAAACAAAACATGCAAATAATATTAACGGATAGCAGGATAAGTTGTCTCCGCCCATGCATACGTGTTTCGTTCCTAACTACTTAAGAATTTAAAGTTATATTACAAACCCTCTTGGGGCCAAAATGATGCATTGTTTTTCGTCTTCCCCGCAGGAACAAGTTTTTACTTCACCTTAGCCGGAAAAGTTTTCACATTGGCATCAGCCTTCTCTGCGTCAGCCGGAGTTTCCTTCTCCGCATCCTTGGCGGGAGAGGAGACATCTTCGTCTTCTTCTTCTTCAGCTGCAGTCGGAGATGCAGCGCCACCTTGGTCCTTTGAGCTTGTCCAGGTATACTGGCTTCCGGATTGGGCGGGCCTGGATTCCGCCTCGCGCTCCTTGAGAAGCTCAGCTTCGAGGGGCTCGTCAGCAGGAAGAACCGCCTTGTCATAAAATTCGTCATGGCGAATTCTCCGGGCAATGTGTGTATCATAGCCACTGACTGCATCTAGGAGTGCATTGACATCCGCGTCCGGAGGAACGCCAGCAGTGACTTGGTCAAGATTTAGCTTCGGGTTGTGCGCCAAGCACATTGCCAAAGACATGGCAGCTGCGCCCCATGCCGAAGAAGCTTGCAGATCCGCCACCAACTCCGGAAGCACATCCATCCTCTTGATGAGCTTTCGCACATCGCAGAGTTCGGCTCTTCTTGATGTTGAGGTTGTGGCAGATCTTCCAGGAGGCGGAGATGAGGTCCTTGCAATCTTCTCCGGCCAGCCGCAGCGAGGTCATCACGCGGAACTGGCTCCGACGTTCCTCATCATATCCAAGTGAATCTGGAAGACGCAGTTTTTGATAAGTATAACAAGTTAAGCGCAACATGTGCACTATTCTACGAGTTTTGAGGACATACCCATGAAGTCGAGTTCAGCAAATCCCAGCATTGCTCGCTGTCTCCATATATTTCCGGAGTCCACCAAGCTCTCTTTGTTGCTTCCGGATGGTGTCGCTGTCGGTTTGTCTTCTTTTCGAGCAAGCTTCGCTCCGCTCTCGCGAGTTTCTCCTCAAGATTCTTCTGGGAGGCGCGCAGAGTTTTCAGCTCGGAGGAGGCTGCAGCGAGGGACGAGGATGCACCTACTCAGAGATATTAAACATCAAGTTTGAGATGCGGTTCACAAACTACAGACAAACGGAAGTCGGAAACCAACCTTGGGCTTCTGACAGCTGCTTTTTCAGATCCGCGTTCTCCTGCTTGAACAACTGGATCTTTTCCGCTTGACTGAGGGTAACGCGGCGCCGAAGAGCAATGTTTTTGTGCAGCTCGTATTGCAGAGCCTGCTGTTCCTGAAAATCCAGTCAGTGCAGGAGTAAGTTCCACAAGTTTTTTTTATGGTTAAGTCTTTCTAAAGCATTATTGCCCGAAATCTTTACGCCATAATGCTTGGGGGCTGCCACGACATTTAAATCTTCCTTAGTTTGAGTTTTCTCTAAGTATCTGGACGCTAACTACATTAGTTTCCGCCTAAATACTTGGGGGCTATTGGGGAGTTACCTTCCGTTTGCAGATAAGTTTGTCCAAGAATTGGCCGGTTTCTCTCTTGAAATCTTGGATCTCCGATGTCTCGGTGTCTGGCTTGCCCCAGGCATTGTTCAGCATCGAGTTAAGCAGATCTTGCTCCAACTCCCATTTTTCCGCCTCTGTCGGTTTGTTGAAAAACTTTGTGGCATAGGCTTTGGGGGTGGAGGTAAGATCAGCCGGATCTCCAAAGTTCTTGGGGAACATGACCATATCACCAGTTCCAGCTTCAGCTTTGCCGGAGGAGGTGATCTCTGCTTCTTCGCGGCCTTGTGCTTCAGCTTCGTCAGGGGCAGGGCCCTTGCCGCTGGAACTTTCTCCGCCCGCTCTGCCGCTACTGACCGGAATTATCTCCGGTGGAGTGGATGCAGCAGGAGCTGGAGATTGATCCGCGGGAGGAGGAGATGGCTGTGGAGTAGCTTGGGGAGCACTTGGCGGAGTAGGAGTGACAGGACCAACGGCTGGGGACTTCTTCATATACTTCGTGATGGGATCTTGCACGTTGGTCCGCGTGACGGTGGAACTCGGATTTCTGCAAGCAGGCAAAGGAAAATCATAAGTAACAAAATTTATCAAGACGAAAGACGCATGCTCGTTCGGAGACTTACGTCGCGCCCGGAATGTTGGGGCGCGGCGTTTCCCTGCTGCTGCCGCAGCTTGAGGCGCTCCCGTTCCGCCTTCTTGGAGTCGAGCGGAGGGGGATTGGTCATCTTGGGCTTCTTGGCGGAGGCCTCGCCGCTGGTTCCGGCTTTGGGGCCGGCAACTTTGGCGCGGGAACGCTTCGTCGGACGAGGAGCAGCCTTCCGAGGCGCTCGCTCCTCTTCCTCCTCAAGGTCCTCCGGATCCTCCTCCGCCGCATCGCCGCCGAGCGGGACTCGGAGAATGGTGCGCAAATCTTCCTCCGCCAAAGAATCGAGCTGCGAGGTGGATTAGAAGAATAAGTTAAAACACTTAGAAAAAATTGAGAAGTTGAGGAACAACGAAGAGGCAAAAGCTTACCGGAGGACATTAGTCGTCTGTCTTGATGTCTTTAATAAGTACCGGGACCTCCTGGCCCCGGGCAACCTTCACCAGCTTCTTGAATCTCCTCTTGAGGGAGTCAGCTGGAAGATCGTGGCGAGTCGCCCGGAGAGAATCATCCGCCCCAGTATACGCGCACATCTTGCGTGCGTTGTAGCGCGAGGCTGGATTCTCCGGGAGAACCAGTCGAGGGTCAATCGGGATCCGGTTAGTCCATCGTGGACCAACCAGGAAATCCTCCGAGCCGCCTTTTCCAGGATTGGAGTCTGAGCGAGCGAGGGGATGAAGCTCCAGCTAGCCAGCTCTTCTAGGGGCTCGTTGCTGAAGGGGGGGAGTCCATCGTGGACACTCGGAACTGGAACGTTCTTCACGTAGAACCATCCAGCGTTCCAGTACCGGACGGACTCGTGGGAATCGTGAGGCGGATACATACGTCCAGGTCGGAGCATGAACGTCACGCTCCCACAGTTAAGCATAACCTTGTCCTTGGTTTCCTTCTTCAATCGAAAGAAAAACTGCCACAGTTTGACATCCGGTCGGATCCCGAGATGCCCTTCGCAGAGAGTCGCAAAGTTGGCAGATATTATGGGGCTGGAGCCCGTAAGTGTTGAGGACGGAGAGGAAAAACTCCGAGCAGGGGAGCGATAGACCGCGTTCAACCCATGCCTTTGTCATGACTCGTTCGTCCGCATCGGGTTTGGGGACGTCGGAGTCGCGCATGAAACTCCAGTGCTCGGAGATCATGCCCTCGTTATGGAGCTCTCTAAGCTCCGCGTCAGTTGTCTCGCAGGGCCACCATTGGCCCCTCACGCCTTCGCGGATCCGGGCCTTGGAAGCCTTCTTGTTTTCCGTCTCCTGGACCTTGGCTGCCATTCTAGCTTGGCCTTGGAGTTCTTCCTGGAACTCTTGAGCGGTTGGGATCCGGCCTAATGCGGTCTCTGGAAGAGGCGGAGAATGGTTGAGCGAGCCTAATGTCGGAAATGGATGGTGGAAGATAAGCAATGCGATCCGGGCAGATTGGTTCCACGGCACTGGGATCCGGGCTACTCGGAGAACTACCAGTGCAGTGTGGTGAACCGTGCGACATGCTTCCGGCTGCACCCATGCGAACTAAGTTGAGTAACCGGAAATCTACACTAAGACTACTTCTTCTTCTACGAGACCGAGTGCACGTACCGTTAATGGCGCGGCGGTCCGGCGAGACTCCGGTGAAGAGAAGGTCGCTGAACTTGGAGCGAATCTTGCGTCTTGACCACGAATCGGTGGCGGAAAGGAAATCCCGATCAACCGTGGTGATCTTGGCGCGGAAAGAGGCTCGGAACGGCGGCGCGAGAAGCTTCCCGTGAAGAGGCTCGCCGGAGTTGAGATCCGTTTGGCGGCGCGGCGCGAGGAGGAAGATGATGCGGTGAGGATGCGGTGAAAGAATGAAAAGTTACCGAGCTGAGGGGTATTTATAGACCTCGCGCGGAGATTCATGATTCGGATCCAACGGTGGAAACGGAACGGTCACACCATCAGATGATTGACACGTGTCCTAGGTCAAATGCGGTAAAACGACGTGAAGGTAACTTAACTGTGCGCTCCCGAAATTTCCGGCTAAATATTCGCAAATTTAGCGCGGGAAATGAGGAAGTTGTGCGCGGGAAAAGCGAAATCTCCGTTGCGTTACCAATTCCGAAGACAAGAAGATTTCCGGGCAGACGAACCCGGAAACAAGTAAAAGTTTTGAAGCTCTTCAAGATTCTCTTCGGATCCAAGCTGATGAAGTCGGAGGAATGATGAATCTCGGAGAACTTCGGGGGCTACTTGTTGTGGGTATACTTTATGGGTATATCAACGGCATGGCCTAGATCCGGCAAGCCCGAGTGGCCCATAGTTGGTGATGAGGCATGTGGCCCATCGGGCGGCCCAGTTGCTGTAGATCCTGAAGGATGAAGTCCAGCCCAGGAGCAGGAAGCCGGATCCCAACCGACCTACGAAGGAGGCCGGATCCGTGACGGCCCATGAAGTATCCGGATCCGGCACGTACTTAGGGGTAGGCGGATCCTTGACGTACACGGCAAGATTTTGTACCGTAGTTAGGCAACTTGTATTCCGGCTAGGACTCTCCGTGTAAACCCTAGATCCGAGCGCCTTTATAAGCCGGATCCCGGGAGCCCTGGAGGCACAACCACAACTCATTGTAACAACGCGAAAGCGCCCAGATAATTCCAGACAAGCAGCAGTAGGCCTTGCCATCGTGCAGGTGTTCCGAAACTGGGTAAATCGCGTACCACCGTCCCGTGTGCACTCCGCCCTATGGCCCCTACTTCTTCTCCCCCTCGTGAGGATCCCTCCTCCGAGGTACCGTCGAATAGGCAACGACAGTACTAAAAATAGATAGACCACTATTAACAAGATGTAGAACTACCCCTTTAATTAGTATGTCTGTTGACTTTTGCACGCTCAATAATTATGGCTAGCATATCAACCACTATATTAAATAACATGAGTGAATAATGGATCACCTTGTCTTAACCTTTTTTCGTCTCGAAGTATCTACTAACATCATCGTTAACTTTAATTGCAACACTTTCCTCTGAAAATAAAATTATGTATTAGAGCACGCCACTCATCAGTAAAATCTTTCATCTGAATGTTTGTTGAAGGAAAGACCATTTGGCCTTGTCATAAACTTTTTCAAAGTCAATATTTTAAAAAGATCACATCCATCTTTTTCGGATGTAACTCATGAACCAGTTTATGCAGGGTAACTACCTCATGAAGGATATTTCTTCTTTGCATGAGCGCAGTGTCTGAGATGGTCGCACTACATGATTGGCCACCGAATTTAGCCTAATAATTGTCATTTTTGTGAAAATCTTGTAGCAAATGTTAAGGAGACTGATAGGTGGATATTGTTGGATCATTTGTGCTTTGTCAACCTTTGGTAAAAAAATTATCTCACCGAAATTATAGCGAAATAGCTCGAGATGTCCTTCATGCAGACCACCGAACAACGCCATCGGATCTGATTTGGTTATCTCCTAGAAGTTTTGATAGAACTCTACCGAAAAACGGATTTTGTTGTGCTTCATTTGGAAAACATTTTTTTTATCTCATCCTCTCGAATAACACACGGTAAGATAGTCATCTTTCTCATCAAAAACTTGAGAAATGTCATCTACTCATGACTCATAGTAACTAGATTAGTATAACCATGTATGCATTGTTCATTAATTTTTTTTATTATTTACAAAATTGTAAAAAATGATTTCTGTTTTTTTTGCAAGTTCTTAGAAGGGAAAAAATCAACTGAAATACGTACTGGTTCGTATGAAATTTCTGCATTCCATACCATCCCTGGAGTTTCATGCTTTGATGACTAAGAGAAATTTTGCTTAGTGAGTCATAACTTGTAAAACTAGGCTTACGATGTGCAAATATGGATGTGCTGCCTCCGCGGACGGTTGCTATCTCAGTATGAATCATAACTGGTGACACTAGGCTTATGATGTGCAAATGTGACCATAAATTTCATAACAGCCAATCACTTTGGCTTCGGTTGCTATCTCAGCAGGTGAAGTGGTGAACCCACTTGTCTCGACTTCGGAGTATCCACATGTACTTTCTGAATTACTCTACTTTTGTGTTGTGAACCATGAAATGGTCCCTCTGGATCCACTCTTAACAGGAGTTAACAACCAGAGAGTAAATTCTGAGAAAGTGAAACAAAGAAGTTCGGCAAGCCATCATTGGTGCACCAAATTTGAGCAGTGACAATCACTCTCGGCTCTCGAGCACCACCAGTACACGTCTACACCCCATTTGAATATTTGAATCGCACGATCAGTTCTGGTTTCAGTGACTGGGAATCAAACTGTTCGGTATGGTTTGGTATATTCCTGGTTTCCAAACAGACATTGGGAAAACCGGAAAAACAATGTGGTGGGCTAGCTAGATCCCCTCACCAGCTCCCCGCTACCACTGTCGTCCGCATCGGCCACCAACCGCCGCTGATCGCAAGTCCGATCAGAGTCAGACCGCATTTCGCCATTTTGCGCCTGCGTTTGGTGATTGTTTACGCATTCCGATGCCCCAACCAAACCCACCATCTAATTCCAACCTGTGATCCGATTATGGAATCTTTGTGCGTTAGCTGGAGAGCCTCCAAGGCCACCAGGCTGGTAATTGATTAATTAATTATTAAATAAGCACCAGATGACTGCTGAGACATGCTATAACTTATGCTAAGCTCCTGCAGCAAAAAAAAAAAAATAGTAGTGCTTCGGCACTCACCTAGCAAACGTGATCTTACGTTTACATCCCTGCGAAGGTTGAGAATTTTAGATCTTGCAAGTTTGATGTATTCATTTTGGTTTTTTAGGGTATTTGTTCCGGTTACACATGCTACTACTCCCTCCGATCCATATTAAGTCAATTAATATGGATCGAGCGAGTACTTGTTACCTTTCTATAGGGTGTAAATGGTGTGGACCATTTTCGCTTCAAATCTACATCTACATATGGTGCGTACTTGTAAAAATCATTCGAAATGGATGGTGATATTGGTCAACCATATATCGGATCGATATGGTAGCGATTGTGGCATTTGATAATATTCAATGAATATGGATTATTCGACATTTTTTTACAGATTATCCAAAGTTTTTAAAGAAAATAGTGTTACGAAATTATCCTGACCCCAAATATCCAGACAACATAGTGTATGCTACTAGCACAGAACTTGATTTGTTGTATGAGCAAGTGTGTGGCTATAGTATACTATTGCAATCTTTCGCTCACGTTTTCGATCTGAGTCCTTCTCGAATACACTTCATATTCTTAATCCGATATAATTCACATTCACATTTACATCCGACCATTATACACCCCAATCCGAATCCGTTAAAAATTAAAAATATAATGAAATATCAATACTTTTTTTTTTGACACTGATGAAATATCAATACTTCTTTTTTGATAAGATGAAATATCAATACTTAATCTGATCCGGCCCGTCCTATCTCTCTGACAACCAACAAGGAAGTACAAGAAGGCCCAGGAGGGCCCAAAACCCTACCACGAAACAGAAATACCTTTGGCAATTTGCAAAGGGCCCCCACCCCCAGGCCACCAACCCCTCAAAACTTTTTGCAGCAAAAAGAGCAGAGCAGAGGAACCACCACCAAACCCAAGGAGAAACTCGGTGCGACAGAGGTGGGGCGGCGCCGAGCCAGCGAGCGAGCGATCCCTCCTCCACCTCCCTCCCCGCCGCCGTCGTCGCGTGATCATGGCCATGGCCACCTCCAGGTTGCTCTGGGCCTCCCGCGCCGCCTCCTACCTCAAGATCTCCACCTTCCCCAGGGCCTTCTCCACCGGTACATCACCTTGCCCCGCACCGTTTACTGTTCGTGCCTGTATCTCGTGACTCTTGCCGCGTGTGTCCCGGGATCACGGGTAGTTGGGGTTGGAACGGCGCGATCTTGTCCTCTGCGTCCCGCTAAGGGCCGATTTGGGGAGATTTAGTGGCGATTTCAGTAGTGACTCCGTTCCGTTGTGTGCCTCAGAGTTTATCCGGGAGATGAGATATATAGTGGGGTGTAATGCAAATGTTATTTTTTTCTGGTTGTTTTATTCCTGTTCCGGCGGCAGATTATACCTTCTCCGTAAAACAGGATCCGTGTTGAAGTTCAGCATTTTTGCCTGATTCGGTGGTGAAGTTCAACGTTTCTGCATCTGGATTTCCATTTTTGTGCTGATTTTAGTGGAGGGACGATTTCTGAGATTCAGGGTAGCGTGGTCTGATTTCTGTTGATGTGATTTTTGTTTGATGCATTTGAAAACCGCATAAGGAAAGATTGGCGAATACGCTATCCTTATTGGTGCAAAGTTTCAGAATGGTGTATGTAAAATGGTTTAGGACTCCATAGTCCACATAAAAGTTTCTGCAATAGGCTTGCGAAAGTTATTTCGAGAAAATGAATACAGATAAGGATCTGCTTACGCACTATCATATGCATGGAGTATGAAGTAGAGAAACTGATGGAATGAGCCCAAGAAAAAGTTTCTGTATAAATAGGCACCTGCCTTGTGTGCATAGTTCAGGGTGAACAGTAATTGGAATGCTTATGGAACTTTCTGTGTTCACTGTTGAACCCATTAACTGCATTGCTGTTTGCTGATGCTGCCACTCAGTATTTAACACGCCTTGTGCCATCTTTCTTGCCTTTTCCAGTGCTGAAGGATCTGAAATATGCGGAAACTCATGAATGGGTCAAGGTTGAGGGTGATTCGGCAACCGTTGGAATCACAGACCATGCCCAGGTTGATATACTGATGCATTTGACCCCTCTGAATAAATTCCCGTGTTAGACCTCTCATATGCTATAGGAGTATTTTTTGTTAATGCTTCATCCGGTACATGTGTGGAACTGTTCAGTCAGCCTATGCTTATGCTGATAGTGAGTTTTTGGGCCTCCAGGACCATTTGGGTGATGTTGTGTATGTGGAGCTGCCAGAAGTTGGCGCCTCTGTAACTCAGGGAAGCAACTTTGGTGCTGTCGAAAGTGTGAAGGCAACCAGTGACATAAACTCGCCAGTATCTGGAGAGGTCGTTGCAGTGAATGAAGAACTTCATGAAAAACCAGCATTGGTAAGTTTCAGCTCATGATAATTTGGCACTCTGTGAGCAAATCCTTCGTTGGTGATTGAAGTGCGGTATGACCTGTATGCTGGCTCTTCTTTTTTGCAACACAGGTCAACGGAAGTCCATATGAGGGCGGCTGGATTATCAAGGTCAAGGTCAGTGATGCAGGTGAGCTCAACTCGCTGATGGATGACGAGAAGTACTCGAAATTCTGCGAGGAAGAGGACAGCAAGCATTGAGCAATGTTGGTGGCTTCTAAACATGGAGAATCTACGCTTCGAGCCTTGTAGATGTTTTTCATGTGCTGTTGGGCATGACACTTCCTACCACCTGCTGTCTCAGCCCAGAAAGGAGCAGAACATGGAATAAATGGCATTTGCCTACCCTAGAAGGGCTTGCAAGATCCAAAATCTGTATATGACTTGAGTTCATTTGTTTTACTGCGATCGTTTCGTCCCAAATTTTAGCTCTGTTTTGACCAATTGGTATTCAATAATCTTTCTGCATGCTGATGATAGTCATCTGCTATATGGTCAGGATAGTGCCTAAACTGTGGCAAACTTCAAAAAATTCAGAGACGATGCTACAGCAGACCAATCCATATAAGCGTTAAAAGTCTTAAAAAATCAGCATCATAGATCTCCTTCAGTCCTAAACTACTGTCATGTTCTTTTTACACCACGCAAAGCAATAATTTTACCAAGTCCTGCTAATATGCTAGCATAAAAGATGTTACTTATTAGCGTTGAAACTTGCCATGACGAATCAATTCATGTCATCCTGTGTTATATGAGGTATTAACAAATCATGCTGGCCGAAATTGAAGAGCTTAGACTCGGCATATCTACCTATAGTTTGGACCAACAATATTATGTAAGTGGTTAATGGCCAATTGCATCTGCAATGGCAAGACAATGAGTGACATGGTGAAAATGTGTTCCAGCCATGAACTGTTCAGATCAGGCAAACAATCATAAAAACAGTCTTTGGCACTAATCGTAGTGATGAAATATCAGGCACAGCCAACATATCAAAATATAGTTTGACGGCTGAGTAACATATCAAACTTGCAACATATAGCCTTGTTGAGAATGTATAAGCAAAGCAATGGAGAATCAAGCGATATAATTGGCAACACAAGATTCTTTTACGGAAGCGCAGCATAAAAGATCAGAAGAACATGGACATGGTGGTGGGCCAATAACCTGGATATCAGGACACGTCTAAAACAAAATTAAAATCAATACCAAACTACTATTCATACAGGTTTAGATCAGAATCCTAAAAGATGAAAAAGAAAGTGCAGCTGGTATTTGGCATTGGAGCTTCATCAAGAAACTGCACAAAACAAGGCACCCAGCCTACAGGCCACGAGGAGGAAGATTCTTTTCTCACGCCTTGATGTTCCATTTGTGCGCTGATCGTGGCCCAGTTGTAATGCCCTCGTAGTATTGTGATGGCAACTTTCCCTTGTTCCATTGCTTCACAAACTTGAGGAAGATATCGCGAGCAGACTCTGAAGAAAGATCAGAGAAATATTTGCCCTTTTCTTCCTTCAACCATTTGGCGAACTCATTGCTCTTTGCAAAGTAGTCATCTTTGGATATTTCTTTGAAATCCTGTTTTGACAAGAAAAAAAAATGAAAGTCATGTCAATCGCTTCTGCTTTGGCAAGGATATATGCACCTAACAGGCACATTCAAATAAGGAGTAAATCTGTTGCACACTTTTTCAACAGTCTACTACTTTTGATTAATTAGAGTGAAATGAGATGCAACTAACATCATACTCTAGTCTGTAGGTGCACAAATTATGGTTCTCACAATTCATTCAGGGGTGTAGATACTACAATCCTTTCATTACGGATATAAAAATAGCAGGGAATAAGGCAAAAACTGTTAAATGGCCCCAACAGATTGTGTGCTGCTATTACTCTAGGTGCACAAATTATTATGGTTCTCAAGATCCATCAAGGGGTGTAAATACTACAATCCTTTCACCACAAACTTAAAAGTAGCAGGGAATAAGGAAATAACCATTAAAAAAAGCTAAAGCACCTAACTTACTATTCAGCCTCAATATATCTTGTGCTGCTATACAGCCTTCAGATGCGAAATAAAATCTGGCAAGTTTCAATGGAAATCCATTGTCCAGGACAACAGCCTTACATTTTAGTTATGACAACTTTCGAAATTTACAATATCTTAGCCCGAAACATTTACCTGGAAAGGGGCCGGTTCAGTTGTAAGAATGCTTCAATGACACCTTAAAAAACATGGTTGGGACAGTTTTTCCAGTTAGGTTGATACATTGGTTTGGAGGTGATTCTCTTATTTAATTGAGCATACTAGCTGTGCTTTTTAATGGTTTTGCCAAAACACATTTGCTCAGCCCTACTTCATCTGGTTCTGTTCAGGAATATTCAATATTGTCCATTCCATTATCAGACCTTTGCAAACGTTCAAGCTTCTACAAATATTCATCTATGGAAAAGGACTACCATGGATCTAACAGGACCAGATACTTAATTGATCACATGCAAACTGCTTGATACTTCGATAAAACAACCGTCTAGAGAACTCACAGGATCCTTGTCTTTTCGCTTGCTCTTCTCCTTCTCCTTGGAACGCTTCTCCTTGGAATCCCTCTCTGTCAAGACACAAATACAGAGTCACATACACATCATCATCAAATGAATCTAACACCATATGTATATGATCAAGATGAAACAAATGCACGCCTATTTTGGCACTATGAAAAGAGTAGCATTTTCTCAGTTCATAGTGCATATAAGCTTAGTTTACATCATCGTTTGTTACATACTCCCAATGGTCAAGCCAGTTGTAGTTTGGGTGGAAATAGGAAAATATGGAGTCTATCTGGAGCGCCCTTGTTCCCCCTAGACAAGGTTTTTGCTTAGGAACTTGCTACTGAAAGCCTTGCAGTGCAGGAAAACCGATGGATATTCGCAAGGTCCAGTTGTGGTTTGGGTGGAAATAGGAAAATATGGATTCTATCTGGAGCACCCTTGTCCCCCCTAGAGAACTTGCAACTGAAAGCCTTGCACTGCAGGAAAACCAATGGAGAAGGAATATGGACACAAACCCAACTTGCAATATTTTTGGTTTGAGAGTGAGGACAATCATCATGCGGTGATTTATCGCACTAAACCCCGTGCTGTTACGTTTGCGCTTAGGACTGTTCGGAGTTTACCACTGAAGGGAATTTTCTGAATAGTGGTCTGGATTGGTTCCTTTCTCTCCTGCCAAAACGGATGATCATGCACACGCCAAGAAATTTATTGCTCCAATTCTCAGTGATGGCAAGGCAATTATTTTGGCTTCAATACTTTAAAAAATTTATACAAAATTATGCTGTCTCCTTGAACTGCCTTGGCACTCCTTCCAAGTTATAATCGAAAAGTTAAATCTCCTATCCACCACCACTTGCTTGCCTGAGCAGAAGGCCAGTAATGAATCATTTGATGAGGCCCGGACCTCACCTCCTTTTTGTCAGGCAAAAATAAATGCTGATGCTAGTTCTGAATTGATGGGTGCTTCTGCTAGTATAGGTGCAATTGTTAGAGATTGTGCAGGTGTGACAATACTGTCGGCTTGGATTTTTTTGGGGCCACTGTCTGAGCGTTGAATCGGCCGAGTTGATGGCTTGTGTTCATGGTCTGAAGGTGAGTCTGGTTGCTTTTTTTCAGGAGATAAATTTTGTCAAGATTAAAAGTTCGCTTACTGGTGAGTTAGCTCCTTCCTGTGTATAGGAGTAGATCATACTAGATAATAATAACGCAGATTAAGATTACGCAGGTGGAACTAACTTAAGCATGCTTTTTTCCACTGTAAAATAACCTAGGCATGGTTTCATTCAGTTGGAGAGAACAGCAAGTAATGCAGGTCCCAGAGGCAAAAGAAAACCCTACCTTTGTCTTTGCCCCTGTCGCCGTGCTTCTTCCTCCTCCTCCTCCTCTCCTCGTCCTCGTCGCTGCCTCGGCTGCTCCTCCTGCTCTCCTTCTTGTCCCGCCTCTTCTTCCGCTCCCTCTCCTCTTCCTCCCCTGAGCAAGCAAATCAACAAGCAGAGCAGACCAAGGAAAGGAATCAGCACACGCGCGGAAACGGAGGAAGGGGCCGGTCGACTGGGGCGACAAGAAAATTGGGCACCTGAGGAGGCGGAGGAACGGCGCTTCCTCGACTTGCCCTCGCCGCTGCCCATCGTCGCCGCCGGCCTTCTGTTCTCCTTCTCCGCCTCCGAGCGATGGGAACGAATAAAACACGCACACCGCCTTTCCTGAGGGTGTGTTGGGTCCAGGGAGAAATGAGGCCTTTATACTCAAAGCCCACCGTTACATCTCGGCCCAGTAAATTACCAGCTGGATCCTCTTCCATCGTGATCAACCTCACCCAGTAAACTATGCAACGTTTTGCAAAAAGAAAAGCCCCTAAAAATCCTAATTCCGTTTTCAAAGCCTAGACACTCAGTAATGGGACCCACAGATCAACCTCACCCACCTACATCATCTCCACTCTCTTCCTCTTCCCCACCTAAGTCCACCCGCACGCCGCCACCATTCTTACTCCGCTTGTGCAGCGCCGCCTCGTAGCGCTCGTGTAGCCCCAACCAGACCTGCGCCTCCCCTAGGCTCAGTTGCTGCACCTCTTCTCTCCTGCTGAATCCACTACGGGATCGACGTCGAGCAGTGCGGCATAGCGATCCGACCAGAGGCAACTAGGGAGAACGGGGATGGTCGTACCGTCGTGGTTGCCTTCCCCTTGAGCCGGCGTAGGGAGCAAGTCATTCATCCACGACGAGCTGGGCAGCCTCCGTGTGTTCATGCAGGTGCGCGCTCGCCGTCCTCCCCTCCATGCGCGCCCACCGCTCGCAAGGTTCTCTCCACTGCTGCTCATGGTGGCAGCGCGACACAGTGGGCGGCGACACTGAATGCCCTAGAGCAGCGCTTGGAGAGGTGTCGGCCCAGAGCGGCTTTGGTAGAAGTAGATGCGTGTGCGACAATGTGTGTCGGCGACTGTTGGAGATATGCCCAAGAGGCAATAATAAAGTGGTTATTATATATCTTTATGTTTATGATAAATGTTTGAATACCATGCTATAATTTGTATTAACCGAAACATTGATACATGTGTGTTATGTAAACAACAAGGAGTCCCTAGTAAGCCTCTTGTATAACTAGCTTGTTGATTAATAGATGATCATAGTTTCATGATCATGAACATTGGATGTTATTAATAACAAGGTTATGTCATTGATGAATGATGTAATGGACACACCCAATTAAGCGTAGCATAAGATCACGTCATTAAGTTCATTTGATATAAGCTTTCGTTACATAGTTACCTAGTCATTCGACCATGAGATCATGTAAATCACTTATGCCGGAAGGGTACTTTGATTACATCAAACGCCACTGCGTAAATGGGTGTTTATAAAGGTGGGATTAAGTATTCGGAAAGTATGAGTTGGGGCATATGGATCAAGAGGGGGATATTGTCCATCCCGATGACGGATAGATACAAGCATATGAATGGTTCATAAGAGATGACATACCACGGTACGAGTAAAGAGTACTTGTCGGAGACGAGGTTGAACAAGGTATAGAGATACCGATGATCAAACCTCGGACAAGTAAAATATCGCGTGACAAAAGGAATCAGTATCATATGTAAATGGTTCAATCGATCACTAAGTCATCGTTGAATATGTGGGAGCCATTATGGATCTCCAGATCCCGCTATTGGTTATTGGTTGGAGAGAAGTCTCAACCATGTCTGCATAGTTCACGAACCGTAGGGTGACACACTTAAGGTTTGATGTCGTTTAAGTAGATATGGAATATGGAATGGAGTTCGAAGTTTTGTTCGGAGTCTCGGATGGGATCCAGGACATCACGAGGAGGTCCGGAATGGTCCGGAGAATAAGATTCATATATAGGAAATCATTTTCTAAGTTTGAAAATAATCCGGTGCATTTATGGAAGGTTCTAAAAGGTTCTAGAAAAGCCTGGAAGAAATCACCATGAAATCACCTCCGGGACTCCACCTAGCATGGCCGGCCAACCAAGGGGTGGAGGAGTCCCAGGTGGACTCCGCCATAGGTGGCCGGCCACCCCCCCAAGGAAGGGGTGGGAGTCCCACCTTGAGTAGGAGTCCCACCTTGGGTAGGTTTCGTCCTTATGGCAAGTTTTGAGTTGGGGTCTTATTCGAAGACTTTGAGTCAAACTCTTGGGGGATTCCACCTATATAATGAGGAGCAAGGGGAGGGGGGCGGCTGAAAGAACATCTCTCATAATATGTTTTGTGTGTTTGATATCAATGTATGTGATACTCTAATGTTTGATGAAGTGGTGCAGGAATTATATAGATACATGAATAAGAGTGACTTGTGTGGAAAAACGAGTCAAGAGAAAGCTGAAAAGGATTCACCAGGCCGGATAATCCGGGCCGGATATTTCCAAAATATCCGGCCCCCCAATTTTGGCTAAGGACTCGAGGCAATGTGGCTCAGTACTTCCCTGGACATGGGCCGGATTATTGGCCGGACATTTGGCCGGAATTACCCCAGGGCCGGATAATCCAGGCCGGATATTTGTGAAATATCCGGCCCCCAAAATTTGGCTAAGGACCAGAGACGACGCGGCTCAGTAAGGCCCTGGACATGGGCCGGACTTTTGGCCGGATTTTTCCCAGGCCGGATTTTTCCGGGGGGGCGGATTATCCGACCCCAACTCAGGCCGGATTATCCGGCCCTCGAATGCCACCAACGGCTGGATTTTGAGAGGGGGTATTTATACCCCCCCTTCTCCTACCTTCCTCCTTGTTCAATCATTGAAGAAATTCTGTCAAGCCTCACCACCATTAGAGCCACCTCAAGAACTCAAGATTTGTAAGATCTCCTCCCTCACCCAACCAAAGCTCTTGATCTTTGGAGATTTGAAGGAGAAGACACCGATCTACATCCTCACCGAAGCGATTTACATTTTGTAATGTCCCAGGTTTAGAGACAAACGAGGGGTAGATTTTAGAAAGGGATGTGCATTGCATAGTAAATTCTGGGAAAATTTCGCGCTTTTAAACAAAAACTGCATCGAAGGGGGACAAGTTTCTCTCTCGACACCTTACAGGGTTAGGGTTTCGAGAGTGCGACAAACTTGCATCTCATTTCACTAGTCTAGGGTTTTGAGAAGAGAGGGGAGAGTTTGCATGATTGAATTTTAAATAATATGACATGGTTGAATGCAAACCAAGGTTGAATTTGAATTTCAAATTCAAATATTAAATAATTACCCTAAATAATTCAGTTGAGGAAATTCATTAAGTAAATAATCAATAATAAACAAGATGAACAATTATAATAAAGTAAAGCTCATTAGAGAAAACTTTGAGCTTTATTGATCATCACACAAATTACAAAGTCATTACAATATTCATAAGTGAAATAAAAGAATAATACAACACATTACATAAATGGGCAGAATAGAAAAAAAGGAAAATAAAGAAAAATTACAAGTTAATAATCCTAGTCTAGATTCTACAAGATCATCTTCACTTGATCTTGGATTTGATGAATTCCATGTCCATTTTTGCTCAATTGATGATCCCTGCACAAAACAAAGCAAAAACAGAAGTAAGCCAAGTGGCAAAGCCACCTGGCAGGTTAAAAAATAAAGCAAATGAAGGGGATATGATCAGGCTGACGAGCTGATCCTCTCCAAGCCAAGTTCCAGGTTCAGGTGCACAGCACATGACATCACACACACACAGCCTGCTCACAGGGCTGTGTGCATGCTGCACACACACACAGTGAGTCACTAAGGTGACAAGCAAGAGCTGTCGACCAGGGAGAGCCAGTGAGCACCATATAAAACCTTTTCATAGCCAAACCCTAGCCATTTGCTCCATTCATCGACAGGCAGCAGTGGTAAGTTACCAAGAACACCAAGAACAGTTAGAACAAGAAGAACATCCAGTGCTGTTCCATCTATTCAACCTCACCACTGAATCAAAACAAGATCACCAGGAGGAGCAGGGCAAGTAAATCAACCACAAGAACAACACAGAAGCAATCCTCTACACCAACACTCATTTTCTAGGAGCTGGAGTGAGGTATAAACAAGATCAACCTGAGCAAAACTTTGTTTTGCTCATAAATAAGCATGTGCATAACATATACACAAGCCAGAGGGTGTGGTTACCCTGTGTGAATCATCATTTGGTGATCAAACCATGGCAAAAAGGGAATTAAGCCAGAAGAAATCATCCCAGGGAAGAAATGGTCAAACCACTGTATTAACACTGAGGTAAACCAAAGCATCCAGCAAGGGAAAGATTCACAGCTAGCCTACCCAACTCACCTAGCACTACATGGTTGGCTAACCATCAGACAGATAGGCACTTGTGCCTAATCTAGTTTGTCAACAGCAAAGAATACTGGAAATCCAACAAGGATTGCCCAGAGATGTATTCACCAAGCCACAACTAGCCATAGAAAAGGGGAGCTACCCTTGGAAGCATCACAAGTCGCTGCCGTGGCTACCTCAACCCACAAGCCAACACTTAGAACCACCACATCATCACCGTAAAGGTTCGGTAGTGGGCTAGGGTACCCAACCGATGGTTGGCATCCAGCTAGCCCTAACAAATTCATTGAAATGATCATCACTGAATCACAGTTCACATCATTTATCCATCTAATCAAGCAAGGACAAACAGATAAATGAAACAGACAAGCAATTGATGCACCAGGGTCTTGCAAATGATCAAATGGATCATGACAGGCATCAATTGATGCTTAAGCAAGCAACAGCACACATCAGGCCAAGCCTGTGTGATACACACACAGCATAGAGTGAGCAACAGTGAGGCACAGACACCAAAGAGCAGCTGTTGCAAGCAACTGGTGATCATATGAACACCAGAAGCTTGCTAGAGCATGCTACTGCATGCTAGAACTCATTCTAAGCAATTAACACATGAACAGATAACTAAATAACTGAACAATTGTATCACAGATAAGGGCATCAGGCATTATAATTGTATCCAGAAGCACTCCATCAAGTGATGGAGTTGATAATGCAACAGATAGGCTCAAATGAGCATGTCCATGAATTGAAGCACAGATAGGATCTCATCAGAGGCACTGGCACTTGCAAATATGCAAGGATTAACTACAACAATCAAGCCAGGGACAGAATTAAGCACACACAGTATGCCCAAGTGACAGTAAAAATAATAGGAGCATGCCAGTAGGCCATGAGCATCACTGGATGCTCATGAGCGATCACAGGAGGGCCACAGCCAGAGATTGCAATGAACAGAAATAGCTAGGAAGCACAGAAGAATGGTAGTAACAGCACAATAAGCAGCATACGCATAGCTGTAGAGCAAGCACATTAGCTAGAACCATGGCCAATGCACCGCAGCAGACGACAACTACACAAAGATAGCAGAGCATACGCACAAGCTAGCAAGTCGCAGCAGCGCATCGGCACGGCCAACATCTCCACATGGGGGATGAGGCCAGTGGCCAAGCTAGACGAAGGGACAGAGAAGCGAGAGAACAAGTAGCAGAGAAGGACGGAGGAGATGAGCACTTACTGGTGAGCGGAGAGAAGCTCGGCCATGGCGGCTACGGCGGCACGCGCCGGAGCACGGTGGCGCCAGGCCAAGCCGGTGCCACGGCAGTTCGCGCACACGGAGGCGAATCCACGGCAGCGCCGTGACGCCAGGGACGTCGGCGGCGACGAATCGCCGCGGAACTCCACGGTAGACGAGCAGAGGCGAAGGGGGCGCGTCGAGGAAGCGGCGAGCTACGCATCGACGCGGTGGATCTGAATCGCCGTCGAGTGGCGGTTCAGATGCGCCACATCTCGCCGGCGGCGATGGCCGGAATCGGCCGGAGAAAATCGTCGAAGGCGGCGGCGACACGGGAGTCGCCAGAGCTCAGAGGATTAGGGTTAGCGCGTGCGCGAGAGGAAGGGGACGGGTGCGTCCGACCGAGCCGGACGAGCGGCTCGGGTTAGGGTTAACCCGCTGGGCCACCCTGACAGGTGGGCCCAGGGGCAAATATGTCTTCTCATAATTACATTAAATACAGAAACTTTGGAATTTTAAAAAAAATGATTGATAGCTCTAAAAAAATAATTAAAAATATGAAAATAGATCAGCATAAAATTCTCTATCCAAATAAAATATCAAAGAGAATTTTTGAAGGCAATGAAGAATAAGTCTTAATTTGATGAATTAAAATAATGGTTTAAAGCACACATATTATTTTCAATAATGAAAATAGTCCAATAATGCATTTGGACTTTAAAAACACCTTGACAACATTTCAAGGTTGTATTTTACTTTAAATCAAGTATCCCCAAATGATTCTTAGTATTAACCTCTTACATAAAATAATAACGACATCGGAAGGGGGAAACAAACCCTAAAAAAGGAATCATGCATAATTGCTTCTTTAACCATTGCCCTTATCGGACAATGATGCTATTTTTCAGAACAAGAGGACAAGGGTCAGTCCACACCTTCCAACTGCAGAACTTTGCAGTGTTCGAGCAAGTTCATCGCTTGCTCATGTCATTTGAGTATTTTTACCAAATTACTTGCAAAATACTATATTTATCACTATTGCATGAAAAACAAAACCACTATTTTCATAACTATGAATATGACTATGTGGTGGGCAATGGAACCATGGATTGTGTTGGTATGGTGGAGGTTCCATTGCACGGGTTTATATCCATCTAGGATTAAACAACAAATGTCGCCAAGTGATTCTTGTGCCGTAATACCCGTGTTAACCATAAGATCCGGAGTGGGACGGAGTAGTCAAAAGTGTTTCCACCTCTCGTTCATCAACGGATGCGCTTTACCGTAGACACTTGTATCCGTCGGGGCAAGCGGTTGGTCGGGGAAGCCTTAAGTCCCCACGGCATAGTCCGTAGACACTTGTCGCTCGAAGTGCAAGCGGTTGGTTGGGGAAGCCTTAAGTCCCCACGGTATTGCGGTCTATGATGGGTTGCAGCTACCGGCGAAGGAGTTTGGTTCGATCCCAAACTGTCGTCGTGGTCGGGGTCCACCCGTGAGTGGGAATAATGGGACCGACGAGGACCCAGGGTCGGGGCATGCAACAAAGGGTGGGTGTTCGAGGTAGCGGAGGAACATGATTGGCTAGACCTTATACCGGGCCTCACACCTAAGGAAGTGTGGACGGGAAAGCTGCCCGGTTGGCACCAAGGTTAAGATCTCTTATGGGTAAAGCAACACACCTCTGCGAGTGTAAGAACCGTGACCTGTCACTCCTCGTTCGGGATTGAGGAACTGCGAACGCGGCCGGAAAGGAGCTCCATGAAGTTCTAGTAAACCGGTGAAGGCTGACGGACATAGCTCTTTGAAATAAAAGCAATCTCTTGAAGAAATGATTATCAAAACTTGCATTGGTATTAGACTTTCTGGTCTAATATCGTAGCTAGTGCATTAAACACCTCTTATCTATAATGAACTTGTTGAGTACGCTCGTACTCATACCACTCTTAAACCCCATGCTTAGATTGTCTGAATCGTCCGGAGGAGGACTACGACAAGCAATGATGGAGCCGAGATCATCGGCTACGAGGAACCGGACCTCTCGGGAGGAGTGGAAGGCGTAGACTACATCATCGTCTACGGATCCGGGAGGCTTCCGGAGGAGAACAAGCCTAGAGATATCTCGAGGAGTAGTAGTAGCCGAGCAGCACAAACTCTTACCATGTAGCTGCTCGATTAAATAAATGTTTAGTTTAATGAGACTATGGTATTGTAAGTTAAGTTGGGTTCGCCTCGAACCCAGGAGTTATCCTCTCAGGACCCAAGAGGAGCTCCGGGACGACTTGTGTATGTTAATTGTAATAATATGTGAATGAGTTATGGACCCTGCTATGTTCTGTTGTACTACTACGAGGGATGTAATATTTGCGGAATGGTACTTCGCGAATGTTATATCAACGGCCGGCATACTACAACATGCGGTGGTATGCGGTGGTCACCACAGGTTGGTATCGAGCAAAAGCTTTGACCTTAGGTTGGAACCTAGTAATTGGGACCAAACGTTAGGAGTCAAATAGGATTAGTAAAGAATTCTCTAAAAATATGGTGTATATTCAATTGAGAATACAACAATCATATCTTTTAGTGCGATAATTCTTTATTATCTCTATTATGATGTATTATTACTAATCTTATAATCTTTCTATTTCTACAGCCAACATGGCAAGTTCACGACCGGGAAGAAACGTGAAAGTTATGGATTCCACACTGAACGAATACCAAGGAGGACTTGCTGATATCCTACGAGCCATGTTATTGGAATTTGGGTGTGATCCCCAGATTCCAGTAAAGAAGTACATGTTCTATGATGGACCGGTGTTGGCCAAGTGCAGAGTAGGACTGCGACTTCCCGAATCTTTGGGAATGAGCGTAGTCATGCCAGCTGGAGAAGCTAGGACAACCAATACAGCCTATCATATAGCTGTTATGAGAGCCATAACCGACATACGGGAACATAAGACAAAAGAGCTTATGGATTCCGAGTTTTCCCATATTCCTCATAATCAGGAGGAAGAAGATCCCCTGCTCAACCACTACAAATACGCCAAACGCAAACCCATAGCAGGGGCAAAATATATGGATAATAGCCGTAACTTCATATCATTACTCTTTCAGCTGAACCATCATCTGATAGGAGCAATTGATACGATGCTTGAGGAATTTACTGAACCCAAGGAGGAGAGTAGGGGGAAAGAACCTATGGAGAATGTAGTTCACACACCAGTTTACTCAGCTGGTGACTACATCAGTTTTGATCCACTTGCACGTGAACCTACACCTGCTACACCTGGGAACTATTTGGGTAGTTCCTATGGGGGATACGAAGGCGGCGAGGAATCCGGAAACAACCAGCGTTCCGAGACTCCAATCGAGAATTCCAGGGGTTGGCGTTGGGGAGATGATACTGGAACCCATAGTACTACTGAGTATTATGATGGAGAGATGAATGATGACGCAACAACCCGGAACCGAGGCTATCCTAGTAATGAAGGAGTGGATGGAGGATATCCGACACAGGGTTGAGTCGGGTATGGGTTTTGGTAACCCTTATGGTGGGACTACAGGAGAGTACACCCGATGGGTGGACTATGATGCACTCAACGATCGGTTTGTGAACACCGATTTCTCCTTAGGATCATCATCGGATTCGGATTACAAGCCAACGGGGAGACCTTATGTTCCGGGGTCTATCGGGAGAACGACACGTTCGACCGGATGGAAGCTCGGGATGTACCGGGAGTGAAGACCGATTAGAAGTCCACCAAGGGAGGCGTGGCTATAATACACAAGTACCACGTGTATTATAGTTTGTAATATTTGTATAAATTTGTACATATACTTTAATAAGTGAGTTTGCATACTCACATCGACTTGAGTATTGTAATAAGACCACTTATGTATGTATATACATGGTATATGTTTTGTATGATTTGGATTTGCTTCTTGATTTCCATTGCGTGACTAGTTCTGTGCACAAAGTTGAGCTCAGAAAACTTGCGCATGGAGTAATTATGAGTATCATCTTGTGTTGCAGAACTAGGGGGATTATGTCGGGAACGTTAGGAAACGAGACTGAAGCGCAGCGCATGGAGCGCGAAGCCAAGGAAAAGGAAGAGGCTGAGGGTGCAGCCAGAGATCAGTTACCACCACCACCACCACCCATGACGCAGCAAAACTTTATCCAGTACATGCAGCTGGCGGAAGAGAGGCAGCGTGTAACACTGGAGCTGCAGAACAAATTCTTTCAGGATCTGATGTAGCAAAACAGGGTGGAGAGACCTGAGAACCCGGGAGTCACATTAGCAGACTTCCAAAACACCAAGCCTATATCTTTCGCATACGCGCCCGAGCCAATGGACGCGGAAGATTGGCTGATGGATACTGAGCGCAAGCTCAACACTGTTGGATGCAACGATCAAGAGAAGGTTCGATATGTTACCCATCTGCTATGTGGACCTGCCGCATCATGGTGGGACAATATTGTAGCCGTTTACCCGTCGGAAAGGTATTTACACGGGAGGAGTTCGCAAGGAAGTTCGAGGAATCCAATGTCCCCGAAAGTATTGTGGAGCCGAAGCGTCGAGAGTTCGAGAGTCTCGAGCAGAAGGACAAGGCAATCCTGACCTATGTCAGGGAGTTTTCAAAGCTGTCCCGGTACGCTGTTGAGGAAGTCAACACCGAGGACAAGAAGAAAAAGAGATTTCTGAGGGGGTTAAGTCCCCAGTTCAAGGTACAGCTACGGATGATGAGAGCAACGGAATTCCAAGAGTTGGTGGATGCAGCCATCACTCTTGAAGATGATTTCAAACAACTGCAAGAAGAAAAGAGGAAAAAGGCCAAGTATGAGCCTAAGAGGTTTGTTAGTAACAAGCCTAACACCAGCTTGAGTTTCAAGCCCAGATACAACAACAACAACAACAACAACAACAACAACAGTAACTACTACGGTAGTAGGAAGAATCAAGCCTTTCAGACCGCCAATCCAATGGTCTGTCGAATCTGTGGACTTCCAGGGCATTTTGCCAAGGACTGTAGAAAGCCAAGGGTAATATGCTTTGGTTGTCGCCAGGAGGGGCACATGCTGAAGGATTGCCCCAAGAAGAATAGTGGAGGAGGTCAGTCAGGAGGAGGAGGAAATCGAGGAGGAAACACCGGAGGCAATCGGAAGAATAAGAAGCCCTTCGGCAAGCTGAGCCTGTACCGGTCTGGAGGAGGTGGTCAACTCTGACCAGGCGGTGATAGGTACGCTCCAGATACTCACTCATCCTGGCAAAGTACTTTTTGATACTGGTGCAACTACATCATTCATTTCTCAACAATTCATCACCAAACATGGGATTAGATGCACTAAATTAGATACACTCATAACCATACTTTCTGCGGGGGGAACGATAGTAGTAACCCATGTCAAACAAGGACAAGTCATTATGATCAATAAGTGCGCGTTTGACGCGGACCTGTTCATTTTACCGATGAAGGACATTGATGTCATTCTTGGTATGAACTGGTTAGAAGCTAATGGAGCATTGATCGACTGTGTGAACAAAACAGTGTCTTTGAAAAGTCCCGATGGAAGTAGAGTGATCTACCAAGGTGACAAACATACAAAGATTGAAGTTGAGCTACAGCTGAACAGCATGAAGGAGGTGAAGTTAGAAGATATACCTGTAGTTAATGAATTCCAGGATGTGTTTCCTGCGGAATTACCTGGTATGCCACCAGATAGGGAGATAGAATTCACTATCGACCTAATCCCAGGAACAGCTCCGATTGCCAAGGCACCATATAAAATGGGGCCTAAGGAGTTGAAAGAACTTAAGGAGCAATTGGATGACTTGGAACAAAAGGGATTCATTCAAGAGAGTGTTTCACCATGGGGGTCACCTGTGATCTTCGTGGATAAAAGAGATGGAGGAAGAAGGATGTGCGGAGACTACAGGAATCGAACAACGTCACAATCAAGAACAAGTATCCACTTCCAAGAATACAAGATCTATTTGATCAAGTGAGAGGCGCGGGAGTCTTTTCCAAGATTGATCTAAGATCGGGATATCACCGAGATAAAGATCAAGAAGGAGGACGTTCCGAAAGCTGCCTTTGTCTCAAGGTATGGACACCATGAATACCTTGTAGTACCTTTTGGATTAACCAATGCCCCGAGCAATATTCATGAATCTCATGAATAAGATTTTCATGCCATATCTAGACAAGTTTGTCATCGTATTTATCGATGATATCTTGATATATTCCAAGAACAAGGCTGAACATGCTGAACATTTAAGGTTAGTGTTGCAAACACTAAGGGAACACCAACTCTACGCCAAATTCAGCAAGTGTGAATTTTGGCTGGATCAAGTGGAATTTCTTGGTCATGTCATCAGTAAAGATGGAATCGCTGTCAACCCGAGTAAGGTAGCAGCAGTTCTAGAATGGGAAGCACCCAAGACTGTCAAGGAAATCCGAGGATTCCTTGGAATGGCAGGATACTATCGGAGATTCATTGAAGGATTCTCTAAGATAGCAGGACCAATGACAAAGTTGCTAAGGAAGAACACACCATTCGTGTGGTCCGAGGAGTGTGAGAAGAGCTTTCAAACTCTAAAAGAGAAACTCACCACGGCACCGGTGTTAGCAGTTCCGGAAGCTGGCAAGGATTACACCGTGTACTGTGACGCATCCAAACATGGATTAGGTTGCGTACTCATGCAAGATCGGAAAGTGATATCTTATGGATCGAGGCAACTCAGACCTCATGAAGTGAACTATCCAACACATGACTTGGAATTAGCAGCGGTCGTATTTGCACTCAAAACTTGGAGACATTTTCTCTATGGAGCGAAGTGTGAGCTCTATACAGACCATAAAAGCCTCAAATATTTCTTCACTCAGAAGGAACTCAACATGAGACAGAAAAGATGGCTAGAATTGATCAAGGATTACGATCTGACAATCAATTACACACCAGGGAAGGCTAATGTTGTAGCGAGATGCCCCGAGTAGGAAGAGTACGGAGGAGTTGAACAAGAAATATCACCGGAGTTGAGGAAGGAAATAAGTCAAGCCCAAATTCAACTTTGGGAGAAGGAAGCCCATGAAGGATTATCGGCGTTGCAAGTAGCCGATGAGTTGAATGTCAACCTGAAGAATGAGATAATGATGGGTCAGTTGGACGATCCATTCATTGTCGAAGAGATGAGGAGAATAGATGAGGGAAGACCATCAGAATTTCACCGAGGAGAATCTGGATCTTTGTGGTTCCAGAAGAGGATTTGCGTTCCGGATATTGCTGAAATTAATGAAGTAATACTCCGGGAAGCTCATCAAACACCATATTCCATACATCCGGGAAGTACAAAGATGTACATGGATCTAAAGGAACTATTCTGGTGGAATAACATGAAGAGGGAGATAGCACAATATGTGGCAGAATGCCATACCTGCCAAAGAGTGAAAGCAGAACACCAGAGTCCGGCAGGGAAGTTACAACCTTTACCTATTCCAGAATGGAAATGGGAGGAAATAGGGATGGATTTCATCACCGGACTACCCATGACCAATAAAAAGAAGGACATGATATGGGTAATCGTGGACCGTTTGACGAAAAGTGCACACTTTTTAGCGGTAAACCAGCAGGATAAAGGAGAGAAACTTATTGATCTTTACATCAAAGAGATCGTGAGTAAGCATGGAGTGCCTAAGAAGATAGTGTCGGATCGAGGATCCGTGTTCACATCAGCATTCTGGAAGCAACTTCACGAAGCTTTAGGATCCAAGTTGGATTATAGTACCGCTTATCATCCCCAGACAGGTGGACAAACCGAGAGAACTAACCAGATCCTAGAGGATATGCTTAGGGCTTGTGCCCTAGACTTCGGAGGATCATGGGAAGAGCACTTGCCACTAGCAGAGTTTTCATATAACAATAGTTACCAAAGCAGCATCAAGATGGCACCATTTGAAGCTCTGTATGGAAGGAAGTGTAGATCACCAATATGTTGGTATGAAGCCGGAGCAAGCAAAAAGTTCAACCCTGATTATGTCAAGGAAAAACAACAAATCATTGACATTATCAGAGACAGGCTCAAGATAGCCCAGAGTCGGCAAAAGAGTTATGCCGATCAGAAGAGAAGGACATGGGAACCACAAGTTGGAGACATGGTTTATCTTAGGGTAAGCCCGATGAAAGGACTCCAGAGGTTCGGAGTAAAAGGGAAACTCAGTCCTAGATATATAGGACCTTTCAAGATACTGAGTCAGAATCGAGGTTTAGCCTTTGAATTGGATTTACCAGGAAGGTTAGATCAAGTTCACAATGTATTCCATGTGTCACAACTTAGGAAATGTTTAAAGACCCCAGATGAACCAATATCACATGATGAGCTCGAGTTACAACCAGACTTGACATACATCGAGAAGCCAGCCAAAATTCTCGAGGAGAGCTGGAAACAACTCAGAAATAAGGCGATCAAGTATTGTAAGATACAATGGAAGCATCACCCCGAGAGGGAAGCCACCTGGGAAAAAGAGGAAGACCTGAGGAAAACATACCCCGAGCTGTTCGGGTATTACAACCACAACTTCGGGACGAAGTTTTCTTTAAGGGAAAGGCTGTAATGTCCCGGGTTTAGAGACAAACGAGGGGTAGATTTTAGAAAGGGATGTGCATTGCATAGTAAATTCAGGGAAAATTTCGCGCTTTTAAACAAAAGCTGCATCGAAGGGGGACAAGTTTCTCTCTCCACACCTTACAGGGTTAGGGTTTCGAGAGTGCGACAAACTTGCATCTCATTTCACTAGTCTAGGGTTTTGAGAAGAGAGGGGAGAGTTTGCATGATTGAATTGTAAATAATATGACATGGTTGAATGCAAACCAAGGTTGAATTTGAATTTCAAATTCAAATATTAAATAATTACCCTAAATAATTCAGTTGAGGAAATTCATTAAGTAAATAATCAATAATAAACAAGATGAACAATTATAATAAAGTAAAGCTCATTAGAGAAAACTTTGAGCTTTATTGATCATCACACAAATTACAAAGTCATTACAATATTCATAAGTGAAATAAAAGAATAATACAACACATTACATAAATGGGCAGAATAGAAAAAAGGAAAATAAAGAAAAATTACAAGTTAATAATCCTAGTCTAGATTCTACAAGATCATCTTCACTTGATCTTGGATTTGATGAATTCCATGTCCATTTTTGCTCAATTGATGATCCCTGCACAAAACAAAGCAAAAACAGAAGTAAGCCAAGTGGCAAAGCCACCTGGCAGGTTAAAAAATAAAGCAAATGAAGGGGATATGATCAGGCTGACGAGCTGATCCTTTCCAAGCCAAGTTCCGAGGTTCGGAGTGCACGACACATGACGACACACACACACGGCACTGCTCACGGGTGCGTGTGCATGCCGCACACACACACACAGGTGAGTCACTAAGGTGACAAGCAAGAGCTGTCGACCAGGGAGAGCCAGTGAGCACCATATAAAACCTTTTCATAGCCAAACCCTAGCCAATTGCTCCATTCATCGACAGGCAGCAGTGGTAAGTTACCAAGAACACCAAGAACAGTTAGAACAAGAAGAACAGCCAGTGCTGTTCCATCTATTCAACCTCACCACTGAATCAAAACAAGATCACCAGGAGGAGCAGGGCAAGTAAATCAACCACAAGAACAACACAGAAGCAATCCTCTACACCAACACTCATTTTCTAGGAAGTCTGGAGTGAGGTATAAACAAGATCAACCCGAGCAAAACTTTGTTTTGCTCATAAATAAGCATGTGCATAACATATACACAAGCCGAGAGGTGTGGTTACCACTGTGTGAATCATCATTTGGTGATCAAACCATTTGATGCTGGCAAAAAGGGAATTAAGCCAGAAGAAATCATCCCAGGGAAGAAATGGTCAAACCACTGTATTAACACTGAGGTAAACCAAAGCATCCAGCAAGGGAAAGATTCACAGCTAGCCTACCCAACTCACCTAGCACTACATGGTTGGCTAACCATCATACAGATAGGCACTTGTGCCTAATCTAGTTTGTCAACAGCAAAGAATACTGGAAATCCAACAAGGATTGCCCAGAGATGTATTCACCAAGCCACAACCAGCCATAGAAAAGGGGAGCTACCCTTGGCAGCATCACAGTGCTGCCAGGGCTACCTCAACCCACAAGCCAACACTTAGAACCACCACATCATCACCAGAAAGGTTCAGTAGTGGGCTAGGGTACCCAACCAGTGGTTGGCATCCAGCTAGCCCTAACAAATTCATTGAAATGATCATCACTGGAATCACAGTTCACATCATTTATCCATCTAATCAAGCAAGGACAAACGAGATAAATGAAACGAGACAAGCAATTGATGCACCGGGGTCTTGCAAATGATCAAATGGATCATGACAGGCATCAATTGATGCTTAAGCAAGCAACGGCACACATCGAGGCCAAGCGCTGTGTGATACACACACGACATAGAGTGAGCAACGGTGAGAGCACGAGACACCAAAGAAGCAGTTTGTTGCAAGCAAGCTGGTGATCATATGAACACCGAAGCTTGCTAGAGCATGCTACGCATGCTAGAACTCATTCTAAGCAATTAACACATGAACGAGATAACTAAATAAGCTGAACAATTGTATCACGAGATAAGGGCATCGAGCATTATAATTGTATCCGGAAGCACTCCATCAAGTGATGGAGTTGATAATGCAACAGATAGGCTCAAATGAGCATGTCCATGAATTGAAGCACAGATAGGATCTCATCAGAGGCACTGGCACTTGCAAATATGCAAGGATTAACTACAACAATCAAGCCAGGGACAGAATTAAGCACACACAGTATGCCCAAGTGACAGTAAAAATAATAGGAGCATGCCAGTAGGCCATGAGCATCACTGGATGCTCATGAGCGATCACAGGAGGGCCACAGCCAGAGATTGCAATGAACAGAAATAGCTAGGAAGCACAGAAGAATGGTAGTAACAGCACAGTAAGCAGCATACGCATAGCTGTAGAGCAAGCACATTAGCTAGAACCATGGCCAATGCACCGCAGCAGCACAGTCACACAGCATAGCAGCATACGCACAAGCTAGCAAGTCGCAGCAGCGCATCGGCACGGCCAACATCTCCACATGGGGGATGAGGCCAGTGGCCAAGCTAGACGAAGGGACAGAGAAGCAGTAGAACAAGTAGCAGAGAAGGACGGAGGAGATGAGCACTTACTGGTGAGCGGAGAGAAGCTCGGCCATGGCGGCTACGGCGGCACGCGCCGGAGCACGGTGGCGCCAGGCCAAGCCGGTGCCACGGCAGTTCGCGCACACGGAGGCGAATCCACGGCAGCGCCGTGACGCCAGGGACGTCGGCGGCGACGAATCGCCGCGGAACTCCACGGTAGACGAGCAGAGGCGAAGGGGGCGCGTCGAGGAAGCGGCGAAGCACAGATCGACGCGGTGGATCTGAATCGCCGTCGAGTGGCGGTTCAGATGCGCCACATCTCGCCGGCGGCGATGGCCGGAATCGGCGGAGAAAATCGTCGAAGGCGGCGGCGACACGGGAGTCGCCGGAGCTCGGAGGATTAGGGTTAGCGCGTGCGCGAGAGGAAGGGGACGGGTGCGTCCGAGCCGAGCCGGACGAGCGGCTCGGGTTAGGGTTAACCCGTCTGGGCCACCACGACAGGTGGGCCCAGGGGCAAATATGTCTTCTCATAATTACATTAAATACAGAAACTTTGGAATTTTAAAAAAAATGATTGATAGCTCTAAAAAAATAATTAAAAATATGAAAATAGATCAGCATAAAATTCTCTATCCAAATAAAATATCAAAGAGAATTTTTGAAGGCAATGAAGAATAAGTCTTAATTTGATGAATTAAAATAATGGTTTAAAGCACACATATTATTTTCAATAATGAAAATAGTCCAATAATGCATTTGGACTTTAAAAACACCTTGACAACATTTCAAGGTTGTATTTTACTTTAAATCAAGTATCCCCAAATGATTCTTAGTATTAACCTCTTACATAAAATAATAACGACATCGGAAGGGGGAAACAAACCCTAAAAAGGAATCATGCATAATTGCTTCTTTAACCATTGCCCTTATCGGACAATGATGCTATTTTTCAGAACAAGAGGACAAGGGTCGGTCCACACCTTCCAAGCTGCAGAACTTTGCGGTGTTCGGGCAAGTTCATCGCTTGCTCATGTCATTTGAGTATTTTTACCAAATTACTTGCAAAATACTATATTTATCACTATTGCATGAAAAACAAAACCACTATTTTCATAACTATGAATATGACTATGTGGTGGGCAATGGAACCATGGATTGTGTTGGTATGGTGGAGGTTCCATTGCACGGGTTTATATCCATCTAGGATTAAACAACAAATGTCGCCAGTGATTCTTGTGCCGTAATACCCGTGTTAACCATAAGATCCGGAGTGGGACGGAGTAGTCAAAAGTGTTTCCACCTCTCGTTCATCAACGGATGCGCTTTACCGTAGACACTTGTATCCGTCGGGGCAAGCGGTTGGTGGGGAAGCCTTAAGTCCCCACGGCATAGTCCGTAGACACTTGTCGCTCGAAGTGCAAGCGGTTGGGTGGGGAAGCCTTAAGTCCCCACGGTATTGCGGTCTATGATGGGTTGCGGCTACCGGCGAAGGAGTTTGGTTCGATCCCAAACTGTCGTCGTGGTCGGGGTCCACCCGTGAGTGGGAATAATGGGACCGACGAGGACCCAGGGTCGGGGCATGCAACAAAGGGTGGGTGTTCGAGGTAGCGGAGGAACATGATTGGCTAGACCTTATACCGGGCCTCACACCTAAGGAAGTGTGGACGGGAAAGCTGCCCGGTTGGCACCAAGGTTAAGATCTCTTATGGGTAAAGCAACACACCTCGCGAGTGTAAGAGCGTGACTGTCACTCCTCTGTTCCGGGATTGAGGAGCTGCGAACGCGGCCGGAAAGGAGCTCCATGAAGTTCTAGTAAACCGGTGAAGGGTGACGGACATAGCTCTTTGAAATAAAAGCAATCTCTTGAAGAAATGATTATCAAAACTTGCATTGGTATTAGACTTTACTGGTCTAATATCGTAGCTAGTGCATTAAACACCTCTTATCTATAATGAACTTGTTGAGTACGCTCGTACTCATACCACTCTTAAACCCCATGCTTAGATTGTCCGAACCGTACGGAGGAGGACTACGACGGCAATGATGGAGCCGAGATCATCGGCTACGAGGAACCGGACCTCTCGGGAGGAGTGGAAGGCGTAGACTACATCATCGTCTACGGATCCGGGAGGCTTCGGGAGGAGAACAAGCCTAGAGATATCCGAGGAGTAGTAGTAGCCGAGCAGCACAAACTCTTACCATGTAGGCTGCTCGATTAAATAAATGTTTAGTTTAATGAGACTATGGTATTGTAAGTTAAGTTGGGTTCGCCTCGAACCCGGGAGTTATCCTCTCAGGACCCAAGAGGAGCTCAGAGACGACTTGTGTATGTTAATTGTAATAATATGTGAATGAGTTATGGACCACTGCTATGTTCGTTGTACTACTGCGAGGGATGTAATATTTGCGGAATGGTACTTCGCGAATGTTATATCAACGACTGGCATACTACAACATGCAGTGGTATGCAGGTTCACCACACATTTCCCCCTCTTATGCTTGAGGGACCCCTTGCTAGTGTTCCTCTTTGGATCCCTAGTTGATTTGTGTTGATGTATTGTTGTTGATTGTTGTGTTGTTACAGATTTGGGAGCCTCCAATTCGGTTGTGGATGTGTGCCCCAAGAACTTTGTAAAGGCCCGGTTTCTGCCTCGAGAAAATCCCTTAGTGGAAGTGGGCTAGGCCTTCGTGGCGTTGCCCACAGGAGATCTGAGTGAAGCCTTCGTGGCTGTTGGTTTGGCTTTCGTAGCAACCACACTCCTCCAAACGTAGACGTACCTTCTTGCAAAGGAAGGGAACTACGGGAATCATCTTCGTGTCATCGCGTGCTCCACTCTCGGTTACCTATATCCTATTCTATCTCCTATATATTGCGTAGCTATATCTTGCTTAGTTGGTAACCTTGTCATATAGGTAAATTCACTTAGTTGCATATCTAGAGAATTTACCTCTGTATCAAGCCTAAATTGAAAAGGAACTAAAAATTGGTTAGTGCCTATTCACCCCCCCTCTAGGTGCGGCATACGATCCTTTCAATTGGTATCAGAGCCTATGCTCTTATTTCGGGCTTAACCGCCTAAGAGTATGCCGAACGAAGAGCCTGCGGAAGGGGCTGCTAAGATGGTCTCCATGAATGATCTCAATTCGTTGAGGTCCTCCATGGAAGCTCAAATGGAAAGCATGAGAAAAATGATTTCCGAGCTTTTGACTCCGGTCCCTCCCAAGGCTCCCGCCATAGAGAAAAAGGACAAGGGTGCGGTAGAAGGGGGAGATGCTTCGACATCACCCCTCTCTATCAATCCCTTGAATGGTGATAACTTAAACACTATCAAACCCCATGTTACTTCTCCTAGGGGAACTAGTGGAGGTGTTAGCTACAATCAAGTGGCTCCGCCTTTCCTATCTCCCGATATCCCGGTTCCCCATCCTCATTTAAACATTCGGGGCGACCCACCTAAGTTTAATGTTAAAGATTACGATACTTGGCAATTTGAGTTTCGTTCTCATGTTCGCAGTGCCTCCAATGAACTTTGGAGAATCATCGTGGAAGGCTTCAAGCCATACAACCCCGACAAGTTGACTAGAAGAGAAGCGGTTGATAGTCAACTCAATGACACCGCCTTGCACATGATTCAAACTAGTGTGGGGACAAAGGAATTGTCTCGTGTTCGGAATTTCACCACCGCCAATGAAGCTTGGGATGGTTTGGCCGCTAGTTGCATTGGAAGTGATAGCATGAGAAGGAACAAGTACAATTCTCTTTGGAATCAAGCCGAAGGATTCATGAGGCTACCGGATGAAGATCATGAAGCCATGTATGGAAGACTTCTCACCGTTGCCGATGCTTTCCGGAATGTGGGTGCCACTCACATCAATGACTCTTGGATCAAGGATAAGTACATCGATTGCATGATGCCGTTTGAACTCGTTGATGTCAAGACTCTTGTTGGGAGAGAATGCTTTGCCTCTCTCACCTCTCAACAAGCGGTGCACGAGATGCAAGTCCTCAAGGTGCTCGAGCAGAACTCTCATGATTCTCGCAATCGGGCCATTGGTATGTCAAAAGGGAACAATCTTGCCTTAACGGTCAATTCCGTAGAAGAAGTAAACCCTCAAGATCAATATAGGGCATCTTGGAGTATGTCCTATCCGGAAGACTTGGAACTCCACTACAATGATCACATGACCTTCCATGCAAAATCTTTTTGGGTTGATCCTTCCAAGGCCAAGGAAGACAACATCAAGAGAAACAACAAAAGTGGGTTCACTAGCTTTGGTCCAAGAACAAGATCATGCTACAACTGTGATGACAAGCGCCATTTCATTGCCGAGTGCCCCTATGAGAATAGGGAGACTCATGGTGGAAGGCTCATTCCCAAGGACAAGAGCAAAGACTCAAAGGGCAAATATTCAAAGGCCCCCAACAAGAAATTCTACAACAAGAGCAAGAAGGGCAAGAGGCCCCCAAGGATTGTGCTAGTGACTAGGAAAGAATATTCTTCCGATGAAGTTAAAAGTTCTAGTGATGATGAAGAAGAAGAAAGTTCAAAAGAAGTGGCCGCCATTGTCACTACCAACATTCCCTCTTCATCTCTCTTTGAATCCCCCAATGAGAATCCTCCTATCAAGAATGCACATTGCTTCATGGAAAGGTCCACCTTGGATACATCTATTGTGCTATCTACTCAAGAAGAATATTCCTCCGGAGATGATGATGTTGATGATGAAGAAGATGATGCTTCAAACGGATTGGTTGCTCTTGCCTCCCTCTCCACCAACTCTTCATCACCAAGCGAATCCCCCAATGAAGTCATTCATGTGGAGGAAGAAAGTTGCCTCATGGCTAAATCCTCCGAGGTATCATCTCCTAACCCCTCTATGCCTAACATATCAAATGATCTAGGGGTTAATCATGCTAGTTTAAAAGTGAAACAAGAAATGCTTGATTTTGATGAGTTCATTCTTAACTTACAAGGTAACACTAAAAAGCATGTTTCAAATCTCATGGTTCGTATGGCTCAACTAAATGATACTCTTGAGAAAAAATGTCAAATAGAGAGAGAAGATTCTCTTGAAATTCATGCTCTTAAAAATGCTCTTGAGGAAAGTCAAGAAACTATAGCTTCTCTTGAAGAGAGGCTAGAAAATCTTGAAGAGCCTCAAGATAAAATTAACAAGCTCACTAAAGCGGTAACTCAGTGACTTAGATGAGCGCTACACCATAGTTAGTATCTGTATATGACGTATTCCTAAGGTCGGTGACCGTATTGATTTGGGTTCCCAAGTTTCGGTACTACATTGCATTTTACTCTTTAGCAGACCATCACTTAACTCCAGAATCTAAGATGACTCCCGGGCGAGCACTCGACCAACCATACCTATATTGCCTTCGCTGTAGAGGCATCAAACCCAGTGTCAACATCGATCTTAATCCATCTCAAAGGAACATTTATCTTAATCGACCCGTGCGATGGAGGAACACACTGCATAGCACTTGTGGACACAAACTGATGATCATCCAGAAAGGATCACCCTCACATTTCTTCTGTTTTGCATCAAAAGCAGAACGTGGCAGCCCTGCAAGGAATTCCAGTAGTTGTCCAGGAAAGCAACAGAATCTGAAGATGAAGCATCCCCATTCCTGATTGTTGCCCTCAGAGCTTCACCAAAACACAAGTGAACACTTAATACAATGCATTCCTCCATGCACCGTTGCATTTCAAGTTTCAAGGGAGAAGGCCCATCAATTTAAACGAGAGGAATGTAACTTGGCATCCCAACTACCAAGCTATCAGCCCAGAATTTGGTGCTAATTAGACAGTCATGCATTGCAGCAGTAGTACAAGTAAACAAGAGGTAACGATGCAAGCTGTAAACTGGCCTGGGGAATCTTTGAAAGGCCGATGCATGACAGTTCGCTTATCTGCCTTGTTTTGTGAGACTGGGTGAATCAAAAGTATATCTGGGAGGTTCGTCGAACAATGAAGTTTTGGAGCTAGATATAACCTTGGTCGCAATAAATTTTATTGTATCAGGGCTATATGACCATTACCATTATCAGAAGCACCATATCCTAATTATGACCACAAGAAGCTTCATTAAAGCTACAATTTACATAGTATGTCACAATCATATATGCCCATAAATCATAGTCGCAAAGTAACTCTAGCTGCATGATTTTCTTTCATGTGTTAATCAATTCCACAAGATTCTGTTAGTGGTTCTAAAATATTAAAAAGGAGATGTTTCCTTTGAGTAACACTTCCCTACATTTGGGTTCACAAGGCATTTAGATATTCTCCTAAGTTGAACTCGTTTTATATTTACCAAAGTAATACAAAACAATATCAATATCTAAAATACCAGTTGAGTTGAACATATACCAACTAAAAAAAAAGATAAGGTATTTGTTGTTGGTGAACTTCATATTATGACTTCAATTTTTATTCTCCCATATACATCCAAAATGCAAAGAAGATTAGCATGGATTATAATCCAATATAAGTAAAAGAGAAAGGGGACAGGGGTGGAAAACCTGAATCCGCATCTCGAATCCCAACCCCTCCTCTTCCAACATGACCTATCCAATCTTTCAAAGCTCAAAAAGGGGAGCAAAGGCTCGTAATCATAAATCAAGGTGCATTACCATAATACAAGTCATTTTTACGCACATATTTTACAGCTTGCCGAGAACAACTGTGCACACCAAAATGGAAAAGAAATACGTTGAATAATCTCATTATCTGGAACACTACTATCAATCACAGATGAAGTTGATTATAGCCATAATACTCCACCCATCCTATCTCGGTTACAGTACTACGAGAGGAAAATACACTGCTATCAATCACAAATCAATGTACAAAATCTAGACTGGTAGCATTTATGTAATGAAGCTGGTGCTTAAGGAAGACTATGCCAGCGGACAGCAGCTGCAAATTTTGTTGCACAATGAAAAAAAAAGAGATACAAATATCAGTATATCACTGGATGATCTACAGATTTAAGGAATATCACTGGATAAAGAACTCTAGAATTTTTACTGAAAGGAAACATCATCCAAATGAATGCCATTACAAAAGAACTCTTCAATAGCATTTGCATGTTAAAAGAAGTAGTAGTAATAACTAAACTTAAGCATGAACAAAGTGGTAGTGAGCATAATCTTAAAAAGGTAATTATCCTCAAGGGCAAAATAAGGCATAAAAATGTGTCACTAATATCCCAATATCTCGTAATTACCCAGACATTTACCGGCTATCCAAATGCCTCTTTCAAGGGCCAGCCTGGAAGGCTGGAAACAAATTCAGTACCGTTTTGTAAACAGGAGTTGGACAAAAAAAAGGCATCTAAGCACATACTGTTTCTAGGCAATGTCTACTTATGCAGCAATACTTGCCGGAGGTTGAAACAAAAAAAAACAAAAAAACCACAACATTCCATTCTCTGTCTCTGCAGGTTCTTTACAGATGCGCTTCCATATCTGGTAAAATGGCTCACAGGCAGCAGGTTCTTTGCAGAGGATCCATCGTAAAACAACATCACTGGTCTTTATATGTCAACAACCTCTGTACGAGCTGGAGTAAGATACTTGGAGATGGTAGTGGGGATGTAAGTGGACTCCATGCTGTACCTACACCGTGGTGCAAATCCAGTCACTCCTTGCAGCAACTTCTTCTTCGTGTTCACGGCGATCACCCATGCCTCCTCCTCCATCTCATCGACCTTGGCCATGAAGTAGACAATGTCACTGTCCTCAGACAAGCTGATTGTGGGGTGACCAATGTGGAGCCTCTCCAATGTTGTGGCGTCTTCATCAATGTCCCTTGGCAATGTAGGCAGCAATGCTGCCATGTCCGCTGGGACGGTGATACGGGAAGACCTAAGCTTAGAGTGCATGTGCCAGCCGGAACTGCCAGCTGCTGCCGTCATGCTCCACCTGACAATCGTCCAGCCAGCTGAAAAGTAGGTGCCATGAAGCCGTTTTGGGCGAGGGCCTGGCCTGACGTGGATCTGCACCTCAACATACTCGATGCGACCATGGACTGCTGCAACGGTCCGATAACGCCGTGAAGTGCCACGCAGAATGTTTTTCTTCTTAACTGGCCCGGCGTCGGGCAGCGGGATGTAGCGAACCAGCCGGCTGGTGGGGGTGTCCTCCATGCCTCCCAACACATCACAGAGGATGATGCCGCGCTCAAGGTCAACCCAGCCCATGGTGCCAACATCTCCTCCGATGTTTATCACCACAGAGCTCTCATGTGCTGCAAGCTGGTCCTCAAACTGCTGGTCCGCCAAGACAGCAACCTTGCGGTCCCAAGTCCTACTCTGAGAGTCGTACGTGTAGAGATTGCAGCGACTCATTCGGGGTTTCAGATCATGGGTACGAAGTGCGGCGATCTTGTATGCATCCAAGTCGCCGCGGCCATCGGGGCGGTTGGCGCCGTAGCGTAGGAGGCCAACCTCATCATTATGGAAGTAGTATGAGTCAGTGTGAAGGAACAGGGTTGGCCCTGGATGGCAGACCTTCTCGAGCACCGGCAGCGCTGTGTCGAATGCCCGAGGGGCCCGGTAGACGTAGTAGTCCTGGTTGGAGCGGTGAGAGCCGTGCGCCAGGAGAAGTAGGGCGAGGTTACCCTCTGACGCGACCAGCCTAGGCTCCCAACTGAACTCGGTGCGTGTGTTGGCGGTGCAGGCTACGCAGAAATAGGAGACGCCCGGCGGCTGGGCGAGGAAGAAGCTCACCTGCACCTCCCTGCCGTCCCTGGTCAGCGAAGAGGCAGTGGTGTTGTTTTGCTCGTCGACGATGTAGGCGGATGTGTCGACGAGGGCTTCTTCCACGGTGCAAACATTGCTCAGTCTGAGAGCCGGAGCCGGCAGCCGCAGGGAGGCTTCCAGATAGCGGTTCATGGACATGGATCCTTTCGTCCTCGATCAAGATTTTTCCAGAAGAGGATATCTGCTTCCTGTCGATGTAGGTGATGTTCAAAACGGGGAGCTGGACTCGGAGAATCAATCGGGAGGGGAGGGGGCGGAGTTCTAGTCGGATAGAATCAGAGTGGATCTAAATGAGTGAAAGAAGGGGGAGTGGGAGGACGAAGCAGGAGACGCTCGGAACAAGGTGACCTGCCGTCCCTGGTGAGGGCGTACGCGGTGGTGCGGTTGCGCTCGTCCACGGTGGTTAGGGCGGTGGCGGCGGCGGGCGGCGCTTGACGTGGGGGCGGACCGGCGATGGCTTCTTCTTCCTCCTCCGCTTCTCTTCGTCCTCGTCGCTGCCTCGGCTTCTCCTACTTCTCCCGCCTCTTCTAGACAAGAAATGGGGCACCTGAGGAGGCGGAGGAACCCTCGCCGGCGGCGGCGGCCTTGTATTTTCCTTCTCCGCCTCCGAGCGATGGGAAAGAGTGCGACCTGTTGGTGTAATGGTGTGGGCTGAGGTCTCGTGTTGGGTCCAGGGGAAAATGAGGCCTGTATACTCAAAAGCCAATCATACATCTCGGCCCAGTAAATACCAGCTGGATCCTCTTCCATCGTGATCTCAATTCAATTCAATCCTCATCTCACAATTAACTAGGAATACAGTGCGGGAGGAGGATTTTATTGTTGATGGCATTTATCGTTTGAAGAGGAACACTAATCTCTACTATTAAGAGCAAACTGGTGAATGTCTGGTGTCACATTTTCAGGATGGACAATAATAACCCCCACATCTTATCTCAACACAACGCAATCTTAAAAAAAAACGCAACTAACAAAACAACTCCAGCCCGTGTCACGTGGATAACAAACAACTCCACACCATTAGGCGTAGCTTTACAAAATTTCAAATGGCACAACAAACACCTACTATTTCTCAACTAATTAAGAGGAGAAATACCAGCCCGTGGATAACAAACAACTCCACACCATTAGGCGTAGCTTTTCAAAATTTCAAATGGCACAACAAACACCTACTATTTCTCAACTAACACGCCATTAGGCGTAGCTTTTGAAATGGCACCGTCGTCTTCATCACGCTGACCACAACCAGGGTCGCTGCTGGCCGCTGCTGGCCGTCGTCTTCATCGCGCTGACCAAAGTCGCTGTCAGCCATCTTCTTCATCTCGCTGACCAAAACCAGGGTCGCTGCTGGCCGTCGTCTTCTTCGCACTGACCAAAGTCACTGTCAGCCGTCTTCTTTATCTCGCTGACAAAAGTTGTGTCTGTATCCAATTGATATCGTCATACAGAGAGAGCCGCGGGGATGCACCACGGTGAGCCGGTCCAGGTTGGGGTGGACACACGTGGTGTCGTGTCCCCATCCTCCTGCAAGACGTGCGGGAGCAGCTCTTTTGGAGGAACGCCGACGCCCGCCATTGCCTAGCGGGAGGTGAGGAGGAGCAAAGCCATGGAAGCGGGTGGGTCTAAGCGCGCGGTGGGAGCCCGAACGCAGCTGCCGCGGACACGGCGGAGTAGGGGCCGCATGCAGCCAATGGCGATGTGGCTCGGCGCCGGAGGCGGGGCGGCCTGCAGCTGGAACCTTGCGCCCGATGGCGGGTTGGCTCAGCGCCGGAGGGAGGGGCAGCCATGAGATCTGGCTGATGGAGGGGTGGCTCGGCGCCGGCGGGCGGGGCAGCCGGCAGCCGGAACCATGCACCGGTGGGAGGGTGGCTGTTATAGCGCTGGAGGGAGGCGGGTTGGCTCGGCACCGGAGGGTGGGTAGCTGTGAGAGCGCGGGCCAAGGACGGGAGGTGGGGAGTCTGGGAGAGGAGGCAGCGAGCCATGGCCATGGCGGCGTGAGTGAGGAGGCGGCGCTGGTACAGAACGTAATTGGGGAAGAGATAGGGTGGGTCGTGAGGCGTGTGGAAGAATAGAGTAGTGACAGACCTGTCCGGCTCTTGTTTCTTTTTTCTTAGCATACATTTTTTTGACATAATTTTTCTTAGCATAAATTCCTTTGCCGGTTTGCCCTGTTGACTGAGAGGAGTATGCAGCCTCCGCCTCTCTAACAAGCGATCTTGTCTACAAATTCTCATAAATTAATTATGTTTTGATTTTTCTAAGTTCGTAAATATTTATCTCTTACAATATGTATTAACTATTGTAGATCATGGACGGAACTGAGACAGATACTACAGATGCTTTGAAAGACATATGTTCAGATACAATGTTGGTGGAAGAGACGAGTTTTACCGAATCAACCAAGGTGATTTTGATTATGTTTTTCTGAACCCATTTCTTAGATAAAAAGATGTTTATAATTAATTTCGTTTTTGCGGGTCATGGGCAATATAAAAATGGATGTCGATGTTTTAAAAGAGGCCATCACCAAAGGCCTCGAGGCTACCTTGATGGAAGGGACCCTAGACTCACCGACTCTTACAAATTCAAAGGACTCACGTCATAATAAACCAAAAAAAGAAAACACAAACGTTATCCCAAAAGGTACTTAGTTCCGCCCTTTCCTTTTTGCTATATTACTTTTTACGTAATTAATGTGGCACACTTATATATCTTGCCAGACTATGTTTGCACCGCAGAAGATTTTACCGTCATTGAATCAATAATGTTTGCACCTAAAAATACCAACTTTGTGGAGATCAGTGATGCATCGCTATCTAATGACCATTTAAAGTGTCTTACATGTAATGATGGATTTCTGCCTGATGATGTAAGTCAACAAGAAATCACTATTTACACAATTTGTTTCTATTTTTAATTTAAATGTATTTTACGTGTTCAATTGTAGGTGATAAATGCCTACATATATTGCATGAGTGCATGTGATCATCCGCTAACGAGAGCTGGCGATAAGGTATATATGGATAAAACATACGTCTCCAATATGCTGAAGAAAGACGTGAAAATATATCGCCATATCATAGAGCAGGCATATATTTATCTAAAGCATGACATGGTCAGGAACTAAATCCCTACCTATGCATCTTATTTATTATATTTTTAACATGTGTATACCTACTTATATAATATTTTATTTTAGATATTCCTACCGATAAATATTAGTAAGACCCACTGGTATTTAGCGGTCATCAATGCGAAGAAACATTTGATACAAGTATTAGACTTGCTTGGTCCTGGAATGGGTAGAAGTGACCTCACGTTTATGGTAAGTTATTTGATCATGATCTCCTCTTGACATTTTTCATAGCTGGCCTGGGATAGACCATAATATATCATCATGCAACATGGTAAGTTAGGTCTCTTTTCCATTATCAACATGATTTATGTGTTTTAATGCTCACCACTTGCAGATTTTTTTGCCACACACATTTCTTGACAACTTCATCTTGTTCACCATCGACAAACATGAGTGCCATGTATGTATTTAGACCCATGTTCTTAACCTCTATCAGAAAAGAGGTACCAACTAAAATTACAAAGGTGTTCATTCTAAATGACGCTCTTGAGATAGCGCAACCTGGCTGGAATTCCGATATTTATTTATGGCCACGTAAATATCCTCACAATATCCCAATACCAACAAGCCCCGACAGGTGATTTTTCTCAGGTTATCTTTACAAGCAGCTTATTTTATCGTCATTCTAATGACCAAGATAATGATATGTTCCATTTATTTGCAGAAAGTTGTATGGATACTTAGTATTTAGTTTTATGCTTTCATGGGATGGTAAAAGATTTGTTCATCCAGTTTGCAGCGTGAGTACTCTATTTTTACAATCTTATATTTTTGGTGGGAAGAAAACTTCATGTTAACATGATAGATTAATTGTGCAGGATGGTTACGAGCTAAGGAAAAAGTTTCTGATACACATACCCAAGTATCAGGCTAATGAAGTTGAAGACAACATTTCTGAGATCGTGCGAGAATACCTTAGACGCGTACACGGACCATGGCTTTAATAAATAGTGTATTCAGTCATTTCTTTTCTACAAAATGAATTGTGCGAAGTGGATCTTTAAATATTTTATGTATTATATATTTATTTTATATATTTTAATATTTACCTGCATTATTTACACGCTTATGCATTTGACACTACGTTAAAGGGCCGTGGCGAAGCACGGGCATTCTACTAGTGATGATATAAGAGACAAAGCATAGATAAGTTTTAAGAAAGAAGAGACTGCTGCTGTGGTGGATTTATTTATATCATAGAGGAATTGGTTTGTTTGCATAAGGTTCCTGTGCAACAGTGCGAGGCGAAGTTACACGCAGGAGCAAGTACAATAAAGGGTGATACATGAGGGGAGATACATGGGTTATACATGAGGGGAGATATATGCGTTACACTGATAGGCTTTTAAATGGGAGGGTAAAAAAGTGACTGGAGGATGGGCTCTGTTGGTCCTGTGGTGTTGATCATTCATTTTTTGAGATTTTTTTCTTTTTGAAACGGAGGCAAAAGGTTTGCCTCAATCTATTAATTAAGAAGAAAGTGCCCAATTTTTAGGAGAAAATCGGGCGAAAACCAACAACACACACATAGCACCCCGGTCAACCTGGCTACCCACATGAAGCACATACGTCATCGAGGGGAAAGACCATCGTTGAGGATGTCAACAAGCATCATCGTCGTCACTCCTCCACGAGATAGTGATTCCGACTTCACCTTAGACAACCGCCATCAAGACCCTCGCCGCAAACGACATCGGAACCCAAGTGAGCCTATGCCAAACAATCGACCCCCAAGCACGTCGAGGAGGAGGCAGCTCCGACTTCAACCGTGACCTTCATAGGAGAAGTTGCACGCCTTGCACCGACGCAAGCACCAATCAAGTGGCATCGTTGCCACAAGTCGCCTCGCAGCTCCGACTTCACCATCACGGCAGGGGTGACGAAGGACATGCCGCAACCCCGATCCTCTCACCATTGTCATCGTCGCTACGCAACCCATGACGCCAACACCATCCAACTTCCCATGCCAAACAGTCAACCCCCAAAAACGTCGAGGAGGAGGCAGCTCCGACTTCAACCGCGACCTTCATAGGAGAAAGTTGCACGCCTTGCACCGACGCAAGGACCTATCAAGTGGCATCGTTGCCACAAGTCGCCTCGCAGCTCCGACTTCACCATCACGGCAAGGGTGACGAAGGACATGCCGCAGCTCCGATCCGCTCACCACTGTCATCGTTGCCACCCAGCCCACAACACCAACACCAACCATCCTCCACGGGTCCCTCCGACCTAAGCAGCTCCAAATCGATGCCCTCAAGAGGGAAGACGACACAAGAGCGCCGCCATCGACCGATCACGGCGGATCTAGGGATTTCCCCGGAGCTTTCCCAGACAGGATGGCAAAACATCACCTCGGCGATGCCTTCAAGAAGGAAGCGGCGCCCGAAGCCGTCGCCATCGCCGTCCGGCCAGCCACCGAGGACAAGGCATTTGCCCGGAGCTTGTCGCGCCATCCTGCTTCGTGCTTTTGGCCAGACCCACCTTCAACCCTCACCGCCCATCTCCATCATGGCCGCCACACCCGCCCCGGCCCTGGGCAGAACCACCGGCCGTCCTCCGCATGCTGCCGGAGAGGGGAATTACATTTTCGGCATCGATAGCTTCCTGCGACTTTCGCGACGACAACACATCGTTTGCCTAATGTATTGGTAATTGCAGAAGGGAGGAAGTTGGCTCACCCTTTAGTGGTTTCCTTTTTTTCGAGAGCACGCGCAAAACGCACCAAGATTCCTGTGATACTATAAGTGGTGAGATGATACATAAATAGCAAAATCGATCAATATAAGTTGTCTTTGTAACCATTTGAAATTCAGATACATCAAAACTGGGTAACGGTCATTCCTACAAATAGCACAATCATGTTGTATTCATTAGAGGCTAAATGAAGGGCTTCTACACAAAAGCTCTCGGCATATTCTCCTCATTGAGTAAAAACAGTTTACCGCTTAAAAACATGTTCATTATCAGTATGTATGTACTTACATACGCTTTAAATATGTTCTTTACAAAGTGCCATACCTTGCGTCTTGTAAGTAAACCATAAGTAAATGATATGTGAGTTTACATATTACATAGAATTATTAGATTCCAGCGCATAATCCTTCCCAAGTCTATGCTAAGAATGGTTACAAAATGTTGAATCTTGCGAAGCCTAAAGTATCAAAAATTAAAAATATGATCATATAGATCAATGAATAACTCATCACCAAATTCAAGCAACATGTTCTCATTGACCCTATCCTTAAATAAATATATAATCAATTCATTCAATCATAGCTCACCTCTAAATAAAATAACCCTCAGCAAGGCCAGATATTTTTTGTACTGAAGTGAAGACTGTGAGAGAGATGTGCCTAAAACAAATAAATAATGCCAGCTTGTAAGCAAAAATTGAATAATAGTGGAAAAAGAAAAAAAAGTAACTAATTAAACCTTCTAATCTGACACAGCAGCCCGTGAGTAAAAATAAATAAATAAAATCAATAGCGGAAAGAAAAGAAAGTAACTGGACACCTTGTGATCTAATATAGCTCACCTTCTATTTTGCAGAAAATATGTGACAAAAAAATCATATTGAATCCTATTTGATTGCGAGGAAAGCTAAGGCACTAAGTATGAAAGCCACATAAGTATAATGGTACATTCTGCAGATTGAGTTATTGAGGAGGTCGTTGTGTAGCAAGAGAAAGCAATCAACAATTAGCATTCCAAGAGGGAATTCCCCTATTTTCACATGAATCCTCTTCAGTTTATGTATTTTCCCGCAATTTACAGGTCTATCTCCTCTCACTTTCTACACGGCCAGAAGCTAATCACAGTATGAGTGATCACAAAATTAGGAACTAAAAGATCATATTTTGGTAGATGCTGTGATAGAATAGAATTTGTGCATGCCATCTCCAACTGAAGCGCCACCGGACAATGCGACTTGTAACCGCGCATGTGTAAGCCATGGGCGATAGCAGCCAAAGGAAGAAAACATACAATCATGCAAGCACAATTTACGAAACAAACATAGTGTCTACCTACTCACACAAATTCATGTGCAACGTATCTGAAAGAAAACTTATACGGCAATAATTTGAGGGAAAAAGCATATAGCTGTAAAGAGCTCCCTGATGCTGATTTCATCATGGCCGTAAATAGCTTGCAAACCAACTGTATGACCATTAGTTTGTTAGCAGTGTATCCTTACTAAATTTGGTTGTGTTTGTATTGACGATAAGAACTGCCAAGTTACTGAATGCCCACACACACACAATATGCAGCCTGAAAACATGCATGCAAATTACAGAAGGAAATCAAAGTAGGGTGATTGAATCAGTAACAGCAAACAATGCAAAAGGCAAAGAGAAGACTGGTACTGTCAGAAAAGCCTAACCGACTCTTCCCAGTCAACACCTCTGTCGGCACGCATAGTGCCTTTTCCATCCTCTTCCTGCTCCTTTGAGGGGAAATATCACTGGATGATCTACAGATTCAAGGATACAACTGGATAAATAACTCTAGAATTTCTACTGAAAGGAAACATCAACCAAATGATACAATTACAAAAGCACCACAAGCACCATTCAATAGCATTTGCATGTTAAAAATGTAATAACTAAACTTAAGCATGAACAAGCATATAAATTCTTCGAAAGGTCATTATTATCAAGGAAAAAAGTAAGACATAAACATCGGGCATTTACCGGCTATCCAAATGCCTCTTTCAAGGGCCAGCCTGGAAGGCTGGAAAACAAATTCAGTACCGTTTTGTACACAGGAGTTGGACAAAAAACAGGCATCTAATTAAGAAGCACGTACTGTTTCTAGGCAATGTCTACTTGTGCAGCAATACTTGCCGGAGGTTGAAAGAAAAAAAAAAGTATTCCATTCTCTGTCCCCTCGTTCCACTTGGGCATTATGAAGGTTCTTTACAGATGCACTGCCATATCTGGTCAAAGGGCTCACAGGAAGCAGCTTCTTTACAGAGGATCCATCGTAAAACAACATCACTGGTCTTTACATGTCAACAACCTCTGTACGAGCTGGAGTAAGATACTTGGAAATGGTAGTGGGCATGTAGGTGAACTCCATGCTGTACAAACTCCGTGGTGTGAATTCTGCCACTCCTTGCAGCACCTTCGTCTTTGTGTTCACAGCAATCACCCATGCCTCCTTCTCCATCTCATCGATCTTGGCCATGAAGTAGACAATGTCACTGTCATCACCCAAGCTGATTGTGGGATGACCAACGTGGAGCCTCTCCAAGGTTGTGGCGTCATCATCAATGTCCTTTGGCAACGTAGGCAGCAGCGCTGCCATGTCCGCAGGGACGGTGATATCGGAAGAACTGAGCTTAGAGTGCATGTGCCAGCCAGAACTGCCAGCTGCCGCCGTCGTGCTCCACCTGACAACCGTCCAGCCAGCTGAGAAGTAGGTGCCATGAAGCCGCCTCGGGCGAGGGCCTGGCCTGACGTGCATCTGCACCTCGACATACTCAATGCGACCATGGACTGCTGCAACGCTCCGATAACGCCGTGCCGGGCCACGCAGAATGTTGTCCTCAACTGGCTCCTCGTCAGGCAGTGGGATGAAGCGAATCAGCTGGCTAGTGGTGGGGCTGTCCTCCTTCCCTCCTAACACGTCGCAGAGGATAATGCCATGGCCAAGGTCAACCCAGCCCATGGTGCCAACATCTCCTCCGATGTTTATCACCATATGGCAATCATGTGCTGCGAGTTGGTCCTCAAACTGCTGGTCCACTAAGGCAGCAGCCTTGCGGTTCCAAGTCTTGGAACGAGAGTCGTAAGTGTAGAGATTGCACCGACTCCCTCGGAGATTAAGATCATGAGTACGAAGAGTGGCGATCTTGAATGCATCCAAGTCACCGCGGGGGCGATCAGGGTGGTTGGCGCGGTAGCGAAGGAGGCCAACCTCATTATCATGGAAGTAGTATGGGCCATTGTGAAGGAACAGGTCTGGGTCGGGAGGGGTGACCTTCTCGAGCATTGGCAGCACCCCATCGACGGCGACGGGGGCCCGGTAGACGTAGTAGTCGTGCTTGCTGCGGAAGGAGCCGTGCGTCAAGAGGAATAGGGCGAGGTTACCCTCCGTAGCGACCAACTTAGGCTCGGAGCTGAACTGGGTGGGTTGGTTGTTGGTGCAGGATACGCAGAAATAGGAAACGCGCGGCGGGTGGGCGATGAAGAAGCTGACCTGCATCTCAATGCCGTCCCTGGTGTGGGAAACGGCGGTGGTATTGTTCTGTTCATCGAGGATGTAGGCGGATTTGTCGACGAGGGCTTCTTCAACGGTACAATCATCGCCGAGCTCGGGAACCTGAGCCGGCAGCTGCAGGGAGGCTTCCAGATAGCGCTTCGTGGACATGGATCCTTTCGTCCTCAATCGAACTTTGCCTAAAATTCTAAAAAGGCGAGGATCGAACTTTTCCTGTGGATCTAGGCAGTCAAGAGAAGAGGATATCTGCTTGCGGTCGATCTAGGTACTATTTAAAAGGCGAGCTGGATCGTAGTGGAGTTGGAGTTGGAGTTGGACTTGGAGGATCAGTCCGGAGGGCGGAGTTCTAGTCGGGTACAACCAGGTTGGATCGAAGAGGGAGAGCGAGGAGGGGGAGTGGACGACGAATTAACTTGGGGTGGGGAGTGAGGCGATTTACACAAAACTAACCCTTTTCTAGAAAAAAAATACAAACTGACCCTTGGCTCAAACTATTTCACCCATCTAACCTTTTTGTGTGGTGCTCATCCTCACGTTGGCGCACACCTTACTGTGTGGCGCCCGTGCCGGCGGCGCCACTTGGCATCCGACGTGGCGCGGTCGACGCTGATGTGTGCTCCGCTCTGACGTGGCAGGATGTGTGGCGCCGCTCCCATCGGCGCCACACATCCACTTATAATTGTCCAAAACATACTGTAAGACAATCCGCGTGAGACTTAGCCGTTTTGGCGAGCCTGTTTGTGTGGCGCCGTTGGCATCGGCGCCACACAAACAGGCTCGCCAAAACGGCTAAAGACTAAGCGTCCGAAGCCCCTGGATGTTTTCGACATATAAATTGACATGTGTGGCGCCTATGGCATCGGCGTCACACAGTGAATTGTGGCGCCCATGGCAAAGCGCCACACGTTGACTTTTGCTAAACCATGAAAATTCCTACCTTATTTCAACAGTTTTCAATACAACAATAGCAAATTTCAATAGCAATTTTATACACACATCATACACATAGCACACATCGTAGCTCACATCGTAGCACATAGATTCAAACAACACGTAGCAATGACGACATGGTTCGAAATGACATAGAGTTCACAACACGTAACAATGAATCTCGAGTTCATAACACATAGCAAATCCATCTAAGCTCGACGTCCCCTCCTCACGGGCTGCTTCCGGACGGCCATCCTTTTCATCCGCTGTCGTTGCTCTTGTTGCTGCTGCACCTCCTGCTCCTCCTCCTCTGAAGATGACGGCTCATCGTTCCTCATCCTCCTCAAATCGGATCTCCGCGCCAGCTCCTCATCGGACTCAACCACAACCTTCTTTCCTCGGTTGATATAATCGTCTGGAGTGTAACGGTTTTGAGCCTTGCCCCTTGGCTTCAACTGGTACGCAGACCGTGTGGCTTGCTTCTTGCCTCGACTAATGCTTTGACTCAGAATGGTGTCGTCAGGAATCTTCATAAACATGAACACATGAGATTGCAAAAGTTGAAATTACTATGCACATGTTTGAGGGTAACAAAATAGTCCAAACCTCCGCCTCTTCAGAAGAGGATGAAACAATTTCTCCTCGGCGGCAACCTAGCAAGTTAGCTAACCGCCGCATCTTCCATGCAGTGTTCTGCGTCATGGAATTAATGGTTACAAAGCCACCCGAACATAATAGCTTACATTCAAAGTTGGTGATCATACCTTAATGAAATGTCGCATCGGTCCGATAGGCTTTTCATCTCTATGGCTCTGATCCCAAACAACCTCGCACTCCTCAACTGTTTTTTGGATCTCGGTCCACTGTGAAAAACATATTATACACAATTTGAGAGAGCACATGCCAATATAGATGATGTACTAGCTAATGAGAGAATACATTACCACGAAGTTCAGGGAGGAATCAATAGAAGTCGCACGGCCTACTCAAGCAGTCCTGTCGTACTGGCTTTGCGCAACCTCATCGAACGCGATGGGGTCGTCCAAGATGTCTTCATCATACGTGTGGTTCACTAACTCAATACGCGTGTTTTGATGAAACTATTGGAGATAGTTGTTGAAAGCGACCAAGTCGTGAGGGACAATCTCAACATGTCCAGCATTCCGTGTTGCTTCCAAACAGTGTTGGAACGCTGTCACGGGAATCCTATGATGGACAGGCCAATTCGTGATCTTCCTCTACCGCTGCCTATCAAGCCTGCAAGATATTGAGCACAATGGATAAACTTAGGTTATATCGCTACCTATGATCAACAAGTTTCCATCGCATGATTCAAGAAGTTTACCTATGGAGCGTGTGGTCCGTGTCTTGCCACTGAGGTGGGGTCTCCTGAAACAGCCCAAACTTTCCCATCACTCTGTGCGGCTGGTGGTATTCAACAAGCCACATGCATATGAGTGAGCACCGCATACGCCAGAAACGCGCCTCCTCTAAGCACTTGGGGTTGAGGTCAGCCATCGCTGCGCCAATACGGTAAAAGTTACCACATGGCTCCCAATCCACCTGCAGCATACAAATATTTCAAAATTTACAACATGACAATGAAACTTATGAAATAGGATAGCAAAAGAGTGATGGCTTAAAATCGGTTACCTTCTCAGAGGTAAGAGTGTCCAACTCCTCAGTGTAGTGCTTGTACATGACCATTGGATCGCTCGTCATCTCCAAGACATTGTCCCAAAGGTATGCCCAAGTGGGCTCCCGATCAGGGTTGTTCCGGTAATGAGGCCATGGCCTCTCGTTGAGTATCCTAGGCCGCCCAACTGATAGGCGGTCCCAGCTCCATACGGAAAGTAGGAGCAAGCATCCACCAATACCACCCTTCCCAGTCATGCGACAAGCTTCGTCCAACTGCGAAAATAAGACATTTGGTTAGTACTTTGTCTAGAAAACTACTATAGAAGAATAGTACATACAACAAATCATCACCTGCCGGTAGAGGTAGGCAAGTGCTGCTGTTCCCCAACTCCACGGGTGCTCCAACACCGTAAGCGCCTTGAGCCAACACCAATGGGCCAACTTCCCACCATTGTCAGCAAAGAGAGTCCTCGAAATCATATACCACAAGTACACACGGGTGTACGTCCTGATAGTGTCCTCATTGGCCCCTTCCGGGCATTCTCCAAAGTGAGTTCTGATCCAAGAGAAAGATGTGCCGGCGGGAGTTCTCTCCTTTGGATCTTCTGGCGCCGGAGGAGCCATGCCAATAAGGTCCTCCATCTGTTCGCGCCACCCATCAGAAGCTGTGTTCATACACAGTGGCTCGCCCTGAATAGGAAGTCCAAGTATCATGGAAACATCCTGAAGAGTAGGGGTCATCTCGCCGGCCCTCAAGTGGAAGGTGTGCGTCTCCGGCCTCCACCGGTCGACAAGGGCTGTGAGTGCTGCGGTGTTCATGTCCCCCCTGGCTTACAAGCGTGATGAACGGGAGAAGACCGGTAGGCTGGATGAACTCCGTGTACCTCTCGTCATACGCCATATCTACTGTGCCATGGTAACTGATACGTCTCCGACGTATCGATAATTTCTTATGTTCCATGCCACATTATTGATGTTATCTACATGTTTTATGCACACTTTATGTCATATTCGTGCATTTTCCGGAACTAACCTATTAACAAGATGCCGAAGTGCCAGTTCTTGTTTTCTGCTGTTTTTGGTTTCAGAAATCCTAGTAAGGAAATATTCTTGGAATTGGACGAAATCAACGCCCAGGGGCCTATTTTTCCACGAAGCTTCCAGAAGTCCGAAGATGAAACGAAGTGGGGCCACAGGGTGCCCAAACCCTAGGGCGGCGCGGCCCCCCCCTGGCCGCGCCGGCCTATGGTGTGGGGCCCCTGTGCCCCCTCTCGACTTGCCCTTCCGCCTACTTAAAGCCTCCGTGACGAAACCCCCGGGACCGAGAGCCACGATACGGAAAACCTTCCCGGAGACGCCGCCAACGCCGATCCCATCTCGGGGGATCCGAGGAGATCGCCTCCGGCACCCTGCCGGAGAGGGGAATCATCTCCCGGAGGACTCTACGCCGCCATGGTCGCCTCCGGTGTGATGTGTGAGTAGTCTACCCCTGGACTATGGGTCCATAGCAGTAGCTAGATGGTTGTCTTGTCCCCATTGTGCTATCATTGTCGGATCTTGTGAGCTGCCTAACATGATCAAGATCATCTATATGTAATCCTATATGTTGCGTTTGTTGGGATCCGATGAACAGAGAATACTTGTTATGTTGATTATCAAAGTTATACCTATGTGTTATTTATGATCTTGCATGCTCTCCGTTACTAGTAGATGCTCTGGCCAAGTAGATGCTTGTAACTCCAAGAGGGAGTACTTATGCTCGATAGTGGGTTCATGCACGCATTGACACCAGGACGGTGACGAGAAAGTTCTAAGGTTGTGTTGTGCTTGTTGCCACTAGGGATAAAACATTGATGCTATGTCTAAGGATGTAGTTGTTGATTACATTACGCACCATACTTAATGCAATTGTCTGTTGCTTTGCAACTTAATACTGGAAGGGGTTCGGATGATAACCGGAAGGTGGACTTTTTAGGCATAGATGCATGCTGGATGGCGGTCTATGTACTTTGTCGTAATGCCCAATTAAATCTCACAATACTCATCATGATATGTATGTGCATGGTCATGCTCTCTTTATTTGTCAATTGCCCAAGCTGTAATTTGTTCACCCAACATGCTTGTTTGTCTTATGGGAGAGACACCTCTAGTGAACTGTGGACCCCGGTCCAATTCTCTTTACTGAAATACAATCTACTGCAATACTTGTTCTACTGCTTTCTGCAAACAATCATCTTCCACACAATACGGTTAATCCTTTGTTACAGCAAGCCGGTGAGATTGACAACCTCACTGTTTCGTTGGGGCAAAGTACTTTGGTTGTGTTGTGCAGGTTCCACGTTGGCGCCGGAATCCCTGGTGTTGCGCCGCACTACATCCCGCCGCCATCAACCTTCAACGTGCTTCTTGGCTCCTCCTGGTTCGATAAACCTTGGTTTCTTTCTGAGGGAAAACTTGCTGCTGTGCGCATCATACCTTCCTCTTGGGGTTCCCAACGAACGTGTGAGTTACACGCCATCAAGCATATTTTACGGCGCCGTTGCCGGGGAGATCAAGACACGCTGCAAGGGGAGTCTCCACTTCTCAATCTCTTTACTTTGTTTTTGTCTTACTTAGTTTTATTTACTACTTTGTTTGCTGCACTAAATCAAAATACAAAAAAAATTAGTTGCTAGTTTTACTTTATTTGCTATCTTGTTTGCTATATCGAAAACACAAAAAAATTAGTTACTTGCATTTACTTTATCTAGTTTGCTTTATTTACTGTTGCTAAAATGGCCAATGCTGAAAATACTAAGTTGTGTGACTTCACAACCACAAATAATAATGATTTCTTATGCACACATATTGCTCCACCTGCTACTACAGCAGAATTCTTTGAAATTAAACCTGCTTTACTTAATCTTGTTATGCGAGAGCAATTTTCCAGTGTTAGTTCCGATGATGCTTGCTGCCCATCTTAATAATTTTGTTGAACTATGTGAAATGCAAAAATATAAAGATGTAGATGGTGATATTATTAAATTAAAATTGTTCCCTTTCTCATTAAGAGGAAGAGCTAAAGATTGGTTGCTATCTCTCGCCTAAGAATAGTATTGATTCATGGACTAAATGCAAGGATGCTTTTATTGGTAGATATTATCCCCCTGCTAAAATTATATCTTTGAGGAGTAGCATAATGAATTTTAAACAATTAGATACTGAACATGTTGCTCAAGCTTGGGAAAGAATGAAATCTTTGGTTAAAAATTGCCCAACCCATGGATCGACTACTTGGATGATCATCCAAACCTTCTATGCAGGACTAAATTTTTCTTCGCGGAATTTATTGGATTCAGCTGCTGGAGGTACCTTTATGTCCATCACTCTTGGTGAAGCAACAAAGCTTCTTGATAATATGATGATCAACTACTCTGAATGGCACACGGAAAGAGCTCCACAAGGTAAGAAGGTAAATTCAGTCGAAGAAACCTCTTCCTTGAGTGATAAGATTGATGCTATTATGTCTATGCTTGTGAATGATAGGACTAATATTGATCCTAATAATGTTCCATTAGCTTCATTGGTTGCACAAGAAGAACATGTTGATGTGAACTTCATTAAAAATAATAATTTCAACAACAATGCTTACCGGAACAATTCTAGTAACAACTATAGGCCATATCCTTATAGTAATGGCAACGGCTATGATAATTCTTATGGGAATTCTTACAACAATAATAGGAACACACCCCCTGGACTTGAAGCCATGCTTAAAGAATTTATTAGTACACAAACTGCTTTTAACAAATCTGTTGAAGAAAAGCTTGGGAAAATTGATATACTTGCTTCTAAAGTTGATAGTCTTGCTCGCTGATGTTGATCTTTTGAAATCGAAAGTTATGCCTAATGAAAATCATCATAATAAAATTGTTACTACAGCAAATGCCATCCAAGTTAGAATTAATGAGAATATAAGATTAATGGCTGAACTGCGTGCTAGGTGGGATAGAGAAGAAAATGAAAAACTAGCTAAAGAGAAGAATGTAGCTAAAGTTTGGACTATTACCACCACTAGTAATGTTAATGCTACACATGTTGCTGCACCTCCTACTAATACTAATAAAATACTTGGTGTTAGCAATGTTTCCACTTCTAATGCAAAGCGCGAAAAACTGCCTGAAACTGCTAAAACTGCTGAAATCGCTCTGTGATAAAGCTGCTGAAATTTTTTCCAACATTGGGGATGATGATCCCATTGCTTTAGATTATAATGGTTTGAATTTTGATGATTGCCACATCTCTGAAGTTATAAAGTTCTTGCAAAAACTTGCTAAAAGTCCTAATGCTAGTGCTATAAATTTGGCCTTTACACATCATATTACAAATGCTCTCATAAAAGCTAGAGAAGAGAAACTAGAGCGTGAAGCCTCTATTCCTAAAAAGCTAGAGGATGGTTGGGAGCCCATCATTAAGATGAAGGTTAAAGATTTTGATTGTAATGCTTTATGTGATCTTGGTGCAAGTATTTCTGTTATGCCTAAGAAAATTTATAATATGCTTGACTTGCCACCGCTGAAAAATTGTTATTTGGATGTTAATCTTGTTGATCATTCTACAAAGAAACCTTTGGGTAAGGTTGATAATGTTCGCATTACCGTTAACAATAACCTTGTTCCCGTTGATTTTGTTGTCTTGGATATTGAATGCAATGCATCTTGTCCCATTATATTGGGAAGACCTTTTCTTCGAACCGTTGGTGCTACTATTGATATGAAGGAAGGTAATATAAAATATCAATTTCCTCTCAAGAAAGGTATGGAACACTTCCCTAGAAAGAGAATGAAGGTACCTTTTGATTCTATTATGAGAACAAATTATGATGTTGACACTTCATCTCTTGATAATACTTGATACACACTTTCGCGCCTAGCTGAAAGGCGTTAAAAAAGCGCTTATGGGAGACAACCCATGTTGTTTTTACCTACAGTACTTTGTTTTTATTTTGTGTCTTGGAAGTTGTTTACTACTGTAGCAACCTCTCCTTATCTTAGTTTTGTGTTTTGTTGTGCCAAGTTAAGCCGTTGATAGAAAAGTAAGTACTAGATTTGGATTACTGCACAGTTCCAGATTTCTTTGCTGTCACGAATCTGGGTCCACCTCCCTGTAGGTAACTCAGAAAATTAAGCCAATTTACATGCATGATCCTCAGATATGTATGCAACTTTCATTCAATTTGGGCATTTTCATTTGAGCAAGTCTGGTGCCATTTTAAAATTCGTTAATACGAACTGTTCTGTTTTGACAGATTCTGCCTTTTATTTCGCATTGCCTCTTTTGCTATGTTGGATGAATTTCTTTGATCCACTAATGTCCAGTAGCATTATGCAATGTCCAGAAGTGTTAAGAATGATTGTGTCACCTCTGAATATGTTAATTTTTATTGTGCACTAACCCTCTAATGAGTTGTTTCGAGTTTGGTGTGGAGGAAGTTTTCAAGGATCAAGAGAGGAGTATGATGCAACATGATCAAGGAGAGTGAAAGCTCTAAGCTTGGGGATGCCCCGGTGGTTCACCCCTGCATATATTAAGAAGACTCAAGCGTCTAAGCTTGGGGATGCCCAAGGCATCCCCTTCTTCATCGACAACATTATCCGGTTCCTCCCCTGAAACTATATTTTTATTCCATCACATCTTATGTGCTTTTTCTTGGAGCGTCGGTTTGTTTTTGTTTTTGTTTTGTTTGAATAAAATGGATCCTAGCATTCACTTTATGGGAGAGAGACACGCTCCGCTGTAGCATATGGACAAGTATGTCCTTGGTTTCTACTCATAGTATTCATGGCGAAGTTTCTCCTTCGTTAAATTGTTATATGGTTGGAATTGGAAAATGATACATGTAGTAATTGCTATAAATGTCTTGGGTAATGTGATACTTGGCAATTGTTGTGCTCATGTTTAAGCTCTTGCATCATATGCTTTGCACCCATTAATGAAGAAATACATAGAGCATGCTAAAATTTGGTTTGCATATTTGGTTTCTCTAAGGTCTAGATAATTTCTAGTATTGAGTTTGAACAACAAGGAAGACGGTGTAGAGTCTTATAATGTTTTCAATATGTCTTTTATGTGAGTTTTGCTGCACCGGTTCATCCTTGTGTTTGTTTCAAATAAGCCTTGCTAGCCTAAACCTTGTATCGAGAGGGAATACTTCTCATGCATCCAAAACACTTGAGCCAACCACTATGCCATTTGTGTCCACCATACCTACCTACTACATGGTATTTTCCGCCATTCTAAAGTAAATTGCTTGAGTGCTACCTTTAAAATTCCATCATTCACCTTTGCAATATATAGCTCATGGGACAAATAGCTTAAAAACTATTGTGGTATTGAATATGTAATTATGCACTTTATCTCTTATTAAGTTGCTTGTTGTGCGATAACCATGTTTACTGGGGACGCCATCAACTTTTCATTGTTGAATTTTATGTGAGTTGCTATGCATGTTCGTCTTGTCTGAAGTAAGGGCGATCTACACTGAGTTGAATGGTTTGAGCATGCATATTGTTAGAGAAGAACATTGGGCCGCTAACTAAAGCCATGATCCATGGTGGAAGTTTCAGTTTTGGACAAACATCCTCCAATCTCTAATGAGAAAAGAATTAATTGTTGTTGAATGCTGAAAGCATTAAAAGAGGAGTCCATTATCTGTTGTCTATGTTGTCCCGGTATGGATGTCTAAGTTGAGAATAATCAAAAGCGAGAAATCCAAATGCGAGCTTTCTCCTTAGACCTTTGTACAGGGCGGCATAGAGGTACCCCTTTGTGATACTTGGTGAAAGCATATGTATTGCGGTGATAATCCAGGTAGTCCAAGCTAATTAGGACAAGGTGCGGGCACTATTGGTACACTATGCATGAGGCTTGCAACTTATAAGATATAATTTACATGATGTATATGCTTTATTACTACCGTTGACAAAATTGTTTCATGTTTTCAAAATCAAAGCTCTAGCACAAATATAGCAATCGATGCTTTTCCTCTATGAGGACCATTCTTTTACTTTCAATGTTGAGTCAGTTCACCTATTTCTCTCCACCTCAAGAAGCAAACACTTGTGTGAACTGTGCATTGATTCCTACATACTTGCTTATTGCACTTATTATATTACTCTATGTTGACAATATCCATGAGATATACATGTTACAAGTTGAAAGCAACCGCTGAAACTTAATCTTCTTTTGTGTTGCTTCAGTACCTTTACTTTGAATTATTGCTTTATGAGTTAACTCTTATGCAAGACTTATTGATGCTTGTCTTGAAGTGCTATTCATGAAAAGTCTTTGCTTTATGATTCATTTGTTTACTCATGTCATATACATTGTTTTGATCGCTGCATTCACTACATATGCTTTACAAATAGTATGATCAAGATTATGATGGCATGTCACTCCGAAATTATCCGTGTTATCGTTTTACCTGCTCGGGACGAGCGAGAACTAAGCTTGGGGATGCTGATACGTCTCCGACGTATCGATAATTTCTTATGTTCCATGCCACATTATTGATGTTATCTACATGTTTTATGCACACTTTATGTCATATTCGTGCATTTTCCGGAACTAACCTATTAACAAGATGCCAAAGTGCCGGTTCTTGTTTTCTGCTGTTTTTGGTTTCGGAAATCCTAGTAAGGAAATATTCTCGGAATTGGACGAAATCAACGCCCGGGGGCCTATTTTTCCACGAAGCTTCCGGAAGTCCGAAGATGAAACGAAGTGGGGCCACGGGGTGCCCAAACCCTAGGGCGGCGCGGCCCCCCTGGCCGCGCCGGCCTATGGTGTGGGGCCCCTGTGCCCCCTCCGACTTGCCCTTCCGCCTACTTAAAGCCTCCGTGACGAAACCCCCGGGACCGAGAGCCACGATACGGAAAACCTTCCGGAGACGCCGCCAACGCCGATCCCATCTCGGGGGATCCAGGAGATCGCCTCCGGCACCCTGCCGGAGAGGGGAATCATCTCCCGGAGGACTCTACGCCGCCATGGTCGCCTCCGGTGTGATGTGTGAGTAGTCTACCCCTGGACTATGGGTCCATAGCGGTAGCTAGATGGTTGTCTTCTCCCCATTGTGCTATCATTGTCGGATCTTGTGAGCTGCCTAACATGATCAAGATCATCTATATGTAATCCTATATGTTGCGTTTGTTGGGATCCGATGAATAGAGAATACTTGTTATGTTGATTATCAAAGTTATACCTATGTGTTATTTATGATCTTGCATGCTCTCCGTTACTAGTAGATGCTCTGGCCAAGTAGATGCTTGTAACTCCAAGAGGGAGTACTTATGCTCGATAGTGGGTTCATGCCTGCATTGACACCTGGGACGATGATGAGAAAGTTCTAAGGTTGTGTTGTGCTTGTTGCCACTAGGGATAAAACATTGATGCTATGTCTAAGGATGTAGTTGTTGATTACATTACGCACCATACTTAATGCAATTGTCCGTTGCTTTGCAACTTAATGCTGGAAGGGGTTCGGATGATAACTCTGAAGGTGGACTTTTTAGGCATAGATGCATGTTGGATGGCGGTCTATGTACTTTGTCGTAATGCCCAATTAAATCTCACAATACTCATCATGATATGTATGTGCATGGTCATGCTCTCTTTATTTGTCAATTGCCCAACTGTAATTTGTTCACCCAACATGCTGTTTGTCTTATGGGAGAGACACCTCTAGTGAACTGTGGACCCCGGTCCAATTCTCTTTACTGGAAATACAATCTACTTGCAATACTTGTTCTACTTGCTTTCTGCAAACAATCATCTTCCACACAATACGGTTAATCCTTTGTTACAGCAAGCCGGTGAGATTGACAACCTCAACTGTTTCATTGGGGCAAAGTACTTTAGTTGTGTTGTGCGGGTTCCACGTTGGCGCCGGAATCCCCGGTGTTGCGCCGCACTACATCCCGCCGCCATCAACCTTCAACGTGCTTCTTGGCTCCTCCTGGTTCGATAAACCTTGGTTTCTTTCTGAGGGAAAACTTGCTGCTGTGCGCATCATACCTTCCTCTTGGGGTTCCCAACGAACGTGTGAGTTACACGCCATCAGTAACAAATCTTCAAGGGGTGAAGAACCGTTCTCTTCTCCGTCATATGAAAAGCCCGGTGATCCTTGTCATACTCATCATCTATGAGATACACCATCCTACATGTTTACATAAAACACCATATTATGAGCTATTCCTAACAAATATGAGTTATTCCAATGCAAATACTAGGCATATGCAACAAATTTGAATGCATTTGCTAAGCAAATATTAGACATTTCAACACATACATACATAGGGTTTCAACACATACATATAAAATTTCATATCTAGGGTTCCAACAAATCTATGGTTCAAACACATGCATACATGAGGCTATGAATTCCAACACATACACTACAATATAGAGTCCACCAACAAAAAATTCCATGTCTAGGGTTCATGTCCAAATCTAGCAAGACCTATGAAATTAGTGGATGAATGGAAAGGATTCGAAGGGGATTACCTTGAGGAATGGATGGGTGATACGTCTCCGACGTATCGATAATTTCTTATGTTCCATGCCACATTATTGATGATACCTACATGTTTTATGCATACTTTATGTCATATTTATGCATTTTCCGGCACTAACCTATTAACGAGATGCCGAAGAGCCGGTTGTTGTTTTCTGCTGTTTTTGGTTTCGTAAATCCTAGTAAGGAAATATTCTCGGAATTGGATGAAATCAACGCCCAGGGGCCTATTTTGCCACGAAGCTTCCAGAAGACCGAAGAGGAGACGAAGTGGGGCCACGGGGCGCCGCCACACTAGGGCGGCGTGGCCCAGGGGGGGCCCGCGTGGCCCTAGCGTGTGGGGCCCCCGTGACGCCTCCTGACCTGCCCTTCCGCCTACATATAGTCTTCGTCGCGAAACCCCCAGTACCGAGAGCCACGATACGGAAAACCTTCCAGAGACGCCGCCGCCGCCAATCCCATCTCGGGGGATTCGGGAGATCGCCTCCGGCACCCTGCCGGAGAGGGGAATCATCTCCCGGAGGACTCTTCACCGCCATGGTCGCCTCCGGAGTGATGAGTGAGTAGTTCACCCCTGGACTATGGGTCCATAGCAGTAGCTAGATGGTCGTCTTCTCCTTATGTGCTTCATTGTCGGGTCTTGTGAGCTGCCTAACATGATCAAGGTCATCTATCTGTAATGCTATATGTTGTGTTTGTTGGGATCCGATGGATAGAGAATACTATGTTATGTTGATTATCAATCTATTATCTATGTGTTGTTTATGATCTTGCATGCTCTCCGTTATTAGTAGAGGCTCGGCCAAGTTTTTACTCTTAACTCCAAGAGGGAGTATTTATGCTCGATAGTGGGTTCATGTCTCCATTAAATCCGGGACGGTGACAGAAAGTTCTAAGGTTGTGGATGTGCTTGTTGCCACTAGGGATAAAACATCGATGCTATGCCCGAGGATGCGGTTATTGATTACATTACGCACCATACTTAATGCAATTGTCTGTTGTTTGCAACTTAATACTGGAAGGGGTTCGGATGATAACCTGAAGGTGGACTTTTTAGGCATAGATGCATGCTGGATAGCGGTCTATGTACTTTGTCATAGTGCCCAATTAAATCTCACTATATTTATCATATCATGTATGTGCATTGTCATGCCCTCTCTATTTGTCAATTGCCCAACTGTAATTTGTTCACCCAACATGCTTATTCTTATGGGAGAGACACCACTAGTGAACTGTGGACCCCGGTCCATTCTTTTAATCGAATACAATCTACTGCAATACTTGTTCTACTGTTTTCTGTAAACAATCAGCATCCACACTATACATCTAATCCTTTGTTACAGCAAGCCGGTGAGATTGACAACCTCACTGTTTCGTTGGGGCAAAGTACTTTGGTTGTGTTGTGCAGGTTCCACGTTGGCGCCGAAATCCCTGGTGTTGCGCCGCACTACATCTTGCCGCCATCAACCTTCAACGTGCTTCTTGGCTCCTACTCGGTTCGATAAACATTGGTTTCTTACCGAGGGAAAACTTGCCGCTGTACGCATCACACCTTCCTCTTGGGGTTCCCAACGGTCGCGTGCTGTACGCGTATCAAGACTGTTTTCTGGCGCCGTTGCCGGGGAGATCAAGACACGCTGCAAGGGGAGTCTCCACAATCTAATCTCTTTACTTTGTTTTTGTCTTGCTTTACTTTTATTTACTACTTTGTTTGCTGCATTATATCAAAATACAAAAAAATTAGTTGCTAGCTTTACTTTATTTACTGTCTTGTTTGCATACGCTATATTAAAAACACAAAAAAATTAGTTACTTGCATTTACTTTATCCAGTTTGCTTTATTTACTACTGTTAAAATGAGTAATCCTGTAGTTGAAGTTCGTTCGTTTAAGCAACAAGGGGGAGAATGTTTAAAAGATGCTTGGTATAGAATTAGTGATGCCCATAATAGGTGCACTAAGAAACACTCCACCACTATCCTACTCAGGAATTTTTATGTTGGTATCTCTAGCTGGAATAGGTATGTCCTTGATTGTCTCGCGGGAGGTAACTTCCTAGGCGCTCCTGCCTTAGAAGCTAGTTGCATTATTGAGAGTCTATTTGGAATACCACCTGTTAATGAAGTTAAAATTGAAACCTCTCTTGAAGATGTCATGAAAAAGTTGGAAACCATAGAGCAAAACCTTCCAAGTATTGATACTACTTTGGGAGCATTACTTGATAGTACTGATAAACTTGATAAATCTCTAGGTGGAATTAATGAGAGAATTGCTATCTTAGAATCTTGTGCTATTCGTGATAATCAAACCCAAAGGATTAGCGAACTTGAAGAGGCTATGGGAACATTGGTTTCAACCTTTTCATCTATAAAGTTTAGAGAGAAAGCTTATGTGGGAAAGGACCAAAGGTTCATGTATGTCTCTAAGGGGCCTAAACCAAAAAGCTATTATAGGCCTAAAATTGATAAAACTCTTAAAACCACTATAGATAAGGGAGCATCTAAGATACGCAATGGGATAAATTGTGAAAATAATATTGATGCATCATCTCTTGATAACACTTGATATACACTTTCTGCGCCTAGCTGAAAGGCGTTAAAGAAAAGCGCTTATGGGAGACAACCCATGTTTTTACTACAGTACTTTTATTTTATATTTGAGTCTTGGAAGTTGTTACTACTGTAGCAACCTCTCCTTATCTTAGTTTTGTGCATTGTTGTGCCAAGTAAAGTCGTTGATAGTAAGGTTCATACTAGATTTGGATTACTGCACAAAAACAGATTTCTTTGCTGTCACGAATCTGGGCCTAATTCTCTGTAGGTAACTCAGAAAATTATGCCAATTTACGTGAGTGATCCTCAGATATGTACGCAACTTTCATTCAATTTGAGAATTTTCATTTGAGCAAGTCTGGTGCCTCTTAGAAATTCGTCTTTACGAACTGTTCTGTTTTGACAGATTCTGCCTTTTATTTCGCATTGCCTATTTTGCTATGCTTGATGGATTTTTCTATTTCATTAACTTTCAGTAGCTTTGTGCAATGTCCAGAAGTGTTAAGAATGATTATGTTACCTCTGAACATGTAAATTTTGATTGTGCACTAACCCTCTAATGAGTTGTTTTGAGTTTGGTGTGGAGGAAGTTTTCAAGGATCAAGAGAGGGAGATGATACAATATGATCAAGGAGAGTAAAAGCTCTAAGCTTGGGGATGCCCCGGTGGTTCACCCCTGCATATTTCAAGAAGACTCAAGCGTCTAAGCTTGGGGATGCCCAAGGCATCCCCTTCTTCATCGACAACATTATCAGGTTTCTCTAGTGAAACTATATTTTTATTCCGTCACATCTTATGCATTTTGATTGGAGCGTCGGTTTGTTTTTGTTTTTGTTTTGTTTGAATAAAATGGATCCTAGCATTCTTTGTGTGGGAGAGAGACACGCTCCGCTGTTGCATATGGACAAATATGTCCTTAGGCTTTACTCATAGTATTCATGGCGAAGGTTGAATCTTCTTCGTTAATTTGTTATATGGTTGGAATCGGAAAATGATACATGTAGTAATTGGTAAAATGTCTTGGATAATGTGATACTTGGCAATTGTTGTGCTCATGTTTAAGCTCTTGCATCATATACTTTGCACCTATTAATAAAGAAATACATAGAGCTTGCTAAAATTTGGTTTGCATAATTGGTCTCTCTAAGGTCTAGATAATTTCTAGTAAAGAGTTTGAACAACAAGGAAGACGGTGTAGAGTTTTATAATGTTTACAATATGTCTTTTATGTGAGTTTTGCTGCAACGGTTCATCCTTGTGTTTGTTTCAAATAACCTTGCTAGCCTAAACCTTGTATCGAGAGGGAATACTTCTCATGCATCCAAAATCCTTGAGCCAACCACTATGCCATTTGTGTCCACCATACCTACCTACTACATGGTATTTCTCCGCCATTCCAAAGTAAATTGCTTGTGTGCTACCTTTAAATTTCTATCCTTTACCTTTGCAATATATAGCTCATGGGACAAATAGCCTAAAAACTATTTTGGTATTGAATATGTACTTATGCACTTTATCTCTTATTAAGTTGCTTGTTGTGCGATAACCATGTTCCTGGGGATGCCATCAACTACTCTTTGTTGAATATCATGTGAGTTGCTATGCATGTCCGTCTTGTCTGAAGTAAGGGAGATTTACTACTAAATGATTAGAGCATGCATAATGTTAGAGAAGAACATTGGGCCGCTAACTAAAGCCATGATCCATGATGGAAGTTTCAGTTTTGGACAAATATCCTCAATCTCATATGAGAAAATTAATTGTTGTTGAATGCTTATGCATAAAAGAGGAGTCCATTATCTATTGTCTATGTTGTCCCGGTATGGATGTCTAAGTTGAGAATAATCAATAGCGAGAAATCCAATGCGAGCTTTCTCCTTAGACCTTTGTACAGGCGGCATAGAGGTACCCCTTTGTGACACTTGGTTAAAACATATGTATTGCGATGATAATCCAGGTAATCCAAGCTAATTAGAACAAGGTGCAGGCACTATTAGTATACTATGCATGAGGCTTGCAACTTGTAAGATATAATTTACATAACACATATGCTTTATTACTACCGTTGACAAAATTGTTTCTTGTTTTCAAAACCAAAGCTCTAGCACAAATATAGCAATCAATGCTTCCCTCTGCGAATGGCCTTTCTTTTACTTTTATGTTGAGTCAGTTCACATATCTCTCTCCACCTCAAGAAGCAAACACTTGTGTGAACTGTGCATTGATTCCTACATACTTGCATATTGCACTTGTTATATTACTTTACATTGACAATATCCATGAGATATACATGTTATAAGTTGAAAGCAACCGCTGAAACTTAATCTTCCTTTGTGTTGCTTCAATACCTTTACTTTGAATTATTGCTTTATGAGTTAACTCTTATGCAAGACTTATTGATGCTTGTCTTGAAAGTACTATTCATGAAAAGTCTTTGCTATATGATTCATTTGTTTACTCATGTCATTACCATTGTTTTGATCGCTGCATTCATTACATATGCTTACAATAGTATGATCGAGGTTATGATGGCATGTCACTCCAGAAATTATCTTTGTTATCATTTACCTGCTCGGGACGAGCGAAACTAAGCTTAGGGATGCCGATACGTCTCCGACGTATCGATAATTTCTTATGTTCCATGCCACATTATTGATGATACCTACATGTTTTATGCATACTTTATGTCATATTTATGCATTTTCCGGCACTAACCTATTAACGAGATGCCGAAGAGCCAGCTTGTCGTTTTCTACTGTTTTTGTTTTCAGAAATCCTAGTAAGGAAATATTTTCGGAATTGGACGAAATCAACGCCCAGGGGCCTATTTTGCCACGAAGCTTCCAGAAGACCGAAGAGGAGACGAAGTGGGGCCACGGGGCACCGCCACACTAGGGCAGCGCGGCCCAGGGGGGCCCGCGCGACCCTAGCGTGTGGGGCCCCCGTGACGCCTCCTGACCTGCCCTTCCGCCTACATATAGTCTTCGTCGCGAAACCCCCAGTACCGAGAGCCACGATACGGAAAACCTTCCAGAGACCCCGCCGCCAATCCCATCTCGGGGATTCAGAAATCGCCTCCGGCACCCTACCGGAGAGGGGAATCATCTCCCGGAGGACTCTTCACCGCCATGGTCGCCTCCGGAGTGATGAGTGAGTAGTTCACCCCTGGACTATGGGTCCATAGCGGTAGCTAGATGGTTGTCTTCTCCTTATGTGCTTCATTGTCGGGTCTTGTGAGCTGCCTAACATGATCAAGATCATCTATCTGTAATGATATATGTTGTGTTTGTTGGGATCCGATGGATAGAGAATACTATGTTATGTTGATTATCAATCTATTATCTATGTGTTGTTTATGATCTTGCATGCTCTCCGTTATTAGTAGAGGCTCTGGCCAAGTTTTTAGTCTTAACTCCAAGAGGGAGTATTTATGCTCGATAGTGGGTTCATGCCTCCATTAAATCTGGGACAGTGACAGAAAGTTCTAAGGTTGTGGATGTGCTGTTACCACTAGGGATAAAACATCGATGCTATGTTCGAGGATGTAGTTATTGATTACATTACGCACCATACTTAATGCAATTGTCTGTTGTTTGCAACTTAATACTGGAAGGGGTTCGGATGATAACCTGAAGGTGGACTTTTTAGGCATAGATGCATGCTGGATAGCGGTCTATGTACTTTGTCGTAATGCCCAATTAAATCTCACTATACTCATCATATCATGTATGTGCATTGTCATGCCCTCTCTATTTGTCAATTGCCCAACTGTAATTTGTTCACCCAACATGCTTATTCTTATGGGAGAGACATCACTAGTGAACTGTGGACCCCGGTCCATTCTTTTAATCGAATACAATCTACCGCAATACTTGTTCTATCGTTTTCTCGCAAACAATCATCATCCACACTATACATCTAATACTTTGTTACAGCAAGCCGGTGAGATTGACAACCTCACTCGTTTCGTTGGGGCAAAGTACTTTGGTTGTGTTGTGCAGGTTCCACGTTGGCGCCGAATCCCCGGTGTTGCGCCGCACTACATCTCACCGCCATCAACCTTCAATGTGCTTCTTGGCTCCTACTGGTTCGATAAACCTTGGTTTCTTACTGAGGGAAAACTTGCCGCTGTACGCATCACACCTTCCTCTTGGGGTTCCCAACGGTCGCGTGCTGTACGCGTATCAATGGGGAAGAGATTGGTCGGACAGATCTGATGATTTGGTGGGGGGAGAGGGGGGAGGAGGAACCGCTGGCCGCCTCCTTTCTTCATGCGAAACAGAGAGAGAGAAATCCCTGGGTCGGGCTGGGGGCGGCTCAGGCGCCACACATAAGTGGATGTGTGGCGCCCTTCCGAGCGGTGCCACAGTTTCACTTTGTGGCGCCGATGGAGCGACACCACACATCCTGCCACGTCAGAGCGGAGCACACATCGGCGTCGACCGCGCCACGTCCGATGGGCAAGTGGCGCAACCAGAACGGGTGCCACACGGTGAGGTGTGGCGCCGACGTAAGGGGCGCCACACAAAAGGGTTAGATGGGTGAAATAGTTTGGCCCGAGGGTCAGCCTGTGCTTTTCTTCTAGAAAAAGGTTATTTTTGTGTAAATCGTCGGGGAGTGAAGCAGATTGGGTGGTAGAAAGGAGCAGAGATTGTTAAGGTGGCGGCGGCGGAGGAAACACCCATCCAATGTTTCTCCTCTTCCCGCTGGCCGTTGGATAGCTGGCCGCGGGCGGCCCTCGTCTATCGGTGGCTCTTCCTTTCGTGCCTGCGAACCCTAGCCTTGTTGGCGAGAAAACGTGTCTAGCTTTTTGTCACACACAACACTAAAGCTGGTGAATGGGCCATTCTTACGCGGGCCCATGGGCACATGTGCCAAGCCTGTCACGGGCTAGGCCCAGCACTCGGGCCTTATTAGCCCTGCTGCATGCATCGGGCCATATGCCTAGGCTGCGGCTCGAGAGCTTGTTTGGTTGCTGGGGATGAAAATACCCAGTAGCAAACCTCACATGGAATTTCCATGCGCACACGGAAGTATCTCTTGCCGTGGAAAAATAGCCTCTCTCCAGTCAGAGCCTGCAAGAAAATATCCTCTCTCGTCAAAGCAAGAGCTTCCCTGCAAGGCTTGCTCTGGCGAGCGATTTAAATCTCCATCACATAAAAGTCGCTACAGATTGCCTCGAAGTGGCCAATAACCTTGATGCTATAGAAGCTGATAGAGGATTGTGCGTGAGTGCCAGGAGCGGGCGAAACAATCTCAAGAGATTTAAGCGCGAAGGTGTAACGAAGAAGCTCATCTGTTAGCTCGTTTTGGTACGCCACTGGACGTAGGTAGAAGGTAGAATGATCTAGCTTTTAACGCCGCCTCTGAACATGTCTATTCCTAGTTGCATCACTAATAATTAAATAAAAGGGGGGTGTGATGCTCAAAAATAAAAAATTGTACATGGAGGAGAAGAGAAAGGAATGAAGTATTCGGTGAGGACTGCCTATAAGCTTGTTTGGTTGTTGGGGATGGAAATACCCAGGCAGCAAATCTCGCAGGAAATTTCCCTGCAAGGGGAGCCTCCCGCCGTGGAAAGATAACTCTTTCCATTTGGAGACGGATTATTAACTCTTTCCATTTGAGAAGGGAAAGAAAAGGAATACACAAAGTTTGATTCGATAGTTCGGGACAAACGTTTTCTCAACTCTTAGCCTTTCTTATACCTGCATCCAAACTGTATAGTATTAATATATCATAATATCCACTCAAACGCCTGCAATACACATGAAATTATACATTCATTGTCATAAAAAAAACTCATATAAAATAAGAATTACTATCATAGCTAAAATTAAGCCATCACTTTCATATTGAACAATCCATAAATTCGGATGGGAATCATGGTCATTAAATGAGCAGTGACGACGGTAGGAACCACGGCGGCGACCAGGAGGACCGGGGACACGCGGCGCTTATAGGGCTGATGGTGTTCAGAATATTATTTTGAGCACTGATTTTAGAATAGTTCAGCCCTATATATATATATATATATATATATATATATATATATATACATATACATACATACATACATATATCTTGAAAATATCATAGTTCTTGAGAATAACTTCCATAACAAGGTATGTTGGAAATATCGAAATGTACATTTTGAACTATCATACTTCCTGGATCATACATCGATACATCGATACCTAGTACATGAGTATTCTTGTAGGTATTGTGAGTGATCTAGCTATTCTCTAAGTATAGCTGGTCATGATGATACCGCAGGGTATGAGTGTATGATCGAATACTGAAACCTACATTTGAAGAATTGTAACTCAGGTCATATCTTACATAAGGTATCGGTATGAAGGTATCTAGGGACCGGTATATATCGAGACTCCTCAGTTATGGAGGTATCAAGGTATTTTCAGGATTGTTCATGATAACACCTTGGGGTATTGACATATTGTCCAAGCAGTACGATATGTCATGAGGATTCCACGAGGTATGAATGTATCGAGTTATTGTACGAAGAATATGATGTTCATGAATAACTTCCATAACAAAGTACGTTGGAAACACCGAAATGAACATTTTAAACTATCAAACTCCCTGGATCTTACCTCGATACCTAGTGCATGAGAGTTCTTGTAGGTCATGATGATACCGCGGGGTATGAGCGTATGTTGCAATACCGATACCTACATTTGAAGAACTGTAACTTAGATCATATCTTACATAATGTATTGGAATCAAGGTATCAAGGGACCGGTACATATCGACACTCCACATGTATGGAGGTATCAAGGTACTGTCCGAGGAGTATGATAGTTCATGATAACACCTTGGGGTATCGAGGTATCGAGATATTGTCCGAGGAGTAAAATAGCTCACGGGGATGGGGATGGCGACCTATGTTGTACTGGATGTCGTCACCTTTATACTGGTTACCATGGCATCTGAATACATATGCAGGGTTTCAAAGTTTCGTATAAATACCTAGTTGGAAATACTGATACCTATATGATGAGTATCTTGAGTAAATCAGGTCCTATCATATTGTATGAGGTGTATGATAGTACTTGTAGGTATCTAGGTATCAGAGTACCAGAGTATGTTGACAACCACGTACATACTGAGTACCATGACATATGAATACGTAAGTACACGTATGCCCAATAATATCATAGTTCTTGAGAATACTTGCAAAATTAGAAACGTTGGGCCACCAAAGTTCCTGAATCTCCGTTGTACTTTCCTAATTCCTCCTATTAAAAGCCCACTAATGAGGGACGATGCAATCTTCAAAATCAGAAAATGGTAGCCCACCACATACCTTAGATCCCGCCTACCAAAACTGCACATACCTTTCTACAAGTAATATTATCCTGGAAAACCTAATGCATCAAATTAAGAAAATAAATTTGTTGATAATTACAAATATTATTTCTATTCTCATGCACCGTGCATGCAAATATTTCCATAAAATGTATCTACGCTAATGGGTCAAACCTGATAAAACAAACCCGCTCGGGTTGTACGATCAAGATGCCCCATCGTATGGCGACGATGCATGGTGCCCAGGCTCATTGGTGCCCCAAGAGGTTTTGTCCCCGCCTCATGTCCTCTTGGTAATAATGTGCATCTATCAATTGAAGAAATCTCCCGACTTGGCGAACCGTTGCTTCCAAAAGCAAACGCAAAAGCATTTACAAATCAATGCAGGGTTGTTGTTCGGGAGAACATCCCGATCACCGTTCGGTACTGGAATAATCCAAAGGCAGACGGAGTTACTTTTGTCTCCAACAGTATGAAAGAGGAACTTTGGGAATCTCTAATGAAACATTTCACCCTACCGGTCTTGGCAACCACAGCGCCCACAGACGCCATGAGGCGTAAAGTCAAGGAGTGGCTCTTAAGAAGATGGCCACACAATTCCAGACCTTCAAGAAAAGGTTATACAAGACTTATCAAGAGGACAAGAAAGTTCCAAAATTCACCGGCTATCTAGAGAAGCAGAAAGAACATTGGGACGCATTTCTGAAGTACAAGGAGTCAGATCTAGCTAAGAATGAAGGAGATATGCCCTAGAGGCAATAATAAAGTAGTTATTATTTATATCTTTATGTTTATGATAAATGTTTATATATCATGCTATAATTGTATTAACCGAAACATTAGTACATGTGTGATATGTAGACAACAAGAAGTCCCTAGTATGCCTCTTAACTAGCTTGTTGATTAATGGATGATTAGTTTCATAATCATGAACATTGGATGTTATTAATAACAAGGTTATGTCATTATATGAATGATGTAATGGACACACCCAATTAAGCGTAGCATAAGATCTCATCATTAAGTTATTTGCTATAAGCTTTCGATACATAGTTACCTAGTCCTTATGACCATGAGATCATATAAATCACTTATACCGGAAAGGTACTTTGATTACACCAAACGCCACTGCGTAAATGCGTGGTTATAAAGGTGGGATTAAGTATCCGGAAAGTATGAGTTGAGGCATATGGATCAACAGTGGGATTTGTCCATCCCGATGACGGATAGATATACTCTGGGCCCTCTCGGTGGAATCGTCTAATGTCTTGCAAGCATATGAATGAGTTCATAAGAGACCACATACCACGATACGAGTAAAGAGTACTTGTCAGAGACGAGGTTGAACAAGGTATAGAGTGATACCGAAGATCAAACCTCGGACAAGTAAAATATCGCGTGACAAAGGGAATTGGTATCGTATGTGAATGGTTCATTCGATCACAGAAGTCATCGTTGAATATGTGGGAGCCATTATGGATCTCCAGATCCCGCTATTGGTTATTGGTCGGAGTGAGTACTCAACCATGTCCGCATAGTTCGCGAACCGTAGGGTGACACACTTAAAGTTGGATGTTGAAATGGTAGAACTTGAATGTGGAATGGAGTTCGAATATTTGTTCGGAGTCCCGGATGAGATCCCGGACATCACGAGGAGTTCCGGAATGGTCCGGAGAATAAGATTCATATATAGGAAGTCATATTCCAAGTTTGGAAATGATCCGGTGCATTTATGGCAGGTTCTAGAAGGTTCTAGAAAAGTCCGGAAGAAATCACCATGGAAAGTAGAGTCCCGGAGGGACTCCACCTTGCATGGCCAGCCAACCCTAAAGGGGAGGAGTCCAAGGTGGACTCCCCTAGGGTGGCCGGCCAACCCCCCTCATGGAAGGGGGGAATCCCACCCCAAGTGGGATTCCCACCTTGGGTAGGTTTCCCCACATATGGGAGGTTTTAGTGTTGGGGTCTTATTCGAAGACTTGGACTAGAACTCTTGGTGCTTCCACCTATATAATGAGGAGGAGAGGGAGGGGGCAGCCACTCTTTGGCTCAGCCTTGGCCGCACCCCTTAGAGGGCCGGCGCCCACCCCCCTCTCTCCCCAAACCATAGCGGTCTCTCTCCTCCACCACATCCCGCACGCTTAAGCGAAGCTCCGCCGGATTTCTCCACCACCACCGACACCACGCCGTCGTGCTGTCGGATTCAAGAGGAGCTACTACTTCCGCTGCCCGCTGGAACGGGGAGGTGGACGTCATCTTCATCAACAACCGAACGTGTGACCGAGTACGGAGGTGCTGCCCGTTCGTGGCGCCGGAAGCGATCGTGATCAAGATCTTCTACGCGCTTTTGCAAGCGGCAAGTGATCGTCTACCGCAGCAATAAGAGCCTACTCTTATAGGCTTTGGAATCTCTTCAAGGGTTAGTCTTGATCATCCCCTCGTTGCTACCGTCTTCTAGATTGCATCTTGGCTTGGATTGCGTGTTCGCGGTAGGAAATTTTTTGTTTTCTATGCAACGTAATCCTACAGTGGTATCAGAACCGTGTCTATGCATAGATGGTTGCACGAGTAGAACACAATGGTTTTGTGGGCGTTGATGCTCTTGTTATCTTTAGTTTGAGTACTTTGCATCTTTGTGGCATAGTGGGATGAAGCGGCCCGGACTAACTTTACATGACCGCGTTCATGAGACTTGTTCCTCGTTCGACATGCAACTTGTATTGCATAAGAGGCTTTGCGGGTGTCTCGTCTCTCCTACTATAGTGAAGATTCAACTTACTCTTCTATTGACAACACTAGTATCACCGTTGTGGTTCATGTTCGTAGGTAGATTAGATCTTACTCGAAAACCCTAAACCACGTAAAATATGCAAACCAAATTAGAGACGTCTAACTTGTTTTTGCAGGGTTTGGTGATGTGATATGGCCATGATATGATGATGAATATGTATGAGATGATCATTATTGTATTGTGGCAACCAGCAGGAGCCTTATGGTTGTCTTTAATTTTCATGTTGAGTAGTATTTCAAAGTAGTTGTAATAGTTGCTACATGAGGTGAACAACCATGAAGCCGGCGCCATGAACCTTGACACTACGCCGACGATGATGGAGATCATGCCCGTTGATGATGGAGTACATGCTTTGGAGATGAAGATCGAAGGCGCAAAGACAAAAGGGCCATATCATATCACATATAAATTGCATGTGATGTTAATCCTTTATGCATCTTATTTTGCTTAGATCGCGACGGTAGCATTATAAGATGATCCCTCACATTAATATCAAGATAATAAAGTGTTCTCCCTCGTATGCACCGTTGTACAGTTCGTCGTTTCGAAGCATCTCGTGATGATCGGATGTGATAGACTCAACGTTCACATACAACGGGTGTAAGCCATGTTGCACACGCGGAATACTTGGGTTTGCTTGACGAGCCTAGCATGTACAGACATGGCCTCGGGACAATGGAAACCGAAAGGTTGAACACGAGTCATATGGATGATATGATCAACATGTTGATGTTCACCATTGAAGCTACATCATCTCACGTGATGATCGGTTTTTGGTGTAGTGAATTTGGATCGTGTACCACTTAACAACTATGAGGGATGTTGTATTAAGTGGGAGTTCATTAGTAATTAGATTAAAACATGAACTAATTATCATAAACATAGTTTGAGTAGTATTTTGAATTAATTTTGTAGTATTGGCATCCGTTTACTACTATGCGCTAGTCTTGTAATTGAGATAGAAATACTGTTAAAATCTGACAAGAAACTTTACGGTTTGGTACCGTATTGTTAAAGAATCAAGAATTGATTAAGTCCTATTGCAAACTTTTAGTAAACCTCACATTGTTGATTCAAAGAACTATGGTTTCAATTAGTACCTAAAGTTATCTTGTCTCCGTGAAACTTGAAGTTCAAATCTGTTTGAAAAGTAAGGAGCTGAAAATTTAGTTTTCGAAATAATCAAGGTATGAGATATATGTGATATCTATGACCTTATTGCAAGATGATAGAATATAATTTGGTGAGACTACATAAACTCATAAGTTTTATGGGAATGTATGAAGGTTGAAGACGCCAGGCGTCACAATCCTCCAACTATTGGGGCACTAATAATATTCGCATATCCATGAAGTTATCATTCTTAGTATGCACCGTTGCTAAGACTCGTCGTTTCGAAGCATCACGTGATGATCGGGTGTGATAGATTCTACGTGTGCATACAACGGGTGCAAGCCAGATTTGCACATACGAATACTAAGGTTAAACTTTATGAGCCTAGCATGTACAGACATGGTCTCAAAAAGTTGTCATGAATTGATGGATAAAATTATGAGTGAAATTGTTCATCGTATTACAAAGTTACTAATAAGTGAAATCTAGAACACTTGTCATATGATGATCAACTTCAAAGTAAGAACCTCAAGGTTATTGGTATTAGACCAACAAACCTAGAAGTTATTGATGTTGAAGTGTTTTTCTGAATAATGAGGAAAGCTAAAAGAGAAACTGCAAAAGATATTTTGGCAAAAGAAAAGAGAAGACTAGAAAGTCTAGCTCAGGTGTATATACATAATATACATGTTATGGTTGTATTCCTAGTTTTGTCACTCAATGAAATTCTTGGGTATTTGTACCATATTGGTTGGTATGAAGTGTCATACAAAACAACGCAATACAAGAATACAATGGCCTAAGTGACTGACAGGGAATATGATAAAAATGCACGCCTGGAACAAAATAAAGTGTTATTATGTTCGTCGTTAGCATTCTATCTAGCCCTTAGAATTTATAATAAAGAACTTAATAATTGTTATTTTGCTCCGGTCAAATGAAAACAATGAGTTGTTTAAATTATGACATTACTCCATGTACAATGGATAAGTTATTATAAATCTTAATGGTGAAACACACATACATAACACTGACGCTAAAAATGCCATAAGGCAAATGATTTGAATTCCACTTATTTGTGGAACCGCCATTTAGGTCATGTTAGAAAGGAACGCATGAAGGAACTCTATGCAAATGGATTTTTGGAGTCATTTGATTTTTGAATCATTTGGCGCTTGTAAATCTTTTCTAAAGAGAATGATTAAAATACCGTTCATAGGCCAAAAGTTGAACGGGCAACTAACTTAGTGGAAAAATACATGATGATGTATGTGGTTCACTGGGCATAGTTGTGTGCGGGAGATTCTTCTGCTTCATGAAAACTTTCAACAATGAATTGAGTATATATATGTGGATATATTCAATAAGGAAGAAGTTTGAAACATTTGAATGGATTCAAATAAATTTCAGCATGAAGTGGAAATCATCGTAATAGAAAAGTCAAATATCTATGATTGGATCATGGTGAAAATATTTGAATTACGAGTTTTAGCGAACATCTAAGAGAGTCATGAAATTGTTCTACAACTCACATTTCTTGGAGCATCATAATGATGATATAGTATCCGAGAGATGTATCCAAGCCTTGTTGGATTAATGATGAGATAAAATATTATGACGCCATTATATTTTTGTGGATTATGCTTTAGTGACTACCGCTTTTACACTGAATAGAGCATCATCATGATCCGTAGAAATGACACCATACGAGTTATGGCATGGGTATAAACCCTAATAGTCATTTCTTTAAATTTTGGTCTAAGAGTTTACAAACCAAAATCGGATGAATGTCTTTGTTGGTTATCCTAGAGATTTAATTGGGAATTCTTCCCACAAGACAAAGACAAAAGTGTTTGTCAATGTTTCTTATTTCCGAGAAATTGTTTCTAGTGAAGTATTTGAGTGGGAGGACAATATATTTTGATAAGGTTTATGAACCCGAGCATAATGATCAGAGTAGCGCAGCATCGGAAATGGTTTCGGAAGCGGCCATGACGATCATGGCTCCCATGACTACAAAAGTGTTTTAGCCATGGAGATCGAAGTACATATTGAACCTTGTAGGTATGGTTTACTTTGTGATCAAATAAATGATTTGTAAACAAAGGATTGATTTTGAACAATGATAAACCAACTACAAACAAAGAAGTTATGATGGGCCCTGACTCCGTTAAAATGGCTATACGCCATGAAATCCAAGATAGATGAATACTTTTTGAAAGTAAATGGATCTATAAAAAATGATGGAAGCTTGACTTGTTGAAAAGTTGTTTACAACAAAGTTCAAAGAGTTGACTACGATAAGATTAGATCTTCCGTAGCAATGCTTATAGTCTATGTGGATTATTCTAGTAATCACTACATATTTCTTTTATGAGATATGCTAGTAGGATGGCAAAATACATTGCTTATAAGAAGTGTGTATTAAAGGTGTATACAAGATACAACCAAAAGTTTTGCTAGTCCGTAAAATACTAGATAGGTATACAAACTTCAATCGGATGAAGTAAGTATCATGGAGTTGGAATCTTCACCAGATGAAATAGTCAAAGAGTTTTTGATTTCATCAGAAACGATAAAGAGACTTGCATTTGCAAGAAATTAAGTGGGAGCGCTGAGACATATTTATAATACTTTATGTAGATGACATATAGTTGGTTATAAATGATGTAATTATATACTTGATTAAAAAGGTTTCATTGAGAAATTAACTTCAATGAAAGCATATGGACTGAAACATATTTAGTGTCAAAATCTATGAAGATAGATTGAAACACATAATAAGTTTAAGTCAAAGTACATAGAATGGATATTGAAGTAGTTCAATATAGAAATATTAAGAAAATGTTCTTGTCATGTAAAGGTTTAACAAGACTTGAGTGTATCTGACACTCAATGAGTAAAAACACATGAGTGATTATAGATCACAAATAATATGTACACAATCGGATGTCATGTGCTCATAAAAATGTTATGAGCATGTACCGGAATGATTCATGTGATGATCATTGAAAAACGAGTAAGAATATTCTTGAGTACTTGAGAAGAACCAAGGATATATATATATAGTTTTATATGGAGAAATGACAAAACAAATCGCTGTAAGGTGTTGCACCGATATTAGTTTTGTCACATATGAAAATAAAATTTCAAATCTCAAATTAGACTAAGTGTTGTTTTAAAAGGTAGCACAATGAGCTAGAAGTTGTCTATGCTAGATTTAGAAGAGTTCTAAATATCGTGACGGATTCTACAAAAGAAGGCAGAGTATGTCATTGTTTTGACAATGACAAAGGATGTTAAGTCAAGAGGTTCTTTGAGAGCTTGGTGTAGTTCCGACGGAATCAGAACTTTGAAGCTATATTGTGTATGACAATATTAGTGACATATTTCAGACCGCGGAATTAAGGTTCCACCGAAAGACCAAACATATTTAATGACGACTCATTTGGAAATGAGTGATGCGTTGAGACGCAAATGAATTACAAAATACATACGTTTCTGAGCGTGTCAGATCCGTTGACTAAAACCTCTCCCGTGAGCAATACATGATAAAGCACCATAAGGCCAAGGTGTTATATCTTTACAAATGTAAACTAGATTATTGACTCTAGTGCAAGTGGGAGACTGAAGGAGATATGCCCTAGAGGCAATAATAAAGTAGTTATTATTTATATCTTTATGTTTATGATAAATGTTTATATATCATGCTATAATTGTATTAACCGAAACATTAGTACATGTGTGATATGTAGACAACAAGAAGTCCCTAGTATGCCTCTTAACTAGCTTGTTGATTAATGGATGATTAGTTTCATAATCATGAACATTGGATGTTATTAATAACAAGGTTATGTCATTATATGAATGATGTAATGGACACACCCAATTAAGCGTAGCATAAGATCTCGTCATTAAGTTATTTGCTATAAGCTTTCGATACATAGTTACCTAGTCCTTATGACCATGAGATCATATAAATCACTTATACCGGAAAGGTACTTTGATTACACCAAACGCCACTGCGTAAATGGGTGGTTATAAAGGTGGGATTAAGTATCCGGAAAGTATGAGTTGAGGCATATGGATCAACGGTGGGATTTGTCCATCCCGATGACGGATAGATATACTCCGGGCCCTCTCGGTGGAATGTCGTCTAATGTCTTGCAAGCATATGAATGAGTTCATAAGAGACCACATACCACGGTACGAGTAAAGAGTACTTGTCTGGAGACGAGGTTGAACAAGGTATAGAGTGATACCGAAGATCAAACCTCGGACAAGTAAAATATCGCGTGACAAAGGGAATTGGTATCGTATGTGAATGGTTCATTCGATCACCGAAGTCATCGTTGAATATGTGGGAGCCATTATGGATCTCCAGATCCCGCTATTGGTTATTGGTCGGAGTGAGTACTCAACCATGTCCGCATAGTTCGCGAACCGTAGGGTGACACACTTAAAGTTGGATGTTGAAATGGTAGAACTTGAATATGGAATGGAGTTCGAATATTTGTTCGGAGTCCCGGATGAGATCCCGGACATCACGAGGAGTTCCGAATGGTCCGGAGAATAAGATTCATATATAGGAAGTCATATTCCAAGTTTGGAAATGATCCGGTGCATTTATGGCAGGTTCTAGAAGGTTCTAGAAAAGTCCGGAAGAAATCACCATGGAAAGTAGAGTCCCGGAGGGACTCCACCTTGCATGGCCAGCCAACCCTAAAGGGGAGGAGTCCAAGGTGGACTCCCCTAGGGTGGCCGGCCAACCCCCTCATGGAAGGGGGAATCCCACCCCAAGTGGGATTCCCACCTTAGGTAGGTTTCCCCACATATGGGAGTTTTTAGTGTTGGGGTCTTATTCAAAGACTTGGACTAGAACTCTTGGGGCTTCCACCTATATAATGAGGAGGAGAGGGAGGGGGCAGCCACTCTTTGGCTCAGCCTTGGCCGCACCCCTTAGAGGGCCGGCGCCCAACCCCCCTCTCTCCCCAAACCCTAGCGGTCTCTCTCCTCCACCATATCCCGCACGCTTAAGCGAAGCTCCGCCGGATTTCTCCACCACCACCGACACCACGCCGTCGTGCTGTCGGATTCAAGAGGAGCTACTACTTCCGCTGCCCGCCGGAACGGGGAGGTGGACGTCGTCTTCATCAACAACCGAACGTGTGACCGAGTACGGAGGTGCTGCCCGTTCGTGGCGCCGGAAGCGATCGTGATCAAGATCTTCTACGCGCTTTTGCAAGCGGCAAGTGATCGTCTACCGCAGCAATAAGAGCCTACTCTTATAGGGTTTGGAATCTCTTCAAGGGTTAGTCTTGATCATCCCCTCGTTGCTACCGTCTTCTAGATTGCATCTTGGCTTGGATTGCGTGTTCGCGGTAGGAAAATTTTTGTTTTCTATGCAACGTAATCCTACAAAGAAGAGGTCGGCAACAAATAAGCAGAATGCTTCGAACAAGATATATCACCATCGTCTGGGGACAGGTGGCTACAAGACTGCCGTGCCTGAGTGGGATCAAGCTAAGACCGAAATGCGCGCTGCAGGGATCACGCCAGCTACAGAGGGTTGGCCCTTGAGGGCAAGAAATTGGATACTTGCGCACCGGTCATCGTATGACCCACAAACAGGACAGCTTATACACAATAATGAAATAATTATTGTACCCCACGATTAGCTTCTTGAAGCAATCAAAGAGGTTGAAGAAGGCAAGTTCAAACCCGACAGAGAGAATGACGAGCTGACAAAGGCCCTCAAAAATAAGGAGCACCCATGACGAACATGAGGCTTTGGGCCGGATGTTCCTTGGATCCTTGGGTTTCCCGAGGACGAGGAAACTTATAAAACTCGAGCTAGATCAAAGAAGCGGGAGCGGGAGCTGGAGCAGTTGCAGAAGAAGCTAGAAACAAGTAACGTGGAACTGTATGACATGATAAAGAACTTACAATAGCAAGTGACCCAAAAGGGGTCAACTGTTGAGCTGCAGCAATATCCTAGGTTCGATAGTACCGCCGACGCATCTCAAAATAAAAGCAGTGTGGCTTCCACAGGGGTATGCTTGTGACGGTAAAGCACACGTCCGTTGGGAACCCCAAGAGGAAGGTATGATAAGTACAGCAGCGAGTTTTCCCTCAGTAAGAAACCAAGGTTATCGAACCAGTAGGAGATGAAGATCACGTGCAGGTTGTTGGTGAAGGAGTGTAGTGCGGCGCAACACCAGGGATTCTGGTGCCAACGTGGAACCTGCACAACACAATCAAACTACTTTGCCCCAACTTAACAGAGTGAGGTTGTCAATCTCACCGGCTTGCTGAAAACAAAGGATTAAACGTATGGTGTGGAAAATGATGTTTGCTTGCCGAAAACAAAAGAGAACAATGATTGCAGTAAGTTGTATTTCAGATGTAAAAGAATGGACCGGGGTCCACAGTTCACTAGTGGTGTCTCTCCAATAAGATAAATAACATGTTGGGTAAACAAATTACAGTTGGGCAATGGACAAATAGAGAGGGCATAACAATGCACATGCATATCATGATAACTACTATGAGATTTACTTAGGGCATTACGACAAAGAACATAGACCGCCATCCAGCATGCATCTATGCCTAAAAAGTCCACCTTCGGGTTAGCATCCGCACCCCTTCCAGTATTAAGTTGCAAGCAACAGACAATTGCATTAAGTACTGTGCGTAATGTAAACAATACAAATATCCTTAGACAAAGCATTGATGTTTTATCCCTAGTGGCAACAGCACATCCACAACCTTAGGGGTTGTTGTCACTCCCCCAGATTCAATGGAGACATGAACCCACTATCTAGCATAAATACTCCATCTTGGAGTTACAAGTATGAACTTGGTCAGAGCCTCTACTAGCAACGGAGAGCATGCAAGATCATAAACAACACATATATGATAGATCAATAATCAACTTGACATAGTATTCCATATTCATCGGATCCCAACAAACACAACATGTAGCATTACAAATAGATGATCTTGATCATGATAGGCAGCTCACAAGATCTAAACATGATGGCACAATAGGAGAAGACAACCATGTAGCTATCGCTATGGACCCGTAGTCCAAGGATGAACTACTCACGCATCAGTCCGGAGGCGGGCATGGTGATGTAGAGCCCTCCGGTGATGATTCCCCTCTCCGGCAGGGTGCCGGAGGAGATCTTCTGAACCCCCCGAGTTAGGGTTGATGACGGCGACGTCTCTGGAACTGTTCTGGTATTTTGGCTCTCGGTACTAGGGTTTTCGGGGACGAAGGAATAAATAGGCGAAGGGGCATCATCGGGGGAGCCAGGGGGCTCCCTCCCCACGTCACGGCGCGTCAGTGGGCCCCCCCACGCCGCCATATGGGGAGGGCCCCCTGCTGGCCTTCCTCGACTCCTCTTCGGTCTTCTGGAACACTCCGTGGAAAATAGGGCCGTGGGATTTTGTTTCGTCCAATTCCGAGAATATTTGTAAAACAACTTTTCTGAAATCGAAAACAGCGTAGAAAACGAGAACCGGCACTCGTGGCATCTTGTTAATAGGTTAGTCCCAGAAAATGCATAAAAACATTATAAAGTGTGAATAAAACATGTAGGTATTGTCATAAAATTAGCATGGAACATAAGAAATTATAGATACGTTGGAGACGTATCAAGCATACCCAAGCTTAGTTCCTACTCGCCCTCGAGTAGGTAAACGATAAAAAGAATAATTTCTGAAGTGACATGCTACCAACATAATCTTGATCAATACTATTGTAAAGCATATGAGATGAATGAAGTGACTCAAAGCAATGGTCTATAGGTTGCTAACAAAAAGATAATGACTAAACAACTGAATCATATAGCAAAAACTTTTCATGAATAGTACTTTCAAGACAAGCATCAAAAAGTTTTGCATAAGAGTTAACTCATAAAGCAATAGATTCTTAATAAAAGGTTTTGAAGCAACACAAAGGAAGATTTAAGTTTCAGCAATTGCCTTCCACTTTCAACATGCATATCTCATGGATAATTGTCAACACAAAGTAATATAATAAGTGCAATAAGCAAGCATGTAAGAATCAATGCACACAAAGTTGACACAAGTGTTTGCTTCTAAGATAGAAAGAAGTAGGTAAATTGACTCAACATAAAGTAAAAGAAAGGCCCTTCACAGAGGGAAGCGGGGATTAAATCATGTGCTAGAGCTTTTCAAGTTTTGAAATCATATAGAGAGCATAAAAATAAAGTTTTGAGAGGTGTTTGTTGTTGTCAACGAATGGTAGTGGGCACTCTAACCCCCTTGTCAAACAGACTTTCAAAGAGCAGCTCCCATGAAGGACGTTATCTCTATCACAAAGGTAGATCATCCCTCTTCTCTTTTGTTTACACATGTATTTTAGTTTTATTTATACATGACACTCCTCCCAACCTTTTTCTTTCACAAGCCATGGCTAACCGAATCCTCGGGTGCCTTCCAACATTTCACATACCATGGAGGAGTGTCTATTGCAAAATTAAGTTGCTTACTGATAAATCAGGGCAAAACATGTGAAGAGAATTATTAATGAAAGTTAATTAATTGGGGCTGGGCACCCCGTTGTCAGCTCTTTTTGCAAAATTATTGGATAAGCGGATGTATATGCCACTAGTCCATTGGTGAAAGTCTACCCAACAAGATTGAAAGATAAAACACCACATACTTCCTCATGAGCTATAAAACATTGACACAAATAAGGAGTAATAAAGTTTTGAATTGTTTAAAGGTAGCACATGAAGTATTTACTTGGAATGGCAGAAAAATACCACATAGTAGGTAGTTATGGTGGACACAAATGGCATAGTTTTTGGCTCAAGGTTTTGGATGCACGAGAAGCGTTCCCTCTCAGTACAAGGCTTTGGCTAGCAAGGTTGTTTGAAGCAAACACAAGTATAAACCGGTACAACAAAATTTACATAAGAACATATTGCAAGCATTATAAGACTCTACACTGTCTTCCTTGTTGCTCAAACACTTTTACCAGAAAATATCTAGACCTTAGAGAGACCAATCATGCAAACCAAATTTCAACAAGCTCTACGGTAGTTCTCCACTAATAGGTTTAAACTACATGATGCAAGAGCTTAAACATGATCTACTTGAGAGCTCAAAACAATTGCCAAGTATCAAATTATTCAAGACAATATACCAACTACCACATGAAGCATTTTCTGTTTCCAACCAAATAACAATAAGTGCTGCGGCTTTCAGCTTTCGCCATGAACATTAAAAGTAAAACGAAGAACACAAGTGTTCAAATGAAAAAGTGGAGCGTGTCTCTCTCCAACACAAGCATGTTAGGATCCGATTTCTTAAGAAAATTAAAATAACAAACGAGAATAAAAGCACACGGACGCTCCAAGTAAAGCACATAAGATGTGACGGAATTAAAATATAGTTTCACTAGAGGTGACCTGATAAGTTGTTGATGAAGAAGGGGATGCCTTGGGCATCCCCTAGCTTAGACGCTTGAGTCTTCTTGAAATATGCAGGGATAAACCACGGGGGCATCCCAAGCTTAGAATTTTCACTCTTCTTGATCATATTATATCATCCTCCTCTCTTGATCCTTGAAAACTTCCTTCACACCAAACTCAAAGCAATCTCATTAGAGGGTTAGTGCATAATCAAAAATTCACATGTTCAGCAAGGACACAATCATTCCCAACACTTCTAGACATTACCCAAGGCTACTGAAATTTAATGGAGCAAAGGAATCCACTCAAACACACCAAAAGAGGCAATGCGAAATAAAAGGCAGAATCTGCAAAAAACAGAACAGTCCGTAAAGACGAATTTTTTTGAAGCACTTAACATGCTCAGATGGAAAAGCTCCAGTTAAATGAAAGTTGCGTACATATCTGAGGATTACTCATGAGTTTTTTTAGAATTTTTATATTTTTCTACAGAGAGAAAAGCTCAAATTCTTGACAGCTAAAAATCTGTTTCTGCGCAGAAATCCAAATGTAGTATCAACTTTCTATCAAAGACTTTACTTGGCACAACAATGCAAGAAAATAAAGATACAAAGGTATTGCTACAGTAGTAACAAGCACCTTGACTCAAATATAAAACAAAAATTACAGAAATAAAATAATGGGTTGTCTCCCATAAGCGCTTTTCTTTAACGCCTTTCAGCTAGGCGCAGAAAGTGAAAATCAAGGAACATCAAGAGAAGAAGCATCAACACCATAATTTGTTCTAATAATAGAATCAAAAGGCATCTTCATTCTCTTTCTAGGGAAGTGTTCCATACTTTTCTTAAGAGGGATTTGATATTTAATATTTCCTTCTTTCATATCAATGATAGCACCAACGGTTCGAAGAAAGTGTCTTCCCAAAACAATAGGACAAGATGCATTGCATTCAATATCCAAAACAACAAAATCAACGGGGACAAGGTTATTGTTAACCGTAATGTGAACATTGTCAATTCTCCCCAAAGGTTTCTTTATAGAATTATCAAGCAAGATTAACATCCAAATAACAACATTCCATAGGTGGCAAGTCAAGCATATCATAAAGTTTCTTAGGCATAACAGAAATACTTGCACCAAGATCACATAAAGCATTACAATCAAAATCATTGACCTTCATTTAATTGATGGGCTCCCAACCATCTTCCAACTTCCTAGGGATAGAAGCTTCAAGTTTTAATTCCTCTTCCCTAGCTTTAATGAGAGCATTTGTAATATGTTTTGTAAAGGCCAAGTTTATAGCACTAGCATTAGAACTTCTAGCAAGTTTTTGCAAGAACTTAATAACTTAAAAAATATGACAATTATCAAAATCAAAACCATTATGATCTAAAGCAATGGGACCATTGTCCCCAACACTTTGAAAAATTTCAGCACTTTTATCACAAACAGTTTCAGCAGTTTCAGGCAATTTTGCACGCTTTGTAGTAGAAATAGAAACATTGCCAACACCAATTATTTTACCATTGATAGTAGAAGGTTTAGCAACATGTGAAGCATCAACATTACTAGTGGTGGTAGTAGTCCAAACTCTAGCTATATTATTCTCTTTAGCAAGTTTTTCTTCTCTTTCCCACCTAGCATGCAATTCAGCCATCATCCTAATATATATTGTCATCAATTAGAACTTGGATAGCATTTGCTGTAGCAAGAATTTTGTTATCATTATCCTCAGGTTTAGCAGCCATTTTATTAATTAAAGAAGCTTGTGACTCAGACATGTATGAAATTCGGTATTCAGCATTTGAAAGCTTAGTTTGCAAACCAGAAATTTCCATATTCAAATTCTCAAGTTGATTCCCTATATTTTTCAACAAGGCAGATTATTCATTCATAGTTTTAGTAAACAATTGATTTTTCTCATATTGTGATTGCATATCTTTACTATTAAATTGGAATAGGTGACCGCCTGGTGTCACACTTGGGCCAGTTTTATATGGGCCAAAACCCAAACACAAAGACCCAAACCGATTGAAAAAAAAGTAAGAAAATCTGTAGTATGTAAACGTTATGTACTAATAAAACAGCAAAGAGACCGTGGTATGTCGCGGTCGTCTTTGTTCCTGACTCCGTGCTCCTCCGCCCTCCTGTAGCGAACTTGAGTTTGTACTGAACTCTCCTACCCAAACAGGTTAATTTTCTTCTCCTAGATAGGAGCGGTCTTTCCCGTGAAAATTGGATCACAGTATACTTTGCATTTGGTACGTAAAAAAAACCTGGACCGATCAGAGACCACGCACGAAACCAGATGGAGTAGAGACCCACGCATGCACGAGACCTCCATCACCCGGAACTGCTATAGAGTCCACCGCCGATTCTTATTTGGTGGTTAGCTTGGCGCTGCGTCCCGATCTGTTGCATGTCCTGGTTGCCCCCGATTCTGTAACCTATTAGAAACAGAACCGATCGACAAACAAATCCTGATTCGATCGAATTTGGTGCGAGTTTCCTTTCGTCAAGTATCTAATCAAGATGAAGCTAGCCAATCTGGACAGAAACCTCGACTTGGTGTGGGCGCCGAGGTGGTAGAGGACAAGATGCGAAAGCAGAACGAGAGCGTGACTGTGTGAATGAGGAGGTGGCGGATGACAGGCTGCAGAAAATATTCATGGAGGTTCATCAATTTTCAGCTACATTACAGAACTTTAAATTTGCGAGGTTCTTGATGACCCACAAGTATAGGGTATCACAACAGTCTTCGAGGGAAGTAAAACCCAATTTATTGATTCGACACAAGGGGAGCCAAAAAATATTTGTAAGCCTTAATAGCGGAGTTGTCAATTCAGCTGCACCTGGAAACAGACTTGCTCGCAAGAGTTTATCAGTAGCAACAGTTTTATAGCAGTAGCAGTAGTGAAATATCAGCAGCAGTGTAACAAAGACAACAGTAGTGATTATAGTAAACAGCAGGATTAAAATACTGTAGGCACAGGGATGGATGAACGGGCGTTGCATGGATGAGAGAAACTCATGTAACAATCAAGGTAGGGCATTTGCAGATAGTAATAAAACGGTATCCAAGTACTAAACAATCCATAGGCATGTGTTCCATATTTAGTCGTACGTGCTAGCAATGAGAAACTTGCACAACATCTTTTGTCCTACCTGCCGGTGGCAGCCGGGCCTCTAGGGAATCTACTGGAAATTAAGGTACTCCCTTTAATAGAGCACCGGAGCAAAGCATTAACATTCCGTGAACACATGTAAGCTTGCACGTGCAATGCACGTTTCTGCTAATATGTACCCAATATAATGAAAATATAGACAATTGATGTTCTTTTGAAATAAATACATCATCAAAACTATGAGCTCCAGTGTGGTAACGTAGCCAATGAAAAAGACACAAGAGAGCTACCGTGGAGGAGGGCAACCAACAAGATTTTTCTCCTCACAATTATCCAGATGATCAGTTGCACCACAAGATTTAAATGGCTCAAAGATGCAACTGCGAGCAACATCAAATTAAATCGTAGCAAATTAAACCACACAAAGGATGCTACACTTGAAATGGTTAACTGTTTGTTTCTTGGATAGTAATGGAACGGAACAACAATGAGTGCAACACTTCGTTGTAGTCAATTTCATGGCCACTAACCCACACTCACTTATGGCTGTTAGGTGTTGATCGATCTCCTCTGTTCTTGAGTCTTCCGAAAACAGAATCTTCTTTTCTCACAACACCAACCTGCCAACTGGATTAAATGTAAGCACATAGTAGCACAGACTGGGCAAAATGATCTTAATTAGTTTCAGCTTGGGCCTATGGTCAGTACGCATGTTCATTTGTGAGTATGCACCCTATGAAGCACCAATAATAAATCATGATGCCAAGTGCCAAAATATAGAGTGCTACTCTGAAACATGTAGCTATATGAGCACACGCAAGGCTGTGTGGTGGTACTTTCTACCAAATAACGGATGACAAAACCACATAATTTGCAACATGAAATATGTAAAAGCCAGGTACTTGGGGACGTGGGACACACTAAGATACCAATAGATACATATATACATTCCTGTCCTGATGCGTGCTTGAGGTCACAGCAAGACCCCAAGCAGATACATAAATTCTGCTACGCCATACTGGCACAACACGTTAAAACAAACTCGGGAAAAGAGGACTTGTGTATTTAGCTCGAAACAACAACAATACCTCAATCTTTCTCAGTAGTCTTGAAATTGTGCAAAGCAGAATTCACAATCTGCGAACATAGATACACAGTTAATGGAGAGTAGTAGACTCAACTTCTACATGACTATATGAACAAATAAGATTCTTCAAGCTATAAATGATCAGCTTCAGTAACATAAGTACATCCTAGTTGAGAGGCTTCAGTAACATAAGTACATCGTAGTTGAGAGACTGTTGTTTGCCTGATGATAAATTTAGCTAAACAACTTGTTCATATGTGAACCGCTAATTATTGACAATAACATGAGTAATAGAAAATTTATTGCTTCCTGCTAGTTAAGTCATCTCCCGGAACAACCAACAGAGCAAAGGAGATAGTAGTAGTATTATTATTTATCCTCCAAACACAATCAAGATATAACCAGAGCAATATACAACACTAATACAGTAACCTTGGGTTAACAAAATGGTAGTCTTCATAAACACTACCCTTTCTGCAGATTCATCCTCCTTACTTAGTGCGATACCAGATTCATTCTCAAACAATATAGGAGAACAGAAAACAGATGAATGTAAAATTCTATCAAGGTGTTACTAACTTCAGTATTTACAACAATACAAAACCATTTGAGAAATGTAAAAGCTCTCTAGGTGTTGTTAACTTCAAAATGGATGTAATAAAAAGACACAAAGAAGAACACAACTATCTCATCCATCCAAGGACTGGGTGTTGCTTATATCCTGCAATGGAGAATATGCCCAATTTGAAGTGGAATATGATATAATAATATATTCATCTTCCCACGACCTGTGTAATGCAATATGTATTATATTAAATCAGCTATGCAAATCCTATCTAAAATAAATGTCGCAACTTTGTGTAGATATATCTCGTGTTTTAGTGTGTACATACATCCATATTTCGAAAAATTTGCGACACTTATTTTGAAACGGAGGGAGTATAGAGGGAGTATAAACTAAACCTGAGCATATCACAACTTAGTAGGAACAATTTGGTGCTGAACTAATAGAGAATGTAAAAGGAATTTAGCACTGGATATAGTACCTGCATAAGCAAATGGTTGCAGATAAAACATTTGCTATGGTGGAATTCCACAGGAAAATCATGTATTAATTAGCTACTCCTACAAATTTCCAAAGCTCATCCAAGAAGAAAAGATCTGAACCATCTATTTGTTAGACTGATTTGAAAGCTCAGATAAGATGTATACCACACAATATATAGACAGAGCAATTGTGCGACATGGAAACTCTAAATATCATGTGCCTATAGTCTTGTTCGATTCCTCGCCTTCGAGACCTACTAATAATGCCCCGGGAACTCCTGCATGTATTGTAGCTTTGGTGGGAAATCAAGTCTTCAGGTTAGCCTATCCAAAATGTCCTTCAGGGGTTCAGTAGAAAATGGCTACTGGAGAATTCAATTGGTACATCAAGATGAACATCCACGTTCCATCCAAACAGAAGACATCACACATGTACGGATCCATATCTGAACTTTTGGATGATGTAGATCAAAAAATGTCAAGTGCTACCTATGGAGTTGTGCCGTGGTTAATTTACAATACTGAATAAGAACTAATCTTTCTTTTTGTTGTGCCCAAACACAAGTATACACTGCAGAGAAGTGCATAAGCATATTTCTACTATACATCAGTCCTGTGTGCGTGAATTGGGTACCGATTGCAGCATGGCAAACGTTGCAAATGAAATAAGATGCTAATGTATGATTCGAGTAATCAAAGTTGCTACTTGTTGATCGAAGTATACTCACGGTGCTATAGGATCACATTGGCTCGACCTATTCCATCAAGATATCTGGCCTCTGCAGAGCGGCCACGACGGATTTTGCATCTCCATCGTAGGAAAACGGTGACGTTGTTGCTTGCGGCGCCGGTCATCCGTGTTTCTTTTGCGGGCAGCCTCGCGGGCATAGAGGTGTGGGGCACGGAGGACGGCACATAGATCGTGCCCGGCTTGAGTGCAGGCGTAGAGGCGGGCTCCGCGCCCCGAGATTGGGCGGCCGGTGTGCGCGCATAGAGGCGTAGGGCATGACGCGGTGGCGTGGGCGTCGGGTGCGAGAGGGCAGCGGCCTTCTCATCGGTGGCGGTGGGATCGTGGAGGGCGAAGAGCACAAACGCACGGAAGTCGAACGCTTAAACGGACGGGTGCGAGGATAGTGGAGTCGGTTTTGACTAATTGCGGCGGAGATCGAGGATGTGACAGTTTGAAGCGATGACGCCGTGTCTGACGGAAGGAAGGGGTGGGGAGAATGGAGAGATCGTATCCGTACGATGCGAGTGGATGTACGGCGCAGATGTAATTTTCCAACGGCACTTCGTGCCTTTATAAGTAGTAGAGATGCAGGCGTAGAGGCGGGCTCCGCGCCCCGAGATTGGGCGGCTGGTGTGCGCGCATAGAGGCGTAGGGCATGACGCAGTGGCGTGGGCGTCGGGTGCAGAGGGCAGCGGCCTTCTCATCGGTGGCGGTGGGATCGTGGAGGGCGAAGAGCACAAACGCACAGAAGTCAGAACGCTTAAACGGACGGGTGCGAGGATAGTGGAGTCAGTTTTGACTAATTGCGGCGGAGATCGAGGATGTGACAGTTTGAAGCGATGACGCCGTGTCTGACGGAAGGAAGGGGTGGGGAGAATGGAGAGATCGTATCCGTACGATGCGAGTGGATGTACGGCGCAGATGTAATTTTCCAACGGCACTTCGTGCCTTTATAAGTAGTAGAGATAGAGACTAATCCCTTCTTCTGGTGGACTCGATTTTTGGATATTGCCGAATGTTTAATTTCTTCATTAACTGTCCGGTAATTCTACCCTGATTGGATGCCTGAAATATACTGTACAAGTTTTAAGTATAGTAGGGTAATTCTACCCTGTCCGGTAATTCCTCCATCGCGTGAATCGAGCTGAAACATCACGTCGTTTTCTACTCAATCTCGCCTCTAACCATCCAATGCCCGCGATGAGCCATTCTTCTCAAAGCCAACCCACCATCTGCGCCGCCGCCAGCCCATCGACGCCGTTCCCCAGCCTCGCCGTCCCTCCCCCTCCGCCGCAGCTCCGTCTAATCACCTCCGGATGGCTCCCTCCCCGACGCAGCATCCATTCCTGGACTCAGCTGCCGGACGGCGTTGAGGACGACGCCCCCTGCGCCGCTCGGTCCTGCGCGCCTCCGGTTTGGACTTGCCAGACGATTCACCAGCCGGGGCGTCGCTGCACACACCTCCAAGGTCACCGACCCGGCCATGGAGGGATTTCGAACCACCTCGCGCCCAACCGGCGCGGCCGGCCTGCTCGCCGGCGCTCGCGTGCGACGCGCGGTGCCCCGTCGAGCTCGCCTGCCTGCGTCCGCGCGCGTGGTGGCCGATGAAGGCCTCTGCAAGGGACATCCAGCGCCCTCCTTCCCCAGCGATCTCCTCAACAGGACAGTGCGCCGCAGCATTGCCTGGGCGTCGTCTCCTCTGACCAGCTCGCCGGTAACAAGCCCGTCTCTCTATCCCCACCCTAAATCGAATCCATCTTGCATGACGCTGACACGAGTGTATAAATTCACTTTTTTTTCCACTGCAGTACAATCCTTGGAGCCGCCAATTATAGTTCGTCAGTGAGCTGCAGAGATCAGCGACACGTTCAAGGGTTCTGGAGCCGGTGTACCACAAGCAGTCAAGACAACGGAGATGGCAACATGCTGATCAATCGGCAATCGTCCAATCTGCAATTCAACAACACGTATGAGCTTTTTTTTTTTTGGATAAAGAGAACACATATAAGCTAGGTAGTTTCCTAAATCTTAGGATTTAATCACGGCTCGCTGAACACTTATGCTCCATAGCCACGGCTCGCTGAGCACTATTGCTGCTTCCAGTAGCACTACAAGTGTTGCCGTTCACAGTGATACTGCTCACAGATTGGTCTTGTATATGAGAAACGTCTCTGGTTTATTCGGGACTTGTTTTGGTATTCCCAAACATATACTCGTGGTTATTCATCGTGTATTGGTTTTTCTATATCTACATGTAGCGTCTTCTTCTTACACAAATTTTATATCAATCTAACTAATGCTAGTAACTGTTATATCCTTCATACGTCCATGCAGTTTGGAGCCCAGCATCCAGGTGGACCTCGTGTTCCGTTGATTGGTATAGCTCTACCAGGATTTGTGCCTCAGCAACAACTTGTCCCCAACAATTCTGATATGGCTTGGTAAGGAGTTAAAATATCTGGCAAACTCTTTTCTGATATGGTGTACTACTCACTATTGATTTTATGATTGGGCAATTTGCATTGAGCTTTATTATGACAAAATTGCCATGGCGAGTTTAAGAAAAAATTCTTGGTATTTGCATGGTTGTATGCACAAACTCACGTAATGTCATCGTATTTATTCAGTTCAATATGAAACTTATAATTAGCTTGCATTTAATTTCTTTTTCTCTGTTTTGAGTGAATTTAGGCTACCAATATTGTCTGGTTCCGCTGGAGGTTTTAGGACCAGCTTATGGCTTGCCTTATATTGAGCACATCCCATGCTTTGAAATTTCTCGCTAGGATTTCAAAGTGAAATTTCAGAATTGGAGACCTATTTTATCCTCTACATATGTCTTGTAATAATTATGTAACTACAATCATCGAGAACCTCATTTGTCAAATATTGAAAAGCTGTTCAACTTCAGAACCAGCTACGTTTGTATATGAAAACTTGAAAACCCCAATTGTTAAATTTGTTTCTTAAGTCCAAGTATCTTGCTATATGCAGGCATTAAGGGAAGAGGAATTGGAGCTGTACGAGGACATGCCGTGGTGGTGCTATCTCGGAATCGGCGACAATTATCTCAGGTGATTCCTCAGGTTCCCCTTCGTTCGAGCTGTGGCTTCCTATTTCGGCAAATGAGTCCATGCCCTGTTTCTGGCAACATGGCTTAGTCGTCCATTTGTTTAGGAACAAGAGGTTTTTTTTCTGGTACTGGAATGTTCTTTGGTGATTTAGGTTAGACACCTGGTCTCCATGAGTTACATGTTTTCTTCTTTGCATTTTCTATAATTTTCCTTCGCTTTTTAAATCATACATCCTACATGATGTTTAGTTCAGGATTATGCTTCTGTTCATTGCATTCGTGGCTCATTATTGGCTATTGGAGAACTGTTGAGGAAACTTAAAGTTCAGTTTGCTGTGATATTCCGTACAAGTTTTTTCACAATATGCATATACTGATGCAAGCACGTTTTTTGTTCTCTTGGTGACACTGGAGTACTACCCTCTACTTGGAGCTTGCCTACCTCTTCTACAACTACCGCAGGATAACATCAACTCAGGTCCGCGTCTTGCCCAGCGATTTTCTTCCTCTGTTAAGATGCACTGCCAATTGGGCTGACTTTCTGTTCTCGTGTAGAAGATGTAGGACAAATTTAGTTGTACAAATGTAGGGAAAAAAATAAATGCACCGCCGATTTTCTTGATTCGAGTTTTTCCAACTCATGTTCTTTTTCCTGTTCCGCAGGTAGTCTGTGGGTGACATCTTCTTTGGGGCAGCTCAAGATTGAGACCTTCGCCTCTAGTGTTGCTGTCCTCGAGCAAGAGTCACGGGGAGGCACTCTAGTGGATTGGGATATACTACGAGGTCTTTGTCAAGACCTCATCATGTCGTGGCACTTCATACAACAATCGGGTTCAAGCCAAGTGAAGGTGAAAACCTACTGCATGGCTATTAATCAAAATATGATATTTTCGGTTATCGGCTCATTATGCTTGTGGTAACAAGGTGTCATCTCTCCTTTCTTGTAATTTTTTTGTGTTTGGTTGTTTAGCATCTAACGCCACTTTGTATTTACTTTGCATACTTAGAATTTACATGCCATTGTATGCATTTTACTATTTTTTAGTGATGGTTAAGATTTTAATTGGCGAAATGCTTGTCTGCTGTATGAGTTTGCTCTTGTGCAAGTTTAGCTAGGATGTGATATACTTCATTTTCGGAGGATATGTAGGGAATGTGGGAGCTTTAGCTCAGGCGTTTATTTAAATCTAATAAAGATGGATTTACTTGCCTACTTGCCATAAAATGGACTTGTGGTTGAGCTTTCTATTTTAGGATGACTTGTATTCCAAGTATGATTTTCAAATATAATATGCTATATTTCCTACTGGGTTTTAAGATGTCATTGTTTTAAAATTTGTGTTGTCCTTTGTTGAATTGATATTTTAGGTGTTGGGAGGGTCCATGTATAGAAAGTTCTGTGTTTTCATGCATGGAGGCTTCTAGTGATTGGCACAATTTATATCATGTTCAAGATCATCGATTCCATGATTGTTTTCTTCTACGTATTAATCATGATCTCGTGTTAGACATGCACTTATGCTTGTTATGATTCAGTGTTGATTGATGTGGTAAATTAGACTAGTTAGGCGTATTAGGTGAGCTTCTGGCTTTAGAGGTTGTGAATATAATGCCGTGCTTCCGTTAGCTTTGTCTTTGTCTGGTTGAGTATATAAACTAGGTGTATTTGCCAGTAGCTGCTGGTTATTGGTCATTCCTCTTGTTCCTGGATAGTAATTTACCATATGTACTAATACCCAGTAATCGCATAAGTTCAATGACATGATATGGATGGTTAATTATTGCTATATCTCAATGATGTTATGTTCTAGTTTATCTTATCTATGCTAGCCTGAGTTGGACACTGTCCATGATGTTGTTTCAACATAACATTCATTTGTTTGCACCATCGTGTCATTGGTTTTTGGTCACACCAAAAACAGAAGCACAATTTAATCTTGTGTAAATTGGGTTAGGTTGTGCAAGATTTAATGGTCCCTCTATTGATGATAAAGAGGGGCATTTAGCACTATATTCAGTACTATGGTTGGTTGATTCAAATCGAGTATTGCAACATTCCTTGTTCTCACTGACCTCATTTCTTAAGTCTGAAGATGTCGAGGGTGGAGTCATGTAACTTGTATCTGCAATCTAATTAGATTACCTTATCAGCACCTCTTAATATTTATTAATTACCAACTCTTTTGCATAATAGTTTTGGCCTCTTCCTCTTTGATAATATACCATTCAACCTTGTTGGTTGAACTAGTATTCATGATCCTATCTGTTGTTGTCTGTGAAGTGTGTCATTGTTTCTTGTTGAGCCGTGGTGATGATATTGTCATGCATTTGTTGTTTTACTGTCATTATCAAGTAAGGATTATTGTAGACTCGTTTTCACAAAGTTGCTTCTACATCTGGTTGCAGCTCAGCCGAAGTCCCTCGCCGACTGGCTACGGAGGCCTCTGACTACATTGGTCCCAGGCTTATTAGGTGGGCTTCCAACTTTAGTGGTTATGGATATAATGCCTGCCGGTTATTGACTTGGTCTGCTTGAGTATATACACTAGGTGGTCTGGTTGAGTATATACACTAGGTGTATTTGACTGCATTTGCTGGATATTGGTTGAATGCTATTTATTTTGTTTCAACATAGCTCTTATTTCCATGCACAATCATACAGTACAAGCACCTTCTAATCTTGTGTAAATTGGGTTAGGTTGTGCTAGATTTTACTGGTCCCTCTCTTGATGATAAAGATGCGCCAGCACTGTACTCAATACCATGTTGTATATTTGAATCGAGTATTGAAGGTTCATTGTTCTCACCGACCTCATTTCTGAAGTTTGAAGAAATCGGCAGTCTAGTTACATTGTCTTGTCACTAACTATTTTACCTACTCTTTTGTTTAATAGTTTCGGCCACTTACCAAGTGTCATTTGTTTGGTCATTTCCCTCTTTGAGAATAATACTATCCGGCTTTAATAGTTTCGGCCACTTACCAAGTGTCATTTGTTTGGTCATTTCCCTCTTTGAGAATATACTATCCGGCTTTGTTCCTTGAACTAGTAATATTGGTGTTTCGTCAGCTTGTTTGTAAAGTGTGTCACTATTTCTTGCGAGTTGTGGTGATGATATTGGCATGTATTGTTGTTTTTGTCATGATGAAGACTTGTGTCTTAAAAATTTGTTTATCTTGTGCAGGGTAGGTTGACATGGCTCGGCCTCCCGAGTAGCTCCACCCGATTCACTGAAGTCCCTCCCGGGCCGACTACGTGTGCCTCTAGCTGCTTTGGTCCTCGGTGGTGCTTATGCTGCTGTTGTGCAAGGGTCTATGTAATGTTGTTTCGGTTGCAATATTCAATAGTCTACATCATTTATAGGTACCATTCTAAACCAGAAGCAGTAATCTTGTTTCCTTTGTGATGTTTTTTCTTATTTTCACTTGTGCTGGAGTTGAATCGTATATGTGAATGTCTCATGAGTTGTTGTGTTTTACGCACATTTACTGTTTGTTGTGTCATCTGGTTGTCCTAAAAATAGCCAAAATTGTGAAGGTAATTAGTGCAACTTATTGATTAGATATACTGCTATTTGTATTTTCTTACACTATTTTGTTAATCATTTTTTGGTTATCTGCTGTTGTAGCTATTTTGCTACGTGAGCTAGCTTTGAATTGGTATAACTCATATCTCTGTTAAACAGCAAAGTAATAAACCACATATGATGCTAATTTGATAGTCCATGCTTACTTCCATCATATTATTAATTCAGAACAATCAGTTTTATCTTTAGTGTAGTCAGTCTGACTATCGCATACATCACAAAATGCCTACTTTATTTTTGAGTTATGGCATCAGTCTAAAAGGGATACTATGTCGTTTCATATCCACTAATTGGTTTGGAGAAGATGATCATGTTCTGATCTAGTCTGCTCTGTTTCATTGTGTTACCACGTGCAAACACTAGTAGATTAGCAAATAGAACATTTGGTTCCTGATTGCAGCTAATGGATCTACGTGCATGGTTTCACACTATGTTTATCATTTATTTAGTTATCCATGTTGTTGTCCAGTTTCCTCTTGCCTGGATCTAATTTTATGTAGGATTCTAGTCATGTTCATTTCTAGCTGCAGCTTTAATTGCAGCAATAAATAGACACTTAAAAGAACAAAATGTTCAGCAATATAAAACTTCTCCTGTGTCCAGCCATTGCTTTCAGCTTGTACTTGAATAAGATAGCACTCATTTTTTATATACAACTTTTTTTATTTAATAGACTGGCCTCGAGCCTTTACTTATAAATAAAATTAGAATGACTGGGTGTTGTGACTGGGAATTTACGCCGTGATATTGTACATGAGAAATTGGGAACTGGTGGTGCCTGAACGAGGCAGGGAGTCGGATCCAGCCGGCAAGCTGAATATGCTTTTTTGTTGCTTTTGTTCTTTGTCTGGTGTTGCAGCATGTTGTGGAAGTTTGAGGTTGCGGTTACTTATGCTGTGCTTTAACATAGTTAATAGCTGTCTACCTGTGTGTGTTATACTGTTGTGTTGCTTTAGGCTCACACTCATATAGGCAGCAGCAAGGGAGAGAAGTGGAGCAAGATCTTGCCAGCCGAACGTATTCTTTTTTATTTGAGCTGATTTTGTTTCTTGATGAAGAGATGTGGTGTCATGGAAGGTTGAGTGTGTTTGTTGTGACGCTGCGTGGTGTGTTGCTTCACGCTCAAGTCCAGTTGCATCTCTTTTTGTGAATAAGCATGGTAGCTAGAGATGCCACCAATCTTTAGCTTGTCTTTCTTTTTAATTAAACCTGCGATAGATTGAATTATACATTGAAATCTCTGACAAATATTTGATGTGTGATGTAAATGTCCAAACAATGACAAAGGTCATGTCAAAAGTTTGTAGTTCAAATTTAATATATTTTTTAGTTAAACTGCTACTTTTCCTCCTAAATTTCCTCTGGTATTTTATGGGAGTCCTTGGGTTTCCCTTGTTTCTCTTCTACATGCTCTGTGAGGCGCTAGGAAGTATCATTACAGCTGTAGCACATGACCTACTGGTTATGTTTAGTGGCACTGGTTAAAAGGATTTGGTCATGGCACTAAGAAGTGTTGTTGTAGCACATTCTTGTGTGATGCTAAGAATTAGTGTATGCTTGATCTCGACTGTGTATTAGCTTGTATACTGATTGTAGTTTACATATTGTGTATGTATACAAAATTTGCTACAGGTTCTGTTTATAAGTTCACCGGTATAGGTGCTCTGTGATGGATGAGGCTGATCCCTGTTTTGGTTCAGTCAATACATATTTCTTTTGATGCATGCTTGATTCAAGTGTTTTAGTTGCTGGGTTATGAATGAAGAGTCGCATGCAAAGAAATCTTTTCCTAGAACTAATTAACTAATCACCATGTTTAGCCACGTGTACTCTCTGTCAAGCAGTTTACTGCGTTCATATTATGTATGGCGATTTATGTTATCTTGCTGTTTTTAGATAATGGAATAGGTAATTTATATAATGTGCTTGGCTGGCTGTTTGGTGCCCTTTTGTATTATAACTTTTGACATTTAGCATTGTTATCCCAGTCTTGATGCGTGGCTAGGTTTCATTATGTATGGCTGATCTGGCATTATTATGGACATGATTTAGCTTTATCTTGGTTGCTTTATTCTGGTTGTATGCCTATCTCTCATTTCGGTTTTCATAGAAGGTGGAGCATTGCTTCATTAGCTATGTTAAATCTATATGCATGTTAGTTAATGCTTATATGTTGCGATGTTGGTGATCTTGCAGGTGGAGCCGAATACACTGAAGAATGTGGAGCACCCCACAGGAAGCTTGAAAGGCTGCTGTAGACGGAAGAAATAATTTTGAGCCTGACTGGCTTTGTCAGTGTGTCGACGGAAAGGTGATTCTGGTACTCAAATTCCCACTCCTTGTAGGAGCTTTCCTAGCATACTATTTTCCATGGTCTGGATTCATGCCGTGTGCTTCTTCAATAATTTGATTAGAGAAGGCCTAGAAGGTGCAATTTTCAAGCCGCTCATCATGAGATGCCTCCAGGGGCTTCCCATGAGGCATGCGTGGTGGAATGCATGGCTTCGCTGGAGGACTGGGAAGTGGTATGCCTCGCAGAATGGGCGGTGGTATCCCTGGAGTTGGAGTTGTAACCTAGTGAAGAAACCTGATGGCAAAGATTTGGTGACCATGTGGTCATGGCGGACAACACTCGCATTGGGTAAGAGAATGGTTAGCGTCACAGTACTGATGTTCATGTACCGCGGTGCAAAAATACTTGACAGTTGGCATATGTTTTCTAATGGCAGTTTTACTTTATTTGAAATCATGTAATCATTATACTTAATTGCCATGCAGTTCTCAGTGGCAACTCTAAACATTGAGTTATGCATGAGATGAACTCTAGTTGATCCTAATTCTTCTCTGTCACTATATGATGCTAGTAACATTTGTAACTTACAAGTTTTGTAGCTTATCGACATCATTTTTGACTTTGCTGGGCAGCAGGGGTTAAGTGGCGTTGGATCTGGCTCCGAAGGTCACCATAGCCGTCGGATCTGGCTGTCTGGCTCTGGTGGTGGTGGTGGTGGTGCTGGGCTGCTTCCCTCGCCTCACACGAGGTGGTAGGCCTGGCCGCCCCACGACTTCAACTACCTCGACTATCACTTGGGCTCCTGCTGGTGCATAATCGCCGCACATGTGGCAATGGTGGGCCTTGTTACATCGCTCGGTGTGTTCGGTGAGTCCTCGAGTTCCCCTTGTTTCTCACCTATGTTCTCTGTGATTGCTCTGTGATGACGCTGGGAAGTTTCATTACAGCTATCAGTATACTTTGTTCTGGCTGTTGAGCATATGACCTACTGGTTAGGTTTACTGGTACTGGTTACAAAGATTTGGTTATGGCACCAAAAAATGATTGTGGCACATTTTTTTGTGATGGTAAGAATTAGGGTCTGTTTGCTCTCGAGTGTGTGCTTGCTTGTATCCTGAATTCTTGATTGTAGTCTACATACTATATTTGCGGTCATCCAAAATTTGCTGTGCGCTGGTTCTATTTATAAGTTCACCATTAGAAGCGTTCTGTGATGGATGAGGATAATCCATGTTCTGATTGAATCAATACAAATTACTTTCAATGCATACTTGGTTCAAGTGTTTTGGTTGTTGGGTTATGAATGAAGAGTCGCATGCAAAGATAATTGTTCACATGGAAAAATAATGATCTTACCTCATTTTGGAGAAAAGAAACGAAAGTGCGTGAAAAGCTCTAGTAGTCACAGCCCCTTCTTGGAATAGAACACAGGTCATGGTCAACATTTGGCCAGTCCACACTCTCTGTGTCAAATTAGATATGTAGCATATGTCATAGGAATTGAACTTTCTTATTGCATCATAGACTGCTTCAGTACTTTATTTCACTTGGAAAAAACAAAGTGATGGTCTCCAGGAAAGAACCAAATCGGCTTTACCACTGTCCAATTATTACACTCTTAAATATGCAGTGTGAACTGACACGTTCCTTTGGCAGTTGTCAACGCTAGAATTGCGCTAGCTTTTGCACTGGCCTTGCTTTAAGCTTTCCAGGTATATTTACATTACACTCATTGATTTTCACAGCCCACTGTTGCACATTCTTGATATTTCTGTCAGTTGTTGGGCTACGAGGTATTGGGAAACATATCATGATATTTCTGGTCAGTAGTTGTGGACTTATTATTTGTTTTGTGTACAACTTTTGTTAATTATATTGGTATGCATATTACATGCTCATGGGTTGCTTAAGTACATCATCTCTGATTTCTGTTGGCAATTTTGACTTGTTATGCATGGTTTTTGCATGATGCCTGCCACTTCCTTCCTTAACATTATGATAAGGATAATCGATTGTAATTGGTGGACTTTGTAATCCATGTTGTCGGCTGAGTGGGTGTTCTATTTTGGGTGTGCGTCCAGTTATATTGATTTGGTTTGAGGCAAACCCTATTTAGAGGGCTGGTGTGTGTACAAAAGCTGCAGTTTGTCCGCACATACTTAACTCATTTGCTTCTTGTGGTTGTTGTAGTATTTCAGTAAATTCTATTGTTGACGGGTATCATATCTACGAAATTCACAAAATAGGGATAAACCTAGTTATACCCACTGAGTCCTACTGATAGGTCCCCATTGGAAAAATATCTCAGCTATATATATGATTGCACATCATGTGCATTTGTATGGTCCAGTGAAGCTGAATTGCTCATGCATCTTGTGCTCCTGGTTCGCACACTTTACTTAGGACAATTTATGTTGCTAGTATAATCGTGTATTATAGATGTAGTGCACTATTCAGTTTCATGTTGTGCTCGTGCATAATTCACTTGCTGGAAATATCAGTAGCATTGATGGCTAATGTAATCGTGTATCGTAAATTGCTTGCACATGTACCCAGTGTTCATTGAGATCAGGATCGATTATCATAATCGTGTAAGAAGATAGATGTGCACCAACACTTAAATGATATTTAAAGTTCGTACTTCTGCTCATTGAGATTATTTGTGTGTGTACCCTGAGCTGTTTTAGAATCCCTTGTGGATATTAATCACTATTTGTGTCAGTTAGTGTAACTTTTGTTGCACCATTTTTTACGTGGTTGCTTCTCTTAGTACAGGATCACCTCAAGATCAGAGCTGCGCCACCTTTGCGGCATTCTCTTGCACAATGGAGGGGCTAAACAAGCAATAGACAGTGATGACACCTAGCAGGAGTGTGTTGGCCTTTGAGGCAGGTACTCAATTGATTACTTGGAGTTTCAAGTCGATGCAAGTTGATAAGTGTACGTTTAGTACTCGTGGTGTTGCAATGCTGAAGTGAATGACATTACATATTTTCTTCATGTTTCTTGTTCTAATAGCTGCATTACGCGTTCTAATCCATAACTACTTCTTTTAAAACACATTGCCATGAAAAATATAAACCATTAGATCAAACTTGATTCAAATATAGATCTTAATAAAACAAACGACAAGAGCAAGTGAGGGATGATATTACTTGTTATTTGTTATGTTTACGAGCTATTAATTGGGAGGAACTCATTCTTAATATTATTAATGGAGAGGCTAAACAAGCAACATGCAGTGATGACACTCAGCAGGAGTGTTTTGGTCTTTGAGTTAGGTACTCATTTGATTACTTGGAGTTTCAAGTCCGTGCAAGTTGAGAAGTGTACGTTTAGTACTTGTGGTGTTGCAATGCTGTGAATGACATTACAAATTTTCTTCATGTTGCTTCTTCTAAAAGCTCCATTACACTGTAAAACACATTGCCATGAAAAATATAAACCATTAGATCAAACTTGATTCAAATATAGATCTTAATAAAACAAACGACAAGAGCAAGTCAGGGATTATATTACTAGTTGTTTGTTATGTTTGCAAGCTATTATTTGGGAGGTACTCATTCTTACTATGCTTGTCTTTTCATCTCTGTCCACAATCTTACATTAGTGGATCGTTATATTTATCCATCCTACGGAGAGCAGCAGGGGAGAATTAGAGCTTGCCAGGAGGGAGCCATGGCCTCCGTCACGTCACACCTTGACTGTTATGTTAATAGACTCCAGATGAAATATATGAGCTTACTTCTTTTTTATCTTCTTGGTTCATGAGAATGTTGTTATCCACGCATAGTCCATCAACTTTCATCTTGCTGATAGTTAAAAATGTTCACTTTGTTGTGTTATGTTGGTTACATATAAAATCAAATTCTATCTAAAAAATCATGTTAGTGCAAATTACTGGAATATATTAGAGTATTGAAGTCTAGTGTATCAGCTACAGCTTGGATTTAGTAGTTTAAGTTGCTTGCAGCAGAAATGGACGATGCACTTGGCTGTCTCATGTGCAAGCCAACCTTAAAATATAGTCTGAAAAATGGTTCATTGCTCACTGTTGCAACAAGCAAGATGTATTTAGTTGTTTATGTAGTAGGCCAGTTCTGTCTTTCTCACACTTCATTTTATAGTTTATTATTATGAGATGTTTGTGTACAATGTGATTCCTGTACCTTCACATTTTGTTCCTAGTTTACCACAAAGTTAATTATTAGCTAAAAAAATACAGAGCGGTATGTCTTGTTTGTATCTTATTTTGTAGCTATTCACTTGCATTGCTCTGGGAAACCCTTAAATTCTCGGGCTGATTGTATTCTATTAATATTTTACAAGTTGTGAGATGTCGAGGAGGAGTAGCATTGCTGTCCAAAAATTTGAGACAAGGTTGAGGTCTGCAAAGGACTAAGGCGCCGCTGATGTTGAGGTCTCCGAGCCCCCAAGAACCAAGACGAGCCAGGAGATAAGGTAATTTCTTGAGGTTTTCTTCATGAGATGCAAGATACTAATATTGTCGGTGAGATACATTGGTCTGTTGCATGATAGAAAAATCCTTGCCTAAATCAGAAAGGGGTTGTGAGGGTGTGAAACCTTTCTATTGTTTCTTTTCGTTATGGTTTATGGTTATGTCTTGTAGGTGACCATGATGTAAGTTAATGCTTATATGTTGCGATTTTGGTGATCTTGCAGGTGGAGCCGAATGCACTGAAGAATGTGGAGCACCGCAGGAAGCTTGACAGGCTGCTGTAGACGGAAGAAATAAGTTTGAGTGTGACTAGCTTTGTTGGTGTGCCGACGGAAAAGCGATTTTGGTACTAAAATTCCCACTTCTTGTGGAGTTTACTAGCATACTATTTTGCATGGTTAGATCTGTATTCATGCCCTGTGCTTCTGCAGTAATTTAATTATGAGAAGGCCTAGAAGGTGCAATTTTCAAGCCGCTCATCAGGAGATGCCTCCAGGGGCTTCCCATGAGGCATGCGTGGTGGAAGGCATGGCTTTGCTGGAGGACTGGGAGATGGTATGCCTCGCAGAATGGGCGGTGATATGCCTGGAGCTGGAGTTGCTCCCGGTACTATCGGTATGGATGTCATCCTATATGTAAGTGCTTGACCACCACATATCTTTTTATTTGTCTTCCTTGTAACCTAGTGAAGAAACCTGATGGCAGCATTTGGTGACCATGAGGTCATGGCGGACAACACTCTGAGTGTGTAAGAGAATGGTTAGCGTCACAGCACCGATGCTCATGTACCGCGGTGCAAAAATACTTGACAGTTGGCATATGTTTTCTAATGGCAGTTTTACTTTATTTGGAATCATTTAATCATTATACTTAATAGTCATGCAGTTCTCACTGGCAACTCTAAACGTTGTGTTATGCATGAGGACCTCTAGTTGATCCTTATTCTCCTCTGTCACTATATGATGCTAGTAACATTTTAACTTAAGTTTTGTAGCTTATTGACATCTTTTTTGACTTTGCTGGGCAGCAGTGGTTAAGTGGCGTTGGATCTGACCCGGAGGTCACAATAGCCTCCGGATTTGGCTGTCTGGCTCTGGTGGTGGTGGTGGTGCTGGGCTGCTTCCCTCGCCTCACACAAAGGTGGTAGGCCTGGCCGCCCCATGACTTCGACTACCTCGACTATCTCTTGGGCTCATGCTGGTGCATAATGGCCGCAACCGTGGCAATGGTGGGCCTTGTTACATGGCTCGGTGTTATAGGTGAGTCCTCAAGTTCCCATTTTTCTCATCTATGTGCTCTGTGATGACGCTGGGAAGTTTCATTACAGCTGTCACTACACTTTGTTCTGGCCGTTGGGCAGATGACCTACTGGTTAGGTTTAGTGGTACTAGTTACAAAGATTTGGTTATGGTACCAAAAGTGACATTTTAGCACTTTTTTGTGATGGTAATAATTAGGGTATGCTTGCTCTCGAGTGTGTTCTCGCTTGTATCCTGAATTCCTAATTGTAGTGCACATACTATATTTGTGGTCATCCAAAAAAATTTGTTGGTTCTATTTATAAGTTCACCATTAGAAGCTTTCTGTGATGGATGATGATAATCCCTGTTTTGATTCAATCAATACAAATTGCTTTCAATGCATCCTTGGTTCAAGTGTTTTGGTTGCTGGGTAATGAATGAAGAATCGCATGCAAAGATAATTCTTCACATGGAAAAATAATTATCTTACCTCATTTTGGGGAAAAGAAACGAAAGTGCGAGAAAAGCTCTAGTAGTCACAACCCCTTCTTGGAATAGAACACATGTGAAGGTCAACAATCGGTCAGTCCACACTCTCTTTGTCAAATTAGATCTGTAGCATATGTCATACGAATAGAACTTTCTTATTGCATCATAGACTGCTTCAGTACTTTATTATCACATGAGTGGTCTCCAAACAGAACTAGGGGAGCACCACCTTTACAATGGCCTCGACTCGTGGAAAGAGTGATGCAGCGCAGGTTGATCCGCCGCCGAGTTAGACAATACAGGCGTCCACTGATGCACCAGCTGCAGGCTATAAGGTCACTGCAGCGCCGCTGAACCCTAGCTTGACAAGGCAGCCCCATCCCTGCTCGTGTACCGACAGCCGAAGAAAGTACTGATGGAACTTCAGCTGGAAACCGCAGCTAGAGTTTCACGAAGCCTGGTGGTATTTGTTGGCAATTTTCTTTCGCCCTCGTTTTCTTTTTATTTCGAATTGTACTATGTGCATGCATTCTAAACAACTGATCTCGACACATGGTCAGTGAATTGCTTAATTCATCATGTAAGCACCACCCATATGTAGATTGAGGTATTCCTGATTGGGTGTTGTGTCAGCTTAGTGTTCTTCTCTGAAACTGAGATGTTCTTCATCTGTTTCACAGCATATGCAGTTATGCACTAACTGAAATTGTATGTTTTTTCCACTGATAACAAGTGGGAAAATTGAGGTCACAATGTTATAAAATGCAGATCGCTTGTAACCTAGGTTTAACGCATGTGGTCATCTGCCTTTTTGAAAGTAAAGCAAATACATGGACATTTGGGGCTGAACTGATTCCCATGAGAGAGACAAAAGGGTCAAAAAGCAAGGACCGAGTGCCACAGTTTGAAACAATACAAGAACTGACATGCAAATGTGCCATGGCAGTCAATAGAAATAAATGTGTGTTTGATCCTATCCTTGAATCAGATTAAATGGCCTGGATTGCTAGGGAAACTGGTAGCACACCAAGACGCCGTAGATATCTTCTCGACAACAAACCATGCATGGGGAGACTCGGTTTGTGTACATAACAAATAGGCCTTTAATGAGTATATATCTCCTTCCGTAATTAGTTCGTAGAATAGGTACCGCCATGCATGCGACTTGACTGTTTCGAGGGTGAAAAAAGAAATAGTGTTTGCTCAGGTTAATCCGTGGAAAAGCTGAAAAAAATTGGTCAATAAATTCTATTGTTTCATTGGCCATGGGACCGAAGCGGCAATTGCTTAGAAAAGGAACAGATTCATCCCTTTTGGAAACAAAGCCATACATACTATTTCAACCATTGGAAGAAAAACAAACCATGGGAGAGACTCCGTTGGAATCGGTCATTAATGGAGAGCTCCTTCCGTAATTAGTTGGAGGAGTTACGGCCATGCATGGGCCTCGCCTAACACCAGTAGTTATGGGGTAAAAAATGAAATAGTTCTGCTCAAATTACTCACCGGAAAGGTTGAGAAAAATTGGTCAATAAAATTCGAGGTTAGAAGCAAAACCCAATACTGCCTAATGGAACAGAAATAAATTAGGTTTCGTCCAGATCTGAGACCTGCTTGCTAGCATTTGTCCTTTTCTTTTGCGTATGAAGCTTTGGCTTCATTTACATTTGTCTTTTTCTTTTGCGTCATTCGTCAAGCACGAGGTTATCAAGGCAAATCCTAAGCACCAAATGAATTGATTGATCCAGCAAATTAGAGGAAGTAATTAAGTAAGGAATATCATTTATGACCTGATTTGCAGCATGCATATGCATGGATTTCACGGCCATTATGCAAACGTGATTGTGGCGATTCTTTTGAGTACTATATCTAGAAATTCCCGTCGATTCCTCATTGACACCTTGTCGAACATAACTGATGCATTCCAAAATAACTCTGATTCTAACATCTTACCCCTTTGCCACGAATCTCCTTTTCGTATGAACATGCATGGCGCAACAGTAGCCTTCTATTTACAAGGAAAATCAACCCAGCTACTCCCTCCATACCGGTTTATGGAGCAATTGTGCACTTCAAGAAATAATAAGGTTGACTACAAATTTGATCAACAAAATATGAGATATATGCCACAAAAGTTATACCACTGGATTCATATTCAAAAAATGTTTCCAATAATATAATTTTTGTTGGAGGAGAAGTTACGGCCATGCATGGGCCTCGCCTAACACCAGTAGTTACGGGGTAAAAAATCAAGTAATTTTGCTCAAATTACTCCCTGGAAAGGTTGAAAAAAATTGGTCAATAAAATTCGAGGTTGGAAACAAAACCCAATACTGCATAATGGAATAGAAATAAATTAGATTTCGTGAAGCTTTGGCTTCATTTTACATTTGTCTTCTTTTGGCGTCATTTTTCAAACACGAGTTGATCGAGGTAAATCCTTAGTACCTAATGAATTGATTGATCGAGCAAATTAGAGGGAGTCAGACTACCCACAATGGGAGTATCATGCATCTCATGCATGCAAAAACAGTGCAATTAAAAATGAGAGAGATTGTAGTATCATAGGATGATACCGTATCATAGACGTAGTACTAGAAAATTTAATGTCAAATACATCTTGTACATAGATCTACATTGAGATTCTACAAATCAATTAATATAAGAAAATTATGATACTAGTACATGATACCATGTATTGTGGACATAGTAACATGTAGTAGTATCATACACATGATACTTTTATATGATACTATGCATTGTGACTAGTCTAAGGAATATCATATATGAGCTGATTTGTAGCATGCATATGCATGGATTTCACGGCCATTATGCAGCATGCATGGCGCAGTAACCTGATGTTTTTGTGGAAAGTCAAGCCAGCTAGTATTCATGGACTGTGTAGAAATTACAGGCGAAAGTTATGTATCCAGAACTAGAAAGAATAGGAAATGAGCCGTCCCGCGGTGGGTTAATTGGATTGATTAACGTGAAACATATGCATGTCATCAGTCCGTGGTAGCACCCATGACCCATCTTTGCCGTCTAATCTCTGTGTCAAGCAACAAACAAATGGAGAGGATACAGACCCACCGAAGCAAGGGGCGCTATGGACAAAAATAGCTGCTAAGTTGAAAACCGGCACCTAGATTCGAAAGAAAAACGCTTCCTCCCACCTAAATTTGAGGTTTGAACTAAAACTCAATACTTCCTAATGGAACAGAAAAAATTAGATTCCGTTCAGAGTTGAGACCTGCTAGTTAGCATTTGTTATGTATGAAGCTTCGGCTCCATTTTACATTTGATTTGGTTTTGTGGCATTTGTCATGCACTAGCTGATTGAGGTTAATCCTAAGCACCAAATTGATCGACTGATCTCACAAATTAGAAGAAGTAAGGAAAATCATCTATGAGCTGATTGCAGCATGCATATGCATGGATTTCACGGCCATTATGCAGCATGCATGGCGCAACCGTAGCGTGCTGTTTTTGTGGAAAGTCAAGCCAGCTAGTATTGAGGGACCGTGGAGAGATTATAGGCGAAAGTTATGTATCCAGGATCCGAAAGAATAGGAAGTGAGCTAGTCCCACGTTAGGTTAATTGGATTGATTGACGGAAAACATATGCCTTGTCATCAATCCATGGTATCATCAATCTTTGCCATCCATTTTCTGTGCCAAGCAACAGAACGAACGGAGAGGTGTGTCTTACAGACCCACCGAAAGAAGAGGCGCTTTCCTAAGTTCAAAAACTGGCGCTTGTATTCGAAAGAAAAACGCAGCATCCCGCCTACAAATACGGGTAGGGGTGTGTATTACGCGTGCGCCGCGTGTGATTTAGACTGCCTCTACTATTTATACACTGGGAACGGGGATGATTGCTCGCTCAAATTTTGAAATTAGGCGCCAACTTTTCATCTTTTGCCGCTCCAGTTATGTCTTTCTATTTTCCACATCCCAACGCCCTTTTGTGCCTAGTTGGTTTGAGAGAAAGTCATTTATGAGCTGATTAGAAGCATGTATATGCATGGATTTCACGGCCAGCATGCTTTCATTATGCAAAAGTGACGTATGATCATGCATGGCGCAACTGTAACCTGCTATTTAAGTGGAGAATCAATGCAGATATGTATACAGGGATTGTGGAGACATTAGTGGACGCCAGTTATGTTTCCAGAGGAATAGAAAGTGAGCCGCCCCGCATGCATTCGGTTAATTAGGTTGATTGACGGGAACATATGCCAATAATACCACGTCACCAATCCGTGGTAGCACCCATCTTTACTGTCCATTCTCTATATCATGGTAATAAAACAAACGAAGATGAATATAGACCCACCGAAGTAAGGGCTATAGACGAAAATTTAGCGCCTAAGTTCAAAACTGGCGCCCAGATACGAACGAAAATCACTGCCTCCCGTCTATAAATACAGGTAGGGGTATATCTTACGCGTGCGTCGCGTGTGACTTAGACTTTGACTCTTGCTCGGAGAGGAGAGGAGAGGAGGCACTCTGTCCGAGTTGGGTTGATCGGATCGCCTGCTCCGTCCTCGTCGACGAGCACCATGGAGCAGCGTCGATCCGGCCGGCGGCGTGTGGGGTCGCCATGAAGCGGGCGAACGCCCGCCGGCCGAGTACGCGAGTGGTAGGAGCTGCGGAAGTTCACCACTTCGAACGTTATCCGCTCGGTGCGGTAGTTCACGGGCGTGCCGAAGGTGACCGGCGGCGTCACTTTGCCGATCGGGAAGGCCTTCCGCCCGGGGACGATGCCGTGGAACGTAACCTTGGTGTTCTCGAGGCGTGAGTCCGGTAGGCCAAGCCGCCGGAAGGTTTCGTAGTACATAATGTTGATGGAGCTTCCCCGTCCATCGGGGTTTTTGGTAGCCGTAGTCGGCGACCTTAGGCTCGACGACTAGCGCCACTCGCCCGGGGTACTCGATGCGGGGGCGTGGTCTTCGCGGCTCCGGGTGATGCTTTGCTCGGACCGGCTTGAGCCACCGGGGCACGTCGAAAGTATGACTGCGTGTACCGCCACGGCCCTTGCGAGGACCTTCTCGTCCCGCCGGTCGCCGACCCCGATGAAGGTGTGGAGCGAGCCGGCGCTGCGACCGAAGCCTTCTCCCTTGTGCTGATCTTGGTCTTTGGCGCGGTCTTTGTGCTGATTGCCGCCGTCGTTTTCCTTGGCGCGGCGAGCTCTTTCTATCTGCTTCAGGGAGTAGCAATTTCCCGTCGTGTGATTGGCGGGCTTGCCCTCCTTCCTGTGATAGATGCATGGTGCGTCTAGGAGGCTGCGGGCGTCGAAGCGCTTGGGTTGGGGCCGGTCCTCCCGAGGTGCGCGAGTGTCGCGCCGGAATGATTTTGGCTCGCGCTGCTCGTAGCTCGGTGGTGGCGACCAGCTCGTTGTGTCCTCCTCTCCGCGACGCTTGCCGTTGTTGGACCGGCCGGCGAATCGGTAGTCGCCACGCCGGGGCTCCGTGTGTGCAGGGCGGCGATTGCGTCGTTGACCGTACTCGTCGTCCGAGTCGACTGTAGGGTCTTCGTCGGCGTAGCGGGTGGCGATGTCGAAGAGTTCGGAGATTGAGATATTATCCCTGCTGACGCGACGGAGCTTGGCGCTTAATGGTTCATACCGGCAGCAGCGTCGAAAGCGTAGATTGCCGTGTCCGTGCCGATGCCGCCGGAGGTCGTCCACATATCCCGCCGCGTTGCACCCACCGGCGGGTCGACTCGCGCGGGCCTTGGACGCAGCGATCCGGGTCTTCTATGGTTGTGGCACGGGTGTATGCGCCGGCGAAGTGCTCGGATGAATGCGGCGCGAGCTTCTTCCCGGAGTCGATGTCGTTGACGGTGAGGGTGTTGAACCGGTGGCGATTGACGCCGTCCATCATGAGAGGCGGGTAGCGTGCTCGCGAGTAGCTCGGAGTGGCCCTGGATCCCCATTGCCATGGCGTACGAGTCGATCCGGACGGTAGGGTCGATGTGTGTGTCGTACTTCTCGATGTCGCGGGGTCCTTTGAACCCCACGGGGTACGGCTCGCCTCTGATCATCGGTCCGAAGCAAGCGGGGCCGATTCGGGTGAACGCGCTCTGGCGCGGGGCTTCATCGGCGTGGCGGTCGTTCAATCGGTTGCGCGCCCGCCATTCTTGATCGTTGACGATGTGGGTTCGGGCGTCGACTGGCTGCCCGTTGGCGGCGACCATCACCCGCGCGGGGCGCGGCTCGACTCGGTTGTTAGACGAGTGGGCCGCGCGCGGTGCTGGGGGCGGGCCATTGTTGGCGTTGACGATTGCGCGGTTTGCCGCATCTAACGACGCCGCGCGACTGGCGGATGTGCGCGAATAGAGTCGCCCTTGCGAGTCGGGCTGCGGCGTGTTGCTGCTCCAATGCCTTGGCTACCAAAGCCTTGGCGTGTCCGGACGAGGATTGCACCGTCTCCCGTTTCGGGGATTCTTGCGAGGACAGCCTCGCGCAGCACCGCAACGTTGTCGGCCGGAGACGAGTGCGGTGGTAGGCCATTGGCGTCGACTTCTGCCCGAGGAACTTCGGGTGGTGGTGGTGGGGGTGGCGGAGGTGCTCCGTGCGCCGCTCTATCCGCAGCGAGCCCGACTTCCTTCCGGGATGTCGGGGTTTTGGACTCGGGCGACCCGGATTTCTCCGTCCGGGTCGTCGAGGTTAAGGCGTGCGCTCGGGAAAGTCGTTCGCACGGGCGCGCTCCATGCGCCGGCGGTTTCGCTGCCGGCGATAGTGGGATACAGCTCTCACTTCGTGCTCGAGGCGGAATTTCCGCCTTTCGGCGAGCTCCTTTTTCCTTTGCTCCTCGAGGGCCGCCCGGTGCGCCTCGATCTCGGTTGCGGTGGCGGTTGCGGGGAGGGAGTGGTGAAGGCGTCGACCGGATGCTCTTCTTCACCCCCTGCCATGAAGACTGCGGTTGGGTAGCGGTAGCGCGGGGCCTCGACGGAGTCCGAGTCGGAGTCGGTGCCGAAGAGGGAGAGGATGGAGTCGTCCTCGAAGCCACCTTCGAAGTCACTCGGGTGGGAGACCATGGAGATAGAGTCCTTGGTTGACGCTGTGGCTATGGAGCGAGCAGTCGGGGACGCAGCGGTGGATCCTGCAACCGACGTTATAGCGATGATGTCGGTGAAGTCGGCGTCGATCGCGGCGATGACGGAGTCGATGACTGGGATGGTGTCGATGGAGTCGGCGGTTGGAGCAGTGTCGGCGGAGTCGGCGGCTGCCGAGGCAATGTTGGAGTTGGCAGTCGGTGCCACGACCGCCAACTCGGCATCGTCTTCCAGGGCCGCCTCAGCCTCCGCGTATACCTCGCCGGTGACCGGGCGAGTAGCAGTGAGGAGCTGCCCTGGCGCGAAGGGGTCGTGCGAGCGACCTGGGCGAGGCTCAGAGGGGTCGCTAACGCCGGCGAGCCCAACGAAGAGGTTGATGGAGCCGATCGGCACCATCCGGGCGTGCTTGAGAGGCGACGAGGCGGGTCGGTAGGTGCTCGGCTCGGATGTGGAAGAAATTGCCGGTGGCGATCATCCCGCCGGAAGCAACCGGCCGCCGCACTCGGCGAGTAGGGCCTCGCCGTAGCTCGGAGGCTTGATGTCCCATGCCCCACGGTGGGCGCCACTCGTCGTGGATGTGGCCACGGCGGATGCTACAGGGGTAGCACTTCGTTGATGCGAGGGGAAGGGAACATCGCCATCTACGGGTCGAGGTGCAAGAGACGCAAGGGTTTTACCCAGGTTCAGCCCCTCCGGAGAGTAAAAGGCCTACGTCCCGCTAGATCTTATTGCTCGGTGGAGAATTACAATGGGGGGCTCGGTCGGCGGCTACGCCGTGAGCTTACAAAGAGAGATTAGATCTCAAATCAAGTGTCCTCTAGGGTTTAAGCTCGGGGTTTATATAGACACCCCCGACCTAGGGTTACATGGCGATAACTCCGAATCATATTCGTTGCTATTAATCCGGGATTCGTTAACCCCCTTGCAAGTAATCTTCTAATCCAGTCGCACGGATCTTCTCCTTAGGATCGCGGCCCGGCCGCCTTTGGGCCCGGGCCGCTTGGGCGACCGGCGATCCACCCGGGCCTTCGTCTTCACGGCGAGTGGGACCGGCGACCCACCCCCTATGGGCATATCCCCATCAAAAGTAACTAATTAAACCTTCTAATCTGACACAGCAGCCCGTGAGTAAAAATAAATAAATAAAATCAATAGCGGAAAGAAAAGAAAGTAACTGGACACCTTGTGATCTAATATAGCTCACCTTCTATTTTGCAGAAAATATGTGACAAAAAAATCATATTGAATCCTATTTGATTGCGAGGAAAGCTAAGGCACTAAGTATGAAAGCCACATAAGTATAATGGTACATTCTGCAGATTGAGTTATTGAGGAGGTCGTTGTGTAGCAAGAGAAAGCAATCAACAATTAGCATTCCAAGAGGGAATTCCCCTATTTTCACATGAATCCTCTTCAGTTTATGTATTTTCCCGCAATTTACAGGTCTATCTCCTCTCACTTTCTACACGGCCAGAAGCTAATCACAGTATGAGTGATCACAAAATTAGGAACTAAAAGATCATATTTTGGTAGATGCTGTGATAGAATAGAATTTGTGCATGCCATCTCCAACTGAAGCGCCACCGGACAATGCGACTTGTAACCGCGCATGTGTAAGCCATGGGCGATAGCAGCCAAAGGAAGAAAACATACAATCATGCAAGCACAATTTACGAAACAAACATAGTGTCTACCTACTCACACAAATTCATGTGCAACGTATCTGAAAGAAAACTTATACGGCAATAATTTGAGGGAAAAAGCATATAGCTGTAAAGAGCTCCCTGATGCTGATTTCATCATGGCCGTAAATAGCTTGCAAACCAACTGTATGACCATTAGTTTGTTAGCAGTGTATCCTTACTAAATTTGGTTGTGTTTGTATTGACGATAAGAACTGCCAAGTTACTGAATGCCCACACACACACAATATGCAGCCTGAAAACATGCATGCAAATTACAGAAGGAAATCAAAGTAGGGTGATTGAATCAGTAACAGCAAACAATGCAAAAGGCAAAGAGAAGACTGGTACTGTCAGAAAAGCCTAACTGACTCTTCCCAGTCAACACCTCTGTCGGCACGCATAGTGCCTTTTCCATCCTCTTCCTGCTCCTTTGAGGGGAAATATCACTGGATGATCTACAGATTCAAGGATACAACTGGATAAATAACTCTAGAATTTCTACTGAAAGGAAACATCAACCAAATGATACAATTACAAAAGCACCACAAGCACCATTCAATAGCATTTGCATGTTAAAAATGTAATAACTAAACTTAAGCATGAACAAGATAACTGGAAGGGAGCATATAAATTCTTCGAAAGGTCATTATTATCAAGGAAAAAAGTAAGACATAAACATCGGGCATTTACCGGCTATCCAAATGCCTCTTTCAAGGGCCAGCCTGGAAGGCTGGAAAACAAATTCAGTACCGTTTTGTACACAGGAGTTGGACAAAAAACAGGCATCTAATTAAGAAGCACGTACTTGTTTCTAGGCAATGTCTACTTGTGCAGCAATACTTGCCGGAGGTTGAAAGAAAAAAAAAGTATTCCATTCTTCTGTCCCCTCGTTCCACTTGGGCATTATGAAGGTTCTTTACAGATGCACTGCCATATCTGGTCAAAGGGCTCACAGGAAGCAGCTTCTTTACGAGAGGATCCATCGTAAAACAACATCACTGGTCTTTACATGTCAACAACCTCTGTACGAGCTGGAGTAAGATACTTGGAAATGGTAGTGGGCATGTAGGTGAACTCCATGCTGTACAAACTCCGTGGTGTGAATTCTGCCACTCCTTGCAGCACCTTCGTCTTTGTGTTCACAGCAATCACCCATGCCTCCTTCTCCATCTCATCGATCTTGGCCATGAAGTAGACGATGTCACTGTCATCACCCAAGCTGATTGTGGGGTGACCAACGTGGAGCCTCTCCAAGGTTGTGGCGTCATCATCAATGTCCTTTGGCAACGTAGGCAGCATCGCTGCCATGTCCGCGAGGACGGTGATATCGGAAGAACTGAGCTTAGAGTGCATGTGCCGGCCGGAACTGCCAGCTGCCGCCGTCGTGCTCCACCCGACAACCGTCCGGCCAGCTGAGAAGTAGGTGCCATGAAGCCGCCTCGGGCGAGGGCCTGGCCTGACGTGCATCTGCACCTCAACATACTCAATGCGGCCATGGACTGCTTCAACGGTCCGATAACGCCGGGAAGGGCCACAAAGAATATCTTCCTCCTCAACTTGCTCCGTGTCCGGCAGCGGTATGTAGCGAACCGGCCGCCTGGTGGAGCTGTCCTCCTTCCCTCCTAAGACGTCGCCGAGGATGATGCCCTGCCCAAGGTCAACCCGACCCATGGTGCCGGCATCCCTCCGATGGTGATCACCCTCGAGCAATGATGTGCTGCAAGTTGGTCCTCGTCATGGTCCGCAAAGACAACGAGTCTTGCGGTCCCAGGTGTTGGTCCGAGAGTCGTAGGTGTAGAGATTGTACCGGCTCTCTCGGCGATTCAGATCGTGAGTACGGAGTGCGGCGATCTTGAAGGCGTCACAGCCCTTGGTGCGGTAGCGCAGGAAGCCAACCTCGTAGTCGTCGAAATAGCACGAGCCATTGTGAAGGAACAGGCCTGGTTCAGGATGCGGGATACGCTGCAGCGTCGGTGGATCCCCGCCGGCGACGGACGCAGCCTGGTAGACGAAGTAGTCATCCTTGGCGGGGCTATAGCCGTGCGACGAGACAATCAGCGCGAGGTTACCCTCGGTCGCGACCAGCTTAGGCTCGGAACTGAACACGGTGGGCGTGTTGTTGGTGCAGGATATGCAGAAATGGGAGACCCGCGGCGGGCGGGCGAGGAAGAAGCTCACCTGCACCTCCCTGCCGTCCCCGGTGAGGGAATAGGCCGTGGTGTGGTTCTGCTCGTCGACGATGTAGGCGGATTTGTCGACGAGGGCTTCTTCCACGGTGGAAGCATCGCTGAGTTTGGGCCCCGGAGCCGGCAGCCGCAGGGAGGCTTCCAGATAGCCCTTCCTTAACATGGATCCTTTTGTGACTTGATCAGGATTTTTGCCGTGATATCTAGGCGGGGCAGCCGGGAGAAGAGGATATATCTGGAACGTACTGGAGTTTGACTCGGAGAATCAATCGGGAGGGCCGGAGTTCCAGTCGTCGGGTAGAATCAGCGAATCAGGGTGGATCTGAAGGAGTCAATGAGGAGGGAGAGTGGGAGGTCGAAGCAGGAGACGATCGAAGGCGGGGCGATGAACAAGGTGACCTGCATCTCCTTGCCGTCCCTGCTGACGGCGGTGGTGCGGTTGAGCTCGTCGACGGCTTCCTCTAACCAGCCGTCACCGAGGGCAAAGCTGCAGGGATTCGTCCAAAGAGCGGTTGTACATGGACATGGATCGACAGCGGCGGCGGCGGGCGGCGCGAGACAGGGAGGCGGACCGCGATGGCTAGATCGAGGAGGATGATGGGCGGCGCTTGTCGTTAATGGATTTGGGCCTGAAGCGCTGGACCCATGTTTTGTTTGATAAGAAAACGTGTTAGTGCAGCCTAGCCATACGGGCTGGGTTTTTTTTTCCTGAGCAAGGCAGAGGTTTGAAATGTTATGGAGCCTCATCGTGGTTACGGACGTGAATTGGACTCTTGTTCGCAGCAACGAGCCACCGGTCCCCACCAACGAGCGGAGCCTCTCGGTCGCCAGCAAGCGCGTCGTATCCATGCGCGCGATGGATCGGTCATAAAACCAGGCCTGCTCATACTTACGCCTTACGTGCACACAAAGGAAGCATTTTGCGGCCCGGCGCAAGTGAAGCTGAGACATCTCACGAGAACGCATTTTCCGAACGGTCAAACACAACCGGAACTGATCCATCTCATCTGCCCAATCCATTTCTTTTTCTTTTTCTTTTGCCCTCCTCTTCGTTAGTTTCAATCATTTTCGGATACACGCGCGCGCGGCCGGTCCATCGGAAAGAGAGAGCAGCAAATCAATCGATTAATTCTTGTACGCATGCCGACTTGTGTCTTTCGGAAACAAGTACTACGTACCTAGAGCAGCAATCCATCAATCTACACTACTACTAGTATATTTTGGATCATTTTCAACCGCATGTACTAGCTAGCTGTTCCCCTGCGTAAAGCATGCATCCATTTTTTTCTTACCATAAAGGATGCATCCATTGAATCACAACACCTTAATTGTCTCGCTCCTTCCTCGCCTCGCCTAGTAATAATAAGGGCTGCGCAACCATCTCAGCCCCGTTGCCGACTCCAGAGTAGATTACTTGTTTTATCGGTATACAGATTGTATTAAGTAACACTAACAAACAGTCTACAAAAAGTAAAAACTAATTTTACAACAAATATAAGTATTAATATAAATATGAATACTACAAAAGAAGGAAAATAAATGAAACTGCCCTCTGTGCCGTGCAAAAACGCACGGCAAAGGGTTGCCACGCACGGCAAAGGCATCGTTGCCGTGCCCGCGGCTTTGCCGTGCGCCTTGGCTCTCTCGTTGCCGTGCAGATTTCTTTGCCGTGAGCTTTTGGATTCTTTGCCGTGCGTTGCTTGCTTTGCCGAGCGCCGAACCGGCTCTTTGCCGTGCGCTGTTTGTTTGCCGTGCGTAGCCCCGGAGCCACACGGCAAAGAATTCATTGCCGTGCGCGAGGCGCACGGCAAAGAACTTCCGCACGGCAAAGGGCGCTGGAAGCACACGGCAAAGACCCGTGCACGGCACTGAGCTTTTTTCCCGTAGTGTCCCTCTCATGTAACCAGCAATACGAAGCCACGGATCACCTCCTCCTTCTTTGCTCCCAGGCCCATGAAGTTTTGAGGTTCCTCCACCACGACTTCGCTATCAGGGTCTACTCTTGCCTATTGGAAATGTGGACCTCGCAATGTCGGAGCTACGAGGAACCCACCATCACCACCGCCATTCAGAGGCGGAGCTTCCCTTTGGGCAAGGTATGGCATCTGCCCTACCTTGATTTTTTGCAAAATATCGCATATATATATATGCATCTATACATATACAAACAGTTTTGTACAAGCTGTGTTCGTTTCTGAAGAAAAAACGAAAGGAAAAAAAGGAAATGGGCTCAACGGACGCGAACTGGGCTGCTGCTACCTAGCTGGGCCGGACGTGCGATCGCTGCCAGGACGTGCGATCTGGTCATCTCGCCATATACGATACGTCGATACGGAACGAGATCGCTCCAGCCTCCAGGAAAACCAGTCGCGTCTCGCGTGCCTCCAGGGAAACAGCCTGCCGCCGCGTCTTCGTCTTCGTCTCTTCGACCCGATCACCGGATCAGGCGAGTACCGAGTACGCCGCAGGATACTGGATACAGCACTCCGGGTCTCCGACTCTCTGTCCTCCTTGACGTTTTTCATTGCGCCTCCGTCCGCACGTCCCTAACCGTCTACCGCTGTTCTGCTGCAGGCTACAGAATACAGATCACTCGGCGCTTGTGTAGGTTTCTACGAGATTTTGCAGTTCAAAGTTTGAACAGTTTATCGCTGTGATTTTGTGGTCGAGGTTCGAGAAGAACCAAGATGGACAAGGAAAGGGAAGAACGCTGCAGCTAAAGGGGGAGGTATAATTGTAGATGTTTTTATCAATTGGATAAAATTTCAATTTGTGAATTGTGAGCTCGGTAACATGGGCAAACTAATATATTTTATGTTTTCAAATTTCAATTGCAGATTTGAGGAGATATTTTGTGCCCATTGCTAGTAGTAGCCAATCTAAACCAAACACCCACGAGGAAACTCCAAATGTTATCCCAAATCAAGCTGAAGAGCAAGTGGAAGAAAGGACCGAAAATAGCTCTAACCTGAGCACCCATGAAAGTGATATAGCACACCAAGAACAAGAGCAAGAACAAGAACTGGAAGGAGGACAGAGGACTTCGGAGCATGTGGTTATAGAAGCTGGAGGTATAACTGATTTCGTAGAGTATATAAAACTTGATCCCGGACTTCGCATTCAAGTTGATACGACATTAAAGTTTCATTATCGGTATGTCTGTAGGTTCATTATCGGTACGGCATTAAAGCTTCATTATCGGTATGTCTATAGGTTCTACTTATATTTGAACATATTGTTATTACCATATTACTGAGAGACTGTGCTTACCATCATATAAACTATTAATGTGTCAAAACAGTTTATTCTTTTGCGTCATTTTTTTTACGATTTAAAATTTTGCCCGACCTCAAATTTTTTTTGTCCTTCGCCACTGCCGCCATTCTTTGGAACGCCTGGAAAAGGAGAAACGCCCAGACCTTCAATGGTGGTTCTCAAGACATATCCTTAATTAGTCCCCCGTAGATGCATTGAGGATATTAAGCTTTGGGCTCACCGACGTAATACCCCCTCCTCCTCTTCTGCTCTAAATAATTGGTGTAATTTCTATGACCTATCATGAGGACATTTTTCTCTCACCATGCCCCTTCTCTCCCCCCCCTCTAAAAACTTGCAATGCCCCCGGTACACTTGCTGTTTTTTGTTTTATAAAGTTGACCGATCAGCCACGCCGAAACAAGAGCCGACTACCAAAGTCATTGCCACGACCAAAAGCGCCTATGAATACCCAAACAAAGGAGGAATGTGACTCTAGTGCAGCATTCGTAGGCGCATCCAAGGAGAAAGAGACGCTCATAAGCCCTGCCTCCGGCCGACCGGGAAAATATTTTGCAACCTCACGCAGCAAACCGGAGCCGCCCCATGCCGCCACTCAACCGCATACCTCGAGAACAAGATCTAGCCGCCAGGATCCAACGACCACCCACGGGTACGCAACACCTCGGGAACCCCAATGCACCGGTCGTTGCCGAAGCGCTGCCACCAGGGCAAGGGAGGAGAGCCGCCATCCCACCAAACCTCACAAGGGAGGAGACACAGGACGAGTTGGACTTTTTTAAATATTTATACCAACAAACCCACACTTCCACTCAGTGTAACATCGGCGCGCTGACAAGGAACTGCGCGTCTCCTTTCCTCTCCTTTTCAGAAAAATCGATCAAACCAAGGAGCATTTTGTAGGAATCGATCAAGTTCAGATATAGCTTTAATCTATACAAGCTTAATTAGCTAGCCGGCAAGTTTTTTTTTTCTATTCGGAGCTAATTCAGATAGATGAGCTTTTGGTCATACAATTTGCGAAAGAGGAGGGCGGGAGAGGGCAGTTAGTTAATTCGACGGCCGAGAGAATTAATTAAACGTGGTACGTGCATGCATGTTGGGGCCAGGCGCGCGTGAATCTGACATCATCGCCAGAAAGAATTTTTACGGTCGAACTGATCCATCTCATCTGCCTAATCCATTTCTTTTTTTTCCTTCTTTTGGCCTCCTCCTCTTTGTTCCAATCATCACACCTACACAGCAGCGAGGTCATACACGTGGGCGCGGATTGTCGATCGAAAAGAGAGAGAGCAGCATCCATCCATGAGTCTATTAATTGTTGTACGGATGCCCACTTGTGTCTTCCGGAAACACGTACGCACATATAGAGCAGCAATCGATCTACAGTACTAGTAGAGAACCAATTTGTGGTTGGATGGTTAGGAGGGCAGTGGCACCCCAAGCCCACCAGAGTTCAAATCCTAGATTTGACACTTTGATGTCTCATAAAGGCGGAATATTCTTCAGTGGGAGGCGACGTTCCCGTCGACAGCGAGGCGCCTGTGGTGACTTTGCCAATCTCAAGACCCGCCGGATCAGTTCTTCAACGCAGTCTCTTGGAGGTGCTCATAGGGGTAGGGTGTGCGTGTGTGCGTTCATAGGGGTGAGTGTGTGCGCGTATGTATGAGCGTCTTTGATTGTACTGTGTTTCGCAAAAAAAAAAAATCTACAGTACTAGTATTTTCGATCATTTCCACCACCGAATGCACTAGTTGTTCCCTGCACAAAGCACGCATCCTTTTTTTTTTGGACGCTAATCATGCATCCTTGGGAAAGAGCAAAAAGGCCAGACGGAGTTTTTCTTCACTCTGGTTTACATCCTCTGGCTGGCTCGGAATGATGCTCGGGAGTCTGGGCAAATACAAGATCCGGCTGCGGTAGTTGGAAAAACAGTGGCAGGGGTAGAGGAGTGGCGTAACCTGTACTCAGGGTCACATGCAATAACAGCAAGAGGGGAGGAACAATGGACACCGCCGGATGCTGGGTGGTGTAAAATCAACACATATGGAGCCTTTCGCCAAGCTGAAGGCAATGGAGGGGGGGGGGGTGGTCGTTCGTGATCACCATGGTGGCTTCGTTGCGGGGGCATTCCGTTTTTTCACCCATGTTGCAGATGCTGAGGTGGCTGAACTCCTGGGCTGTCGAGAAGGTTTACTCCTTGCGCGGGAGTTGCAAGTGACCAAGGTGGTACTGGAGACGGACTGTATGGTGATGGCATCGAAACTACGGCAGAAGGACAAGGACAGGTCGCTCCATGGTCCTCTGGTGGAAGAGGTGAAAGAACTCATGGTTGAGTTTGATGAGATCACGGTGCGGGCGGTGCGTCGAAGGGCAAATGAAGTTGCTCATGTGTTAGCTAAGGAGGGTTGCGATAATAAAATGTCTAGGTCTTGGCTTGGTGTTCAATCAGTTGTTACTGTAAGTGTTTTGGATTCCGATGTTTCGGTGAATTAATATATCGCAGCTATCTTCTAAAAAAAAATGAATCAGAATGCCTTAATTTTCTCGCATTTCACCGGGGGAACTTCTTCAACAGACGAAAGAAACGAAAAGCAAAGTTTTGACCGTTATCACTCATCCACGGCTCGACGACTCCAAAACATCGGAGAACGGCCACACTAGAAGACCTCCTCAACGTAGTGGCCTTGTGAAGCCCACTTTCCGGCTATGCCAACCAATTAAACCCTCCGCGTTGTACACTGGTACTATCTCCAATTTTGACGATGAGCTTCGAAGAGAATATATGGAAGACTCGTGCCGATCAAGACCATCACAAGTAGAAAAGGCACACCAGGGCATCGTCGCCGCAGGACCAACCGCAACTCCGACTTCACAATAGTGGAAGACCCGGCCATCAAGCGCACCAAAACAAGACCCGGCTACCAAAGTCCTTTTCACGACCTAAAACACTTACGAGGCTACAAAGACCAAAACAAAGGATGAAACTGACAGCCGTGGGCGCTTACAAGAAGAAAGCGACGCCCATAGGTGCCACCTCTGGTCGGTCGGGCAAATATTTTTCTTGGAGCTTCTTCATAGCCACCTCATGCGGTCAACTGGAGCTGGCCCATGCCACCACTCAACCACACACCCCCGACGCGCTGACTGCGCCATGTCATAGGCACCACCGAACCTCGAGAACCAGATCCAGTGAGCAGTGACCACACACAACCAAGCAGCACCTCGGGAGCCCGGTGCACCGGCCGCAGCCGAAGAGCCGCCACCCCACCAAACCTCACACAATGAGTCGCCGGGAAGGCCCAGCAGTTGCTGGAGACACAAGACATCGCCCCGACGGCTAGGACCTAGGTTCTCCCATGTCGCCAAAGAAGGCGAGAAGCGTGGCCGTGATTAATTTGGACTGATGCGCTGATTTAAAAATACCAGAAAAAATGAGGCAATGTCACACTTGGCTAAATATACCAACCAATAAAGCATTTATATATCATTTAATCACATTAGGCATGAAAAAGGGCTGAGTAGGACCTTTCTTAAGACTTAAGGGATATAACAAACCCACACTGCCACACAGTGTACATCGGTGCGGAACTGCGTCTCCTTTCCTCTGCATTTCAGAAAAATCTATCAAACCAAGGAGCGTTTTGCTGGAATCGATCAAATTCAGATATAGGTTTGATCGATACAAGCTTAGCTAGATGGCAAGTGTTTATTTGCCTATTCGAAGCTAAGCTGGCTAGCGTTTTCTTTTATATATGTGGATCAGGAAAACTAGGCTAGCTCTCAGCATTTTGCATGCAAAGGTGGCGCACTCGCAAAGCGCAGGCGGTAGCTACACCACCCCTGCTATTTATACACAGGAGAGCAATATCGACCTAATTTCATTTGAATTTTAAAAATTAGGCACCAAGTTTTCATCTTCTGCGGATCCTGCTATGTCTTTCTATTTTCGACGACCATTTTGTGCTTAGCAGGTTTGAGAGGAAGGAGATCCAATCATACCAATTAATGGTGTCATGCCTCGGCTAATCAGGTATTGAGTGCATAAAACAGAATCCTTCATTCATGGTAGATAGCAATCCCATTACTTTACTTTCTGCGTATTTCACCACTAATTTCAGCCTTCCTTCTGCCAGATTTTAGAAAGTCAGACATAGACTACATTTATACTACACCATTTACTGGCAAATATATAATTTTATTTTTCAAATTTGTATCAATTAAATAAATATTTAAAGTTTTGGTTGGCCACGTCGGGCAAAGGATATGGACATAATTCATCTGAAAATGATGAAACAAAAAAGGTAAAAGGTTGGTTTTAGAAAAAAAATATAGCTTCGAAAATATAATTATCTTAATTTTTATTAGACTGAGACCAAATTAACCTCACCGGTCTAGTCTGACATGCCACCAGCCTAATCATCAGCCACCATGTGATCGGTGTCAACGCCCCCATCCGTCTCCGTCAATGCCTCCACCCAAGCCGGCATGCCACCGCCCTGATCATTAGACTACATGTGATCTATTTGGTGGCAACACCCCAACTTGCATCCGACGCCGCCTCCTGACCAGGTCGACATGCCACGCCCTGTTCATTAGACGTCATGTGATCATATTTGGTGTCAACTGCCCACCTGCCTCCGCCGCCGCCTTCTACCCAATCCGACATGCCACCGCCGTGATCATCAGACGACATATGATCATATCTGGTGTCAACGCCCCCACCTGCCTCTGTCGCTGCCTTCTACCCAGTCCGACATGCCACCACCTTGATCATCAGACTATGATCATATTTGGTGTCAATGCCGCCACCTGCCTCCGCTGCTGCCTTCTACCCAATCCGACATGCCACGGCCTTGATCATCAAACGACATATGATCATTTTTGGTGTCAACACCCCCACCTGCCTCCGCTGCTGCCTTCTACCCATTCCTACATGCCACCGCCTTGATCATCAGACAACATATGATCATATTTGGTGTCAACGCGGCCACCTGCCTCCATTCGTTGCCTTCTACCTAGTCTCACCATACCACCGCCGTGATCATCAGATGACATGTGATCATATTTTATGTCAACACCACTGTCTGCCTCTGTCGCTGCCTTCTACCTAGTCTAATATGCCACCGCCCTGATCATTAGACGACATGTGATCATATTTGGTGCCAAAGGCCCAGCTGCCTCCGGCGTTGCCTTCTGCCTAGTCTAGCATACCACCGCCCTAATCATGAGACACTATGTGATCATATTTGGTGTCAACGACCCCACCCGCCTCTGCCGTTGCCTCCTACCCGGTCCGACATGCCACCGCCTTGATCATTGGACGACATGTGATCATATTTGGTGTCAACACCCCCACTTGCCTCCGATGCCTCCTCCTGACCAGGCCGACATACCACCGCCCTAATCATTAGACGACATGTGATCATATTTGGTGTCAACGCCCCCACCTGCCTCCATCGCTGCCTTCTACCCAGTCCAACATGCCACACTACCATGATCATCAGATGACATATGATCATATTTGGTGTCAACACCCCCACCTACCTCCGGCGTTGCCTTCTACCTAGTCTTGCATGCCACCGCCTAGATCATCAGACAACATATGATCATATTTGGTGTCAATGCCCCCGTCAACCTCTGCCTGACTGCTACCCAGTCTGACATGCCACCACCCAGATCATTAGACAACATGTGATCATATTTGGTGTCAACGCCCCCGTCCGCCTCTGTCTTCCTTCTACCCCGTCTGACATGCCACTGTTCTAATCATCAAACGACATATGATCATATTTGGTGTCAATGCCCCCACCTACCTCCATTGTTGCCTTCTACCTAGTCTCGCATGCCACCACCCTGATCATCAAACTACATATGATCACACTCGGTGTCAACGCCCCAACCTACCTCCGTCGATACCTTCTACCAGTCTAACATGCCACCACCTTGTTCATCAGATGACATGTGATTATATTTGGTGTCAACGCCCCCACTTGCCTCTGACGCTACCTCCTCCCCAGTCTAGGATTGCCGCTTTTTCCGACGGTCTGACTGACCGTGTTGTGGCCCGGCTATAGGTAGTACCGTGACTCTGATGATGTGACATGCATTGGTGTGTTTTTATGTGGACTCGTGTTGCATGGGAGTATATCATCTAATGCCATTGGACGAAGCTGTGGGTCATGTACAACTAAGGAAGTGTTCGAGAGATATGATCTTTCTGTAGTAGCCCGGTCTCCTAGAAGCTCATTGCGGTGGTTCACATGACCTATTTATGCGTTGCGCTCTTTGTCTTTTGGTCTCGGGTGGACTCGAAGTGCTAGTTTAGTCGATTTGGTGTCTTGTACTGGTGATGGAGGAGGGTGCGCCGTGCTCGTCTCGTGACATAATAAATACGTACTAGGTTGATCATCCTCCCAATGACAGCTTCCTCGGTGAGCTCACAATGCCACCGACGAGGGCATCGACATATTGCATGCATGCAACAATATGTAGTATTATTTGTCGTGCCCCGCCATATACGGTCACCATCGACCTCCAATTAGTGCACAAAGTTTGAGGTAGTAGATTGTCCGACATGGTCTGGTTCCGCAGCGAGTCGAAGTACTTGTTCATTTCTAGGATGATAACGAAAGAAATGGGGATGGAAAACCAAAACAATGGATGCCTTGAGTAGCTCCAGCGTGGATGGAATATGCGTTGGAAGCAAAAAAAAAAAAGTTATGCAAATTGGTACTAAGGAGATGCATTGCAAAATATTGTGCATGCGTTCAACTAATTCCTTCTTTTTGTTTTTTGAAGCTTTCACACCTGGGGAGAGGATTTCCACCTAAATATATTGCATGAAGAAATGGTTTGTAAGTTACATAGGAAAAGATAGTCGCGCCACAGATCGGTGTGTACCCTCGATTCCACCTACCTAAAGCGGTGTGACCAGTGTAAAATCTGAGATGATGTTTCTCATTGTCGTCGCCCATGGTTGATCAACATTTCTGAAGACTAATCCCTTCTTCTGGTGGACTCGATTTTTGGATATTGCCGAATGTTTAATTTCTTCATTAACTGTCCGGTAATTCTACCCTGATTGGATGCCTGAAATATACTGTACAAGTTTTAAGTATAGTAGGGTAATTCTACCCTGTCCGGTAATTCCTCCATCGCGTGAATCGAGCTGAAACATCACGTCGTTTTCTACTCAATCTCGCCTCTAACCATCCAATGCCCGCGATGAGCCATTCTTCTCAAAGCCAACCCACCATCTGCGCCGCCGCCAGCCCATCGACGCCGTTCCCCAGCCTCGCCGTCCCTCCCCCTCCGCCGCAGCTCCGTCTAATCACCTCCGGATGGCTCCCTCCCCGACGCAGCATCCATTCCTGGACTCAGCTGCCGGACGGCGTTGAGGACGACGCCCCCTGCGCCGCTCGGTCCTGCGCGCCTCCGGTTTGGACTTGCCAGACGATTCACCAGCCGGGGCGTCGCTGCACACACCTCCAAGGTCACCGACCCGGCCATGGAGGGATTTCGAACCACCTCGCGCCCAACCGGCGCGGCCGGCCTGCTCGCCGGCGCTCGCGTGCGACGCGCGGTGCCCCGTCGAGCTCGCCTGCCTGCGTCCGCGCGCGTGGTGGCCGATGAAGGCCTCTGCAAGGGACATCCAGCGCCCTCCTTCCCCAGCGATCTCCTCAACAGGACAGTGCGCCGCAGCATTGCCTGGGCGTCGTCTCCTCTGACCAGCTCGCCGGTAACAAGCCCGTCTCTCTATCCCCACCCTAAATCGAATCCATCTTGCATGACGCTGACACGAGTGTATAAATTCACTTTTTTTTCCACTGCAGTACAATCCTTGGAGCCGCCAATTATAGTTCGTCAGTGAGCTGCAGAGATCAGCGACACGTTCAAGGGTTCTGGAGCCGGTGTACCACAAGCAGTCAAGACAACGGAGATGGCAACATGCTGATCAATCGGCAATCGTCCAATCTGCAATTCAACAACACGTATGAGCTTTTTTTTTTTTGGATAAAGAGAACACATATAAGCTAGGTAGTTTCCTAAATCTTAGGATTTAATCACGGCTCGCTGAACACTTATGCTCCATAGCCACGGCTCGCTGAGCACTATTGCTGCTTCCAGTAGCACTACAAGTGTTGCCGTTCACAGTGATACTGCTCACAGATTGGTCTTGTATATGAGAAACGTCTCTGGTTTATTCGGGACTTGTTTTGGTATTCCCAAACATATACTCGTGGTTATTCATCGTGTATTGGTTTTTCTATATCTACATGTAGCGTCTTCTTCTTACACAAATTTTATATCAATCTAACTAATGCTAGTAACTGTTATATCCTTCATACGTCCATGCAGTTTGGAGCCCAGCATCCAGGTGGACCTCGTGTTCCGTTGATTGGTATAGCTCTACCAGGATTTGTGCCTCAGCAACAACTTGTCCCCAACAATTCTGATATGGCTTGGTAAGGAGTTAAAATATCTGGCAAACTCTTTTCTGATATGGTGTACTACTCACTATTGATTTTATGATTGGGCAATTTGCATTGAGCTTTATTATGACAAAATTGCCATGGCGAGTTTAAGAAAAAATTCTTGGTATTTGCATGGTTGTATGCACAAACTCACGTAATGTCATCGTATTTATTCAGTTCAATATGAAACTTATAATTAGCTTGCATTTAATTTCTTTTTCTCTGTTTTGAGTGAATTTAGGCTACCAATATTGTCTGGTTCCGCTGGAGGTTTTAGGACCAGCTTATGGCTTGCCTTATATTGAGCACATCCCATGCTTTGAAATTTCTCGCTAGGATTTCAAAGTGAAATTTCAGAATTGGAGACCTATTTTATCCTCTACATATGTCTTGTAATAATTATGTAACTACAATCATCGAGAACCTCATTTGTCAAATATTGAAAAGCTGTTCAACTTCAGAACCAGCTACGTTTGTATATGAAAACTTGAAAACCCCAATTGTTAAATTTGTTTCTTAAGTCCAAGTATCTTGCTATATGCAGGCATTAAGGGAAGAGGAATTGGAGCTGTACGAGGACATGCCGTGGTGGTGCTATCTCGGAATCGGCGACAATTATCTCAGGTGATTCCTCAGGTTCCCCTTCGTTCGAGCTGTGGCTTCCTATTTCGGCAAATGAGTCCATGCCCTGTTTCTGGCAACATGGCTTAGTCGTCCATTTGTTTAGGAACAAGAGGTTTTTTTTCTGGTACTGGAATGTTCTTTGGTGATTTAGGTTAGACACCTGGTCTCCATGAGTTACATGTTTTCTTCTTTGCATTTTCTATAATTTTCCTTCGCTTTTTAAATCATACATCCTACATGATGTTTAGTTCAGGATTATGCTTCTGTTCATTGCATTCGTGGCTCATTATTGGCTATTGGAGAACTGTTGAGGAAACTTAAAGTTCAGTTTGCTGTGATATTCCGTACAAGTTTTTTCACAATATGCATATACTGATGCAAGCACGTTTTTTGTTCTCTTGGTGACACTGGAGTACTACCCTCTACTTGGAGCTTGCCTACCTCTTCTACAACTACCGCAGGATAACATCAACTCAGGTCCGCGTCTTGCCCAGCGATTTTCTTCCTCTGTTAAGATGCACTGCCAATTGGGCTGACTTTCTGTTCTCGTGTAGAAGATGTAGGACAAATTTAGTTGTACAAATGTAGGGAAAAAAATAAATGCACCGCCGATTTTCTTGATTCGAGTTTTTCCAACTCATGTTCTTTTTCCTGTTCCGCAGGTAGTCTGTGGGTGACATCTTCTTTGGGGCAGCTCAAGATTGAGACCTTCGCCTCTAGTGTTGCTGTCCTCGAGCAAGAGTCACGGGGAGGCACTCTAGTGGATTGGGATATACTACGAGGTCTTTGTCAAGACCTCATCATGTCGTGGCACTTCATACAACAATCGGGTTCAAGCCAAGTGAAGGTGAAAACCTACTGCATGGCTATTAATCAAAATATGATATTTTCGGTTATCGGCTCATTATGCTTGTGGTAACAAGGTGTCATCTCTCCTTTCTTGTAATTTTTTTGTGTTTGGTTGTTTAGCATCTAACGCCACTTTGTATTTACTTTGCATACTTAGAATTTACATGCCATTGTATGCATTTTACTATTTTTTAGTGATGGTTAAGATTTTAATTGGCGAAATGCTTGTCTGCTGTATGAGTTTGCTCTTGTGCAAGTTTAGCTAGGATGTGATATACTTCATTTTCGGAGGATATGTAGGGAATGTGGGAGCTTTAGCTCAGGCGTTTATTTAAATCTAATAAAGATGGATTTACTTGCCTACTTGCCATAAAATGGACTTGTGGTTGAGCTTTCTATTTTAGGATGACTTGTATTCCAAGTATGATTTTCAAATATAATATGCTATATTTCCTACTGGGTTTTAAGATGTCATTGTTTTAAAATTTGTGTTGTCCTTTGTTGAATTGATATTTTAGGTGTTGGGAGGGTCCATGTATAGAAAGTTCTGTGTTTTCATGCATGGAGGCTTCTAGTGATTGGCACAATTTATATCATGTTCAAGATCATCGATTCCATGATTGTTTTCTTCTACGTATTAATCATGATCTCGTGTTAGACATGCACTTATGCTTGTTATGATTCAGTGTTGATTGATGTGGTAAATTAGACTAGTTAGGCGTATTAGGTGAGCTTCTGGCTTTAGAGGTTGTGAATATAATGCCGTGCTTCCGTTAGCTTTGTCTTTGTCTGGTTGAGTATATAAACTAGGTGTATTTGCCAGTAGCTGCTGGTTATTGGTCATTCCTCTTGTTCCTGGATAGTAATTTACCATATGTACTAATACCCAGTAATCGCATAAGTTCAATGACATGATATGGATGGTTAATTATTGCTATATCTCAATGATGTTATGTTCTAGTTTATCTTATCTATGCTAGCCTGAGTTGGACACTGTCCATGATGTTGTTTCAACATAACATTCATTTGTTTGCACCATCGTGTCATTGGTTTTTGGTCACACCAAAAACAGAAGCACAATTTAATCTTGTGTAAATTGGGTTAGGTTGTGCAAGATTTAATGGTCCCTCTATTGATGATAAAGAGGGGCATTTAGCACTATATTCAGTACTATGGTTGGTTGATTCAAATCGAGTATTGCAACATTCCTTGTTCTCACTGACCTCATTTCTTAAGTCTGAAGATGTCGAGGGTGGAGTCATGTAACTTGTATCTGCAATCTAATTAGATTACCTTATCAGCACCTCTTAATATTTATTAATTACCAACTCTTTTGCATAATAGTTTTGGCCTCTTCCTCTTTGATAATATACCATTCAACCTTGTTGGTTGAACTAGTATTCATGATCCTATCTGTTGTTGTCTGTGAAGTGTGTCATTGTTTCTTGTTGAGCCGTGGTGATGATATTGTCATGCATTTGTTGTTTTACTGTCATTATCAAGTAAGGATTATTGTAGACTCGTTTTCACAAAGTTGCTTCTACATCTGGTTGCAGCTCAGCCGAAGTCCCTCGCCGACTGGCTACGGAGGCCTCTGACTACATTGGTCCCAGGCTTATTAGGTGGGCTTCCAACTTTAGTGGTTATGGATATAATGCCTGCCGGTTATTGACTTGGTCTGCTTGAGTATATACACTAGGTGGTCTGGTTGAGTATATACACTAGGTGTATTTGACTGCATTTGCTGGATATTGGTTGAATGCTATTTATTTTGTTTCAACATAGCTCTTATTTCCATGCACAATCATACAGACAAGCACCTTCTAATCTTGTGTAAATTGGGTTAGGTTGTGCTAGATTTTACTGGTCCCTCTCTTGATGATAAAGATGCGCCAGCACTGTACTCAATACCATGTTGTATATTTGAATCGAGTATTGAAGGTTCATTGTTCTCACCGACCTCATTTCTGAAGTTTGAAGAAATCGGCAGTCTAGTTACATTGTCTTGTCACTAACTATTTTACCTACTCTTTTGTTTAATAGTTTCGGCCACTTACCAAGTGTCATTTGTTTGGTCATTTCCCTCTTTGAGAATAATACTATCCGGCTTTAATAGTTTCGGCCACTTACCAAGTGTCATTTGTTTGGTCATTTCCCTCTTTGAGAATATACTATCCGGCTTTGTTCCTTGAACTAGTAATATTGGTGTTTCTGTCAGTTGTTTGTAAAGTGTGTCACTATTTCTTGCGAGTTGTGGTGATGATATTGGCATGTATTGTTGTTTTTGTCATGATGAAGACTTGTGTCTTAAAAATTTGTTTATCTTGTGCAGGGTAGGTTGACATGGCTCGGCCTCCCGAGTAGCTCCACCCGATTCACTGAAGTCCCTCCCGGGCCGACTACGTGTGCCTCTAGCTGCTTTGGTCCTCGGTGGTGCTTATGCTGCTGTTGTGCAAGGGTCTATGTAATGTTGTTTCGGTTGCAATATTCAATAGTCTACATCATTTATAGGTACCATTCTAAACCAGAAGCAGTAATCTTGTTTCCTTTGTGATGTTTTTTCTTATTTTCACTTGTGCTGGAGTTGAATCGTATATGTGAATGTCTCATGAGTTGTTGTGTTTTACGCACATTTACTGTTTGTTGTGTCATCTGGTTGTCCTAAAAATAGCCAAAATTGTGAAGGTAATTAGTGCAACTTATTGATTAGATATACTGCTATTTGTATTTTCTTACACTATTTTGTTAATCATTTTTTGGTTATCTGCTGTTGTAGCTATTTTGCTACGTGAGCTAGCTTTGAATTGGTATAACTCATATCTCTGTTAAACAGCAAAGTAATAAACCACATATGATGCTAATTTGATAGTCCATGCTTACTTCCATCATATTATTAATTCAGAACAATCAGTTTTATCTTTAGTGTAGTCAGTCTGACTATCGCATACATCACAAAATGCCTACTTTATTTTTGAGTTATGGCATCAGTCTAAAAGGGATACTATGTCGTTTCATATCCACTAATTGGTTTGGAGAAGATGATCATGTTCTGATCTAGTCTGCTCTGTTTCATTGTGTTACCACGTGCAAACACTAGTAGATTAGCAAATAGAACATTTGGTTCCTGATTGCAGCTAATGGATCTACGTGCATGGTTTCACACTATGTTTATCATTTATTTAGTTATCCATGTTGTTGTCCAGTTTCCTCTTGCCTGGATCTAATTTTATGTAGGATTCTAGTCATGTTCATTTCTAGCTGCAGCTTTAATTGCAGCAATAAATAGACACTTAAAAGAACAAAATGTTCAGCAATATAAAACTTCTCCTGTGTCCAGCCATTGCTTTCAGCTTGTACTTGAATAAGATAGCACTCATTTTTTATATACAACTTTTTTTATTTAATAGACTGGCCTCGAGCCTTTACTTATAAATAAAATTAGAATGACTGGGTGTTGTGACTGGGAATTTACGCCGTGATATTGTACATGAGAAATTGGGAACTGGTGGTGCCTGAACGAGGCAGGGAGTCGGATCCAGCCGGCAAGCTGAATATGCTTTTTTGTTGCTTTTGTTCTTTGTCTGGTGTTGCAGCATGTTGTGGAAGTTTGAGGTTGCGGTTACTTATGCTGTGCTTTAACATAGTTAATAGCTGTCTACCTGTGTGTGTTATACTGTTGTGTTGCTTTAGGCTCACACTCATATAGGCAGCAGCAAGGGAGAGAAGTGGAGCAAGATCTTGCCAGCCGAACGTATTCTTTTTTATTTGAGCTGATTTTGTTTCTTGATGAAGAGATGTGGTGTCATGGAAGGTTGAGTGTGTTTGTTGTGACGCTGCGTGGTGTGTTGCTTCACGCTCAAGTCCAGTTGCATCTCTTTTTGTGAATAAGCATGGTAGCTAGAGATGCCACCAATCTTTAGCTTGTCTTTCTTTTTAATTAAACCTGCGATAGATTGAATTATACATTGAAATCTCTGACAAATATTTGATGTGTGATGTAAATGTCCAAACAATGACAAAGGTCATGTCAAAAGTTTGTAGTTCAAATTTAATATATTTTTTAGTTAAACTGCTACTTTTCCTCCTAAATTTCCTCTGGTATTTTATGGGAGTCCTTGGGTTTCCCTTGTTTCTCTTCTACATGCTCTGTGAGGCGCTAGGAAGTATCATTACAGCTGTAGCACATGACCTACTGGTTATGTTTAGTGGCACTGGTTAAAAGGATTTGGTCATGGCACTAAGAAGTGTTGTTGTAGCACATTCTTGTGTGATGCTAAGAATTAGTGTATGCTTGATCTCGACTGTGTATTAGCTTGTATACTGATTGTAGTTTACATATTGTGTATGTATACAAAATTTGCTACAGGTTCTGTTTATAAGTTCACCGGTATAGGTGCTCTGTGATGGATGAGGCTGATCCCTGTTTTGGTTCAGTCAATACATATTTCTTTTGATGCATGCTTGATTCAAGTGTTTTAGTTGCTGGGTTATGAATGAAGAGTCGCATGCAAAGAAATCTTTTCCTAGAACTAATTAACTAATCACCATGTTTAGCCACGTGTACTCTCTGTCAAGCAGTTTACTGCGTTCATATTATGTATGGCGATTTATGTTATCTTGCTGTTTTTAGATAATGGAATAGGTAATTTATATAATGTGCTTGGCTGGCTGTTTGGTGCCCTTTTGTATTATAACTTTTGACATTTAGCATTGTTATCCCAGTCTTGATGCGTGGCTAGGTTTCATTATGTATGGCTGATCTGGCATTATTATGGACATGATTTAGCTTTATCTTGGTTGCTTTATTCTGGTTGTATGCCTATCTCTCATTTCGGTTTTCATAGAAGGTGGAGCATTGCTTCATTAGCTATGTTAAATCTATATGCATGTTAGTTAATGCTTATATGTTGCGATGTTGGTGATCTTGCAGGTGGAGCCGAATACACTGAAGAATGTGGAGCACCCCACAGGAAGCTTGAAAGGCTGCTGTAGACGGAAGAAATAATTTTGAGCCTGACTGGCTTTGTCAGTGTGTCGACGGAAAGGTGATTCTGGTACTCAAATTCCCACTCCTTGTAGGAGCTTTCCTAGCATACTATTTTCCATGGTCTGGATTCATGCCGTGTGCTTCTTCAATAATTTGATTAGAGAAGGCCTAGAAGGTGCAATTTTCAAGCCGCTCATCATGAGATGCCTCCAGGGGCTTCCCATGAGGCATGCGTGGTGGAATGCATGGCTTCGCTGGAGGACTGGGAAGTGGTATGCCTCGCAGAATGGGCGGTGGTATCCCTGGAGTTGGAGTTGTAACCTAGTGAAGAAACCTGATGGCAAAGATTTGGTGACCATGTGGTCATGGCGGACAACACTCGCATTGGGTAAGAGAATGGTTAGCGTCACAGTACTGATGTTCATGTACCGCGGTGCAAAAATACTTGACAGTTGGCATATGTTTTCTAATGGCAGTTTTACTTTATTTGAAATCATGTAATCATTATACTTAATTGCCATGCAGTTCTCAGTGGCAACTCTAAACATTGAGTTATGCATGAGATGAACTCTAGTTGATCCTAATTCTTCTCTGTCACTATATGATGCTAGTAACATTTGTAACTTACAAGTTTTGTAGCTTATCGACATCATTTTTGACTTTGCTGGGCAGCAGGGGTTAAGTGGCGTTGGATCTGGCCCGAAGGTCACCATAGCCGTCGGATCTGGCTGTCTGGCTCTGGTGGTGGTGGTGGTGGTGCTGGGCTGCTTCCCTCGCCTCACACGAGGTGGTAGGCCTGGCCGCCCCACGACTTCAACTACCTCGACTATCACTTGGGCTCCTGCTGGTGCATAATCGCCGCACATGTGGCAATGGTGGGCCTTGTTACATCGCTCGGTGTGTTCGGTGAGTCCTCGAGTTCCCCTTGTTTCTCACCTATGTTCTCTGTGATTGCTCTGTGATGACGCTGGGAAGTTTCATTACAGCTATCAGTATACTTTGTTCTGGCTGTTGAGCATATGACCTACTGGTTAGGTTTACTGGTACTGGTTACAAAGATTTGGTTATGGCACCAAAAAATGATTGTGGCACATTTTTTTGTGATGGTAAGAATTAGGGTCTGTTTGCTCTCGAGTGTGTGCTTGCTTGTATCCTGAATTCTTGATTGTAGTCTACATACTATATTTGCGGTCATCCAAAATTTGCTGTGCGCTGGTTCTATTTATAAGTTCACCATTAGAAGCGTTCTGTGATGGATGAGGATAATCCATGTTCTGATTGAATCAATACAAATTACTTTCAATGCATACTTGGTTCAAGTGTTTTGGTTGTTGGGTTATGAATGAAGAGTCGCATGCAAAGATAATTGTTCACATGGAAAAATAATGATCTTACCTCATTTTGGAGAAAAGAAACGAAAGTGCGTGAAAAGCTCTAGTAGTCACAGCCCCCTTCTTGGAATAGAACACAGGTCATGGTCAACATTTGGCCAGTCCACACTCTCTGTGTCAAATTAGATATGTAGCATATGTCATAGGAATTGAACTTTCTTATTGCATCATAGACTGCTTCAGTACTTTATTTCACTTGGAAAAAACAAAGTGATGGTCTCCAGGAAAGAACCAAATCGGCTTTACCACTGTCCAATTATTACACTCTTAAATATGCAGTGTGAACTGACACGTTCCTTTGGCAGTTGTCAACGCTAGAATTGCGCTAGCTTTTGCACTGGCCTTGCTTTAAGCTTTCCAGGTATATTTACATTACACTCATTGATTTTCACAGCCCACTGTTGCACATTCTTGATATTTCTGTCAGTTGTTGGGCTACGAGGTATTGGGAAACATATCATGATATTTCTGGTCAGTAGTTGTGGACTTATTATTTGTTTTGTGTACAACTTTTGTTAATTATATTGGTATGCATATTACATGCTCATGGGTTGCTTAAGTACATCATCTCTGATTTCTGTTGGCAATTTTGACTTGTTATGCATGGTTTTTGCATGATGCCTGCCACTTCCTTCCTTAACATTATGATAAGGATAATCGATTGTAATTGGTGGACTTTGTAATCCATGTTGTCGGCTGAGTGGGTGTTCTATTTTGGGTGTGCGTCCAGTTATATTGATTTGGTTTGAGGCAAACCCTATTTAGAGGGCTGGTGTGTGTACAAAAGCTGCAGTTTGTCCGCACATACTTAACTCATTTGCTTCTTGTGGTTGTTGTAGTATTTCAGTAAATTCTATTGTTGACGGGTATCATATCTACGAAATTCACAAAATAGGGATAAACCTAGTTATACCCACTGAGTCCTACTGATAGGTCCCCATTGGAAAAATATCTCAGCTATATATATGATTGCACATCATGTGCATTTGTATGGTCCAGTGAAGCTGAATTGCTCATGCATCTTGTGCTCCTGGTTCGCACACTTTACTTAGGACAATTTATGTTGCTAGTATAATCGTGTATTATAGATGTAGTGCACTATTCAGTTTCATGTTGTGCTCGTGCATAATTCACTTGCTGGAAATATCAGTAGCATTGATGGCTAATGTAATCGTGTATCGTAAATTGCTTGCACATGTACCCAGTGTTCATTGAGATCAGGATCGATTATCATAATCGTGTAAGAAGATAGATGTGCACCAACACTTAAATGATATTTAAAGTTCGTACTTCTGCTCATTGAGATTATTTGTGTGTGTACCCTGAGCTGTTTTAGAATCCCTTGTGGATATTAATCACTATTTGTGTCAGTTAGTGTAACTTTTGTTGCACCATTTTTTACGTGGTTGCTTCTCTTAGTACAGGATCACCTCAAGATCAGAGCTGCGCCACCTTTGCGGCATTCTCTTGCACAATGGAGGGGCTAAACAAGCAATAGACAGTGATGACACCTAGCAGGAGTGTGTTGGCCTTTGAGGCAGGTACTCAATTGATTACTTGGAGTTTCAAGTCGATGCAAGTTGATAAGTGTACGTTTAGTACTCGTGGTGTTGCAATGCTGAAGTGAATGACATTACATATTTTCTTCATGTTTCTTGTTCTAATAGCTGCATTACGCGTTCTAATCCATAACTACTTCTTTTAAAACACATTGCCATGAAAAATATAAACCATTAGATCAAACTTGATTCAAATATAGATCTTAATAAAACAAACGACAAGAGCAAGTGAGGGATGATATTACTTGTTATTTGTTATGTTTACGAGCTATTAATTGGGAGGAACTCATTCTTAATATTATTAATGGAGAGGCTAAACAAGCAACATGCAGTGATGACACTCAGCAGGAGTGTTTTGGTCTTTGAGTTAGGTACTCATTTGATTACTTGGAGTTTCAAGTCCGTGCAAGTTGAGAAGTGTACGTTTAGTACTTGTGGTGTTGCAATGCTGTGAATGACATTACAAATTTTCTTCATGTTGCTTCTTCTAAAAGCTCCATTACACTGTAAAACACATTGCCATGAAAAATATAAACCATTAGATCAAACTTGATTCAAATATAGATCTTAATAAAACAAACGACAAGAGCAAGTCAGGGATTATATTACTAGTTGTTTGTTATGTTTGCGAGCTATTATTTGGGAGGTACTCATTCTTACTATGCTTGTCTTTTCATCTCTGTCCACAATCTTACATTAGTGGATCGTTATATTTATCCATCCTACGGAGAGCAGCAGGGGAGAATTAGAGCTTGCCAGGAGGGAGCCATGGCCTCCGTCACGTCACACCTTGACTGTTATGTTAATAGACTCCAGATGAAATATATGAGCTTACTTCTTTTTTTATCTTCTTGGTTCATGAGAATGTTGTTATCCACGCATAGTCCATCAACTTTCATCTTGCTGATAGTTAAAAATGTTCACTTTGTTGTGTTATGTTGGTTACATATAAAATCAAATTCTATCTAAAAAATCATGTTAGTGCAAATTACTGGAATATATTAGAGTATTGAAGTCTAGTGTATCAGCTACAGCTTGGATTTAGTAGTTTAAGTTGCTTGCAGCAGAAATGGACGATGCACTTGGCTGTCTCATGTGCAAGCCAACCTTAAAATATAGTCTGAAAAATGGTTCATTGCTCACTGTTGCAACAAGCAAGATGTATTTAGTTGTTTATGTAGTAGGCCAGTTCTGTCTTTCTCACACTTCATTTTATAGTTTATTATTATGAGATGTTTGTGTACAATGTGATTCCTGTACCTTCACATTTTGTTCCTAGTTTACCACAAAGTTAATTATTAGCTAAAAAAATACAGAGCGGTATGTCTTGTTTGTATCTTATTTTGTAGCTATTCACTTGCATTGCTCTGGGAAACCCTTAAATTCTCGGGCTGATTGTATTCTATTAATATTTTACAAGTTGTGAGATGTCGAGGAGGAGTAGCATTGCTGTCCAAAAATTTGAGACAAGGTTGAGGTCTGCAAAGGACTAAGGCGCCGCTGATGTTGAGGTCTCCGAGCCCCCAAGAACCAAGACGAGCCAGGAGATAAGGTAATTTCTTGAGGTTTTCTTCATGAGATGCAAGATACTAATATTGTCGGTGAGATACATTGGTCTGTTGCATGATAGAAAAATCCTTGCCTAAATCAGAAAGGGGTTGTGAGGGTGTGAAACCTTTCTATTGTTTCTTTTCGTTATGGTTTATGGTTATGTCTTGTAGGTGACCATGATGTAAGTTAATGCTTATATGTTGCGATTTTGGTGATCTTGCAGGTGGAGCCGAATGCACTGAAGAATGTGGAGCACCGCAGGAAGCTTGACAGGCTGCTGTAGACGGAAGAAATAAGTTTGAGTGTGACTAGCTTTGTTGGTGTGCCGACGGAAAAGCGATTTTGGTACTAAAATTCCCACTTCTTGTGGAGTTTACTAGCATACTATTTTGCATGGTTAGATCTGTATTCATGCCCTGTGCTTCTGCAGTAATTTAATTATGAGAAGGCCTAGAAGGTGCAATTTTCAAGCCGCTCATCAGGAGATGCCTCCAGGGGCTTCCCATGAGGCATGCGTGGTGGAAGGCATGGCTTTGCTGGAGGACTGGGAGATGGTATGCCTCGCAGAATGGGCGGTGATATGCCTGGAGCTGGAGTTGCTCCCGGTACTATCGGTATGGATGTCATCCTATATGTAAGTGCTTGACCACCACATATCTTTTTATTTGTCTTCCTTGTAACCTAGTGAAGAAACCTGATGGCAGCATTTGGTGACCATGAGGTCATGGCGGACAACACTCTGAGTGTGTAAGAGAATGGTTAGCGTCACAGCACCGATGCTCATGTACCGCGGTGCAAAAATACTTGACAGTTGGCATATGTTTTCTAATGGCAGTTTTACTTTATTTGGAATCATTTAATCATTATACTTAATAGTCATGCAGTTCTCACTGGCAACTCTAAACGTTGTGTTATGCATGAGGACCTCTAGTTGATCCTTATTCTCCTCTGTCACTATATGATGCTAGTAACATTTTAACTTAAGTTTTGTAGCTTATTGACATCTTTTTTGACTTTGCTGGGCAGCAGTGGTTAAGTGGCGTTGGATCTGACCCGGAGGTCACAATAGCCTCCGGATTTGGCTGTCTGGCTCTGGTGGTGGTGGTGGTGCTGGGCTGCTTCCCTCGCCTCACACAAAGGTGGTAGGCCTGGCCGCCCCATGACTTCGACTACCTCGACTATCTCTTGGGCTCATGCTGGTGCATAATGGCCGCAACCGTGGCAATGGTGGGCCTTGTTACATGGCTCGGTGTTATAGGTGAGTCCTCAAGTTCCCATTTTTCTCATCTATGTGCTCTGTGATGACGCTGGGAAGTTTCATTACAGCTGTCACTACACTTTGTTCTGGCCGTTGGGCAGATGACCTACTGGTTAGGTTTAGTGGTACTAGTTACAAAGATTTGGTTATGGTACCAAAAGTGACATTTTAGCACTTTTTTGTGATGGTAATAATTAGGGTATGCTTGCTCTCGAGTGTGTTCTCGCTTGTATCCTGAATTCCTAATTGTAGTGCACATACTATATTTGTGGTCATCCAAAAAAATTTGTTGGTTCTATTTATAAGTTCACCATTAGAAGCTTTCTGTGATGGATGATGATAATCCCTGTTTTGATTCAATCAATACAAATTGCTTTCAATGCATCCTTGGTTCAAGTGTTTTGGTTGCTGGGTAATGAATGAAGAATCGCATGCAAAGATAATTCTTCACATGGAAAAATAATTATCTTACCTCATTTTGGGGAAAAGAAACGAAAGTGCGAGAAAAGCTCTAGTAGTCACAACCCCCTTCTTGGAATAGAACACATGTGAAGGTCAACAATCGGTCAGTCCACACTCTCTTTGTCAAATTAGATCTGTAGCATATGTCATACGAATAGAACTTTCTTATTGCATCATAGACTGCTTCAGTACTTTATTATCACATGAGTGGTCTCCAAACAGAACTAGGGGAGCACCACCTTTACAATGGCCTCGACTCGTGGAAAGAGTGATGCAGCGCAGGTTGATCCGCCGCCGAGTTAGACAATACAGGCGTCCACTGATGCACCAGCTGCAGGCTATAAGGTCACTGCAGCGCCGCTGAACCCTAGCTTGACAAGGCAGCCCCATCCCTGCTCGTGTACCGACAGCCGAAGAAAGTACTGATGGAACTTCAGCTGGAAACCGCAGCTAGAGTTTCACGAAGCCTGGTGGTATTTGTTGGCAATTTTCTTTCGCCCCTCGTTTTCTTTTTATTTCGAATTGTACTATGTGCATGCATTCTAAACAACTGATCTCGACACATGGTCAGTGAATTGCTTAATTCATCATGTAAGCACCACCCATATGTAGATTGAGGTATTCCTGATTGGGTGTTGTGTCAGCTTAGTGTTCTTCTCTGAAACTGAGATGTTCTTCATCTGTTTCACAGCATATGCAGTTATGCACTAACTGAAATTGTATGTTTTTTCCACTGATAACAAGTGGGAAAATTGAGGTCACAATGTTATAAAATGCAGATCGCTTGTAACCTAGGTTTAACGCATGTGGTCATCTGCCTTTTTGAAAGTAAAGCAAATACATGGACATTTGGGGCTGAACTGATTCCCATGAGAGAGACAAAAGGGTCAAAAAGCAAGGACCGAGTGCCACAGTTTGAAACAATACAAGAACTGACATGCAAATGTGCCATGGCAGTCAATAGAAATAAATGTGTGTTTGATCCTATCCTTGAATCAGATTAAATGGCCTGGATTGCTAGGGAAACTGGTAGCACACCAAGACGCCGTAGATATCTTCTCGACAACAAACCATGCATGGGGAGACTCGGTTTGTGTACATAACAAATAGGCCTTTAATGAGTATATATCTCCTTCCGTAATTAGTTCGTAGAATAGGTACCGCCATGCATGCGACTTGACTGTTTCGAGGGTGAAAAAAGAAATAGTGTTTGCTCAGGTTAATCCGTGGAAAAGCTGAAAAAAATTGGTCAATAAATTCTATTGTTTCATTGGCCATGGGACCGAAGCGGCAATTGCTTAGAAAAGGAACAGATTCATCCCTTTTGGAAACAAAGCCATACATACTATTTCAACCATTGGAAGAAAAACAAACCATGGGAGAGACTCCGTTGGAATCGGTCATTAATGGAGAGCTCCTTCCGTAATTAGTTGGAGGAGTTACGGCCATGCATGGGCCTCGCCTAACACCAGTAGTTATGGGGTAAAAAATGAAATAGTTCTGCTCAAATTACTCACCGGAAAGGTTGAGAAAAATTGGTCAATAAAATTCGAGGTTAGAAGCAAAACCCAATACTGCCTAATGGAACAGAAATAAATTAGGTTTCGTCCAGATCTGAGACCTGCTTGCTAGCATTTGTCCTTTTCTTTTGCGTATGAAGCTTTGGCTTCATTTACATTTGTCTTTTTCTTTTGCGTCATTCGTCAAGCACGAGGTTATCAAGGCAAATCCTAAGCACCAAATGAATTGATTGATCCAGCAAATTAGAGGAAGTAATTAAGTAAGGAATATCATTTATGACCTGATTTGCAGCATGCATATGCATGGATTTCACGGCCATTATGCAAACGTGATTGTGGCGATTCTTTTGAGTACTATATCTAGAAATTCCCGTCGATTCCTCATTGACACCTTGTCGAACATAACTGATGCATTCCAAAATAACTCTGATTCTAACATCTTACCCCTTTGCCACGAATCTCCTTTTCGTATGAACATGCATGGCGCAACAGTAGCCTTCTATTTACAAGGAAAATCAACCCAGCTACTCCCTCCATACCGGTTTATGGAGCAATTGTGCACTTCAAGAAATAATAAGGTTGACTACAAATTTGATCAACAAAATATGAGATATATGCCACAAAAGTTATACCACTGGATTCATATTCAAAAAATGTTTCCAATAATATAATTTTTGTTGGAGGAGAAGTTACGGCCATGCATGGGCCTCGCCTAACACCAGTAGTTACGGGGTAAAAAATCAAGTAATTTTGCTCAAATTACTCCCTGGAAAGGTTGAAAAAAATTGGTCAATAAAATTCGAGGTTGGAAACAAAACCCAATACTGCATAATGGAATAGAAATAAATTAGATTTCGTGAAGCTTTGGCTTCATTTTACATTTGTCTTCTTTTGGCGTCATTTTTCAAACACGAGTTGATCGAGGTAAATCCTTAGTACCTAATGAATTGATTGATCGAGCAAATTAGAGGGAGTCAGACTACCCACAATGGGAGTATCATGCATCTCATGCATGCAAAAACAGTGCAATTAAAAATGAGAGAGATTGTAGTATCATAGGATGATACCGTATCATAGACGTAGTACTAGAAAATTTAATGTCAAATACATCTTGTACATAGATCTACATTGAGATTCTACAAATCAATTAATATAAGAAAATTATGATACTAGTACATGATACCATGTATTGTGGACATAGTAACATGTAGTAGTATCATACACATGATACTTTTATATGATACTATGCATTGTGACTAGTCTAAGGAATATCATATATGAGCTGATTTGTAGCATGCATATGCATGGATTTCACGGCCATTATGCAGCATGCATGGCGCAGTAACCTGATGTTTTTGTGGAAAGTCAAGCCAGCTAGTATTCATGGACTGTGTAGAAATTACAGGCGAAAGTTATGTATCCAGAACTAGAAAGAATAGGAAATGAGCCGTCCCGCGGTGGGTTAATTGGATTGATTAACGTGAAACATATGCATGTCATCAGTCCGTGGTAGCACCCATGACCCATCTTTGCCGTCTAATCTCTGTGTCAAGCAACAAACAAATGGAGAGGATACAGACCCACCGAAGCAAGGGGCGCTATGGACAAAAATAGCTGCTAAGTTGAAAACCGGCACCTAGATTCGAAAGAAAAACGCTTCCTCCCACCTAAATTTGAGGTTTGAACTAAAACTCAATACTTCCTAATGGAACAGAAAAAATTAGATTCCGTTCAGAGTTGAGACCTGCTAGTTAGCATTTGTTATGTATGAAGCTTCGGCTCCATTTTACATTTGATTTGGTTTTGTGGCATTTGTCATGCACTAGCTGATTGAGGTTAATCCTAAGCACCAAATTGATCGACTGATCTCACAAATTAGAAGAAGTAAGGAAAATCATCTATGAGCTGATTGCAGCATGCATATGCATGGATTTCACGGCCATTATGCAGCATGCATGGCGCAACCGTAGCGTGCTGTTTTTGTGGAAAGTCAAGCCAGCTAGTATTGAGGGACCGTGGAGAGATTATAGGCGAAAGTTATGTATCCAGGATCCGAAAGAATAGGAAGTGAGCTAGTCCCACGTTAGGTTAATTGGATTGATTGACGGAAAACATATGCCTTGTCATCAATCCATGGTATCATCAATCTTTGCCATCCATTTTCTGTGCCAAGCAACAGAACGAACGGAGAGGTGTGTCTTACAGACCCACCGAAAGAAGAGGCGCTTTCCTAAGTTCAAAAACTGGCGCTTGTATTCGAAAGAAAAACGCAGCATCCCGCCTACAAATACGGGTAGGGGTGTGTATTACGCGTGCGCCGCGTGTGATTTAGACTGCCTCTACTATTTATACACTGGGAACGGGGATGATTGCTCGCTCAAATTTTGAAATTAGGCGCCAACTTTTCATCTTTTGCCGCTCCAGTTATGTCTTTCTATTTTCCACATCCCAACGCCCTTTTGTGCCTAGTTGGTTTGAGAGAAAGTCATTTATGAGCTGATTAGAAGCATGTATATGCATGGATTTCACGGCCAGCATGCTTTCATTATGCAAAAGTGACGTATGATCATGCATGGCGCAACTGTAACCTGCTATTTAAGTGGAGAATCAATGCAGATATGTATACAGGGATTGTGGAGACATTAGTGGACGCCAGTTATGTTTCAGAGGAATAGAAAGTGAGCCGCCCCGCATGCATTCGGTTAATTAGGTTGATTGACGGGAACATATGCCAATAATACCACGTCACCAATCCGTGGTAGCACCCATCTTTACTGTCCATTCTCTATATCATGGTAATAAAACAAACGAAGATGAATATAGACCCACCGAAGTAAGGGCTATAGACGAAAATTTAGCGCCTAAGTTCAAAACTGGCGCCCAGATACGAACGAAAATCACTGCCTCCCGTCTATAAATACAGGTAGGGGTATATCTTACGCGTGCGTCGCGTGTGACTTAGACTTTGACTCTTGCTCGGAGAGGAGAGGAGAGGAGGCACTCTGTCCAGTTGGGTTGATCAGATCGCCTGCTCCGTCCTCGTCGACGAGCACCATGGAGCAGCGTCGATCTGGCCGGCGGCGTGTGGGGTCGCCATGAAGCGGGCGAACGCCTGCCGGCCGAGTACGCAGTGGTAGGAGCTGCGGAAGTTCACCACTTCGAACGTTATCCGCTCGGTGCGGTAGTTCACGGGCGTGCCGAAGGTGACTGGCAGCGTCACTTTGCCGATCGGGAAGGCCTTCCGCCCAGGGACGATGCCGTGGAACGTAACCTTGGTGTTCTCGAGGCGTGAGTCTGGTAGGCCAAGCCGCCGGAAGGTTTCGTAGTACATAATGTTGATGGAGCTTCCCCGTCCATCGGGGTTTTGGTAGCCGGTAGTCGGCGACCTTAGGCTCGACGACTAGCGCCACTCGCCCGGGGTACTCGATGCGGGGGCGTGGTCTTCGCGGCTCCAGGTGATGCTTTGCTCGGACCAGTTGAGCCACCGGGGCACGTCAGAAAGTATGACTGCGTGTACCGCCACAGCCCTTGCGAGGACCTTCCTGTCCCGCCGGTCGCCGACCCCGATGAAGGTGTGGAGCGAGCCGGCGCTGCGACCGAAGCCTTCTCCCTTGTGCTGATCTTGGTCTTTGGCGCGGTCTTTGTGCTGATTGCCGCCGTCGTTTTCCTTGGCGCGGCGAGCTCTTTCTATCTGCTCGGGGAGTAGCAATTTCCCGTCGTGTGATTGGCGGGCTTGCCCTCCTTCCTGTGATAGATGCATGGTGCGTCTAGGAGGCTGCGGGCGTCGAAGCGCTTGGGTTGGGGCCGGTCCTCCCGAGGTGCGCGAGTGTCGCGCCGGAATGATTTTGGCTCGCGCTGCTCGTAGTCGGTGGTGGCGACCAGCTCGTTGTGTCCTCCCTCTCTGCGACGCTTGCCGTTGTTGGACCGGCCGGCGAATCGGTAGTCGCCACGCCGGGGCTCCGTGTGTGCAGGGCGGCGATTGCGTCGTTGACCGTACTCGTCGTCCGAGTCGACTGTAGGGTCTTCGTCGGCGTAGCGGGTGGCGATGTCGAAGAGTTCGGAGATTGAGATATTATCCCTGGCCGACGCGACGGAGCTTGGCGCTTAATGGTTCATACCGGCAGCAGCGTCGAAAGCGATAGATTGCCGTGTCCGTGCTGATGCCGCCGGAGGTCGTCCACATATCCCGCCGGCGTTGCACCCACCGGCGGGTCGACTCGCGCGGGCCTTGGACGCAGCGATCCGGGTCTTCTATGGTTGTGGCACGGGTGTATGCGGCGGCGAAGTGCTCGGATGAATGCGGCGCGAGCTTCTTCCCGAGAGTCGATGCTCGTTGACGGTGAGGGTGTTGAACCGGTGGCGATTGACGCCGTCCATCATGAGAGGCGAGGTAGCGTGCTTGCGAGTAGCTCGGAGTGGCCCTGGATCCCCATTGCCATGGCGTACGAGTCGATCCGGACGGTAGGGTCGATGTGTGTGTCGTACTTCTCGATGTCGCGGGGTCCTTTGAACCCCACGGGGTACGGCTCGCCTCGATCATCGGTCCGAAGCAAGCGGGGCCGATTCGGGTGAACGCGCTCGGCGCGGGGCTTCATCGGCGTGGCGGTCGTTCAATCGGTTGCGCGCCCGCCATTCTTGATCGTTGACGATGTGGGTTCGGGCGTCGGCCGGCTGCCCGTTGGCGGCGACCATCACCCGCGCGGGCGCGGCTCGACTCGGTTGTTAGACGAGTGGGCCGCGCGCGGTGCTGGGGGCGGGCCATTGTTGGCGTTGACGATTGCGCGGTTTGCCGCATCTAACGACGCCGCGCGACTGGCGGATGTGCGCGAATAGAGTCGCCCTTGCGAGTCGGCTGCGGCGTGTTGCTGCTCCAATGCCTTGGCTACCAAAGCCTTGGCGTGCTGGACGAGGATTGCACCGTCTCCCGTTTCGGGGATTCTTGCGAGGACAGCCTGCGCAGCTGCAACGTTGTCGGCCGGAGACGAGTGCAGTGGTAGGCCATTGGCGTCGACTTCTGCCCGAGGAACTTCGGGTGGTGGTGGTGGGGGTGGCGGAGGTGCTTCGTGCGCCGCTCTATCTGCAGCAGCCCGACTTCCTTCCGGGATGTCAGGGTTTTGGACTCGGGCGACCCGGATTTCTCCGTCTGGGTCGTCGAAGTTAAGGCGTGCGCTGCGGGAAAGTCGTTCGCACGGGCGCGCTCCATGCGCCGGCGGTTTCGCTGCCGGCGATAGTGGGATACAGCTCTCACTTCGTCTTGCTCGAGGCGGAATTTCTGCCTTTCGGCGAGCTCCTTTTTCCTTTGCTCCTCGAGGGCCGCCCGGTGCGCCTCGATCTCGGTTGCGGTGGCGGTTGCAGGGAGGGGAGTGGTGAAGGCGTCGGCTGGATGCTCTTCTTCACCCCCTGCCATGAAGACTGCGGTTGGGTAGCGGTAGCGCGGGGCCTCGACGGAGTCCGAGTCGGAGTCGGTGCCGAAGAGGGAGAGGATGGAGTCGTCCTCGAAGCCACCTTCGAAGTCACTCGGGTGGGAGACCATGGAGATAGAGTCCTTGGTTGACGCTGTGGCTATGGAGCGAGCAGTCGGGGACGCAGCGGTGGATCCTGCAACCGACGTTATAGCGATGATGTCGGTGAAGTCGGCGTCGATCGCGGCGATGACGGAGTCGATGACTGGGATGGTGTCGATGGAGTCGGCGGTTGGAGCAGTGTCGGCGGAGTCGGCGGCTGCCGAGGCAATGTTGGAGTTGGCAGTCGGTGCCACGACCGCCAACTCGGCATCGTCTTCCAGGGCCGCCTCAGCCTCCGCGTATACCTCGCCGGTGGCCGGGCGAGTAGCGGTGAGGAGCTGCCCCGGCGCGAAGGGGTCGTGCGAGCGGCCGGGGCGAGGCTCGGAGGGGTCGCTAACGCCGGCGAGCCCAACGAAGAGGTTGATGGAGCCGATCGGCACCATCCGGGCGTGCTTGAGAGGCGACGAGGCGGGTCGGTAGGTGCTCGGGCTGGATGTGGAAGAAATTGCCGGTGGCGATCATCCTGCCGGAAGCAACCGGCCGCCGCACTGGCGAGTAGGGCCTCGCCGTAGCTCGGAGGCTTGATGTCCCATGCCCCACGGTGGGTGCCACTGTCGTGGATGTGGCCACGGCAGATGCTACAGGGGGTAGCACTTCGTTGATGCGAGGGGAAGGGAACATCGCCATCTACGGGTCGAGGTGCAAGAGACGCAAGGGTTTTACCCAGGTTCAGCCCCTCCGGAGAGTAAAAGGCCTACGTCTCGCTAGATCTTATTGCTCAGTGGAGAATTACAATGGGGGGCTCAGTCGGCGGCTACGCCGTGAGCTTACAAAGAGAGATTAGATCTCAAATCAAGTGTCCTCTAGGGTTTAAGCTCGGGGGTTTATATAGACACCCCCGACCTAGGGTTACATGGCGATAACTCCGAATCATATTCGTTGCTATTAATCCGGGATTCGTTAACCCCCTTGCAAGTAATCTTCTAATCCGAGTCGCACAGATCTTCTCCTTAGGATCGCGGCCCAGTCGCCTTTGGGCCCAGTCGCTTGGGCGACTGGCAGTCCACCTGGGCCTTCGTCTTCACGGCGAGTGGGACTGGCGACCCACCCCCTATGGGCATATCCCCATCAAAAGTAACTAATTAAACCTTCTAATCTGACACAGCAGCCCGTGAGTAAAAATAAATAAATAAAATCAATAGCGGAAAGAAAAGAAAGTAACTGGACACCTTGTGATCTAATATAGCTCACCTTCTATTTTGCAGAAAATATGTGACAAAAAAATCATATTGAATCCTATTTGATTGCGAGGAAAGCTAAGGCACTAAGTATGAAAGCCACATAAGTATAATGGTACATTCTGCAGATTGAGTTATTGAGGAGGTCGTTGTGTAGCAAGAGAAAGCAATCAACAATTAGCATTCCAAGAGGGAATTCCCCTATTTTCACATGAATCCTCTTCAGTTTATGTATTTTCCCGCAATTTACAGGTCTATCTCCTCTCACTTTCTACACGGCCAGAAGCTAATCACAGTATGAGTGATCACAAAATTAGGAACTAAAAGATCATATTTTGGTAGATGCTGTGATAGAATAGAATTTGTGCATGCCATCTCCAACTGAAGCGCCACCGGACAATGCGACTTGTAACCGCGCATGTGTAAGCCATGGGCGATAGCAGCCAAAGGAAGAAAACATACAATCATGCAAGCACAATTTACGAAACAAACATAGTGTCTACCTACTCACACAAATTCATGTGCAACGTATCTGAAAGAAAACTTATACGGCAATAATTTGAGGGAAAAAGCATATAGCTGTAAAGAGCTCCCTGATGCTGATTTCATCATGGCCGTAAATAGCTTGCAAACCAACTGTATGACCATTAGTTTGTTAGCAGTGTATCCTTACTAAATTTGGTTGTGTTTGTATTGACGATAAGAACTGCCAAGTTACTGAATGCCCACACACACACAATATGCAGCCTGAAAACATGCATGCAAATTACAGAAGGAAATCAAAGTAGGGTGATTGAATCAGTAACAGCAAACAATGCAAAAGGCAAAGAGAAGACTGGTACTGTCAGAAAAGCCTAACTGACTCTTCCCAGTCAACACCTCTGTCGGCACGCATAGTGCCTTTTCCATCCTCTTCCTGCTCCTTTGAGGGGAAATATCACTGGATGATCTACAGATTCAAGGATACAACTGGATAAATAACTCTAGAATTTCTACTGAAAGGAAACATCAACCAAATGATACAATTACAAAAGCACCACAAGCACCATTCAATAGCATTTGCATGTTAAAAATGTAATAACTAAACTTAAGCATGAACAAGATAACTGGAAGGGAGCATATAAATTCTTCGAAAGGTCATTATTATCAAGGAAAAAAGTAAGACATAAACATCGGGCATTTACCGGCTATCCAAATGCCTCTTTCAAGGGCCAGCCTGGAAGGCTGGAAAACAAATTCAGTACCGTTTTGTACACAGGAGTTGGACAAAAAACAGGCATCTAATTAAGAAGCACGTACTGTTTCTAGGCAATGTCTACTTGTGCAGCAATACTTGCCGGAGGTTGAAAGAAAAAAAAAGTATTCCATTCTCTGTCCCCTCGTTCCACTTGGGCATTATGAAGGTTCTTTACAGATGCACTGCCATATCTGGTCAAAGGGCTCACAGGAAGCAGCTTCTTTACAGAGGATCCATCGTAAAACAACATCACTGGTCTTTACATGTCAACAACCTCTGTACGAGCTGGAGTAAGATACTTGGAAATGGTAGTGGGCATGTAGGTGAACTCCATGCTGTACAAACTCCGTGGTGTGAATTCTGCCACTCCTTGCAGCACCTTCGTCTTTGTGTTCACAGCAATCACCCATGCCTCCTTCTCCATCTCATCGATCTTGGCCATGAAGTAGACGATGTCACTGTCATCACCCAAGCTGATTGTGGGGTGACCAACGTGGAGCCTCTCCAAGGTTGTGGCGTCATCATCAATGTCCTTTGGCAACGTAGGCAGCATCGCTGCCATGTCCGCGAGGACGGTGATATCGGAAGAACCGAGCTTAGAGTGCATGTGCCGGCCCGGAACTGCCAGCTGCCGCCGTCGTGCTCCACCTGACAACCGTCCAGCCAGCTGAGAAGTAGGTGCCATGAAGCCGCCTCGGGCGAGGGCCTGGCCTGACGTGCATCTGCACCTCAACATACTCAATGCGGCCATGGACTGCTTCAACGGTCCGATAACGCCGGGAAGGGCCACAAAGAATATCTTCCTCCTCAACTTGCTCCGTGTCCGGCAGCGGTATGTAGCGAACCAGCCGCCTGGTGGAGCTGTCCTCCTTCCCTCCTAAGACGTCGCCGAGGATGATGCCCTGCCCAAGGTCAACCCAGCCCATGGTGCCAGCATCCCCTCCGATGGTGATCACCCTCAGGCAATGATGTGCTGCAAGTTGGTCCTCGTCATGGTCCGCAAAGACAACAGTCTTGCGGTCCCAGGTGTTGGTCTGAGAGTCGTAGGTGTAGAGATTGTACCGGCTCTCTCGGCGATTCAGATCGTGAGTACGGAGTGCGGCGATCTTGAAGGCGTCACAGCCCTTGGTGCGGTAGCGCAGGAAGCCAACCTCGTAGTCGTCGAAATAGCACGAGCCATTGTGAAGGAACAGGCCTGGTTCAGGATGCGGGATACGCTGCAGCGTCGGTGGATCCCCGCCGGCGACGGACGCAGCCTGGTAGACGAAGTAGTCATCCTTGGCGGGGCTATAGCCGTGCGACGAGACAATCAGCGCGAGGTTACCCTCCGTGGCGACCAGCTTAGGCTCGGAACTGAACACGGTGGGCGTGTTGTTGGTGCAGGATATGCAGAAATGGAAAACCCGCGGCGGTTGGGCGAGGAAGAAGGTCACCTGCACCTCCCTGCCGTCCCCGGCGAGGGAATAGGCCGTGGTGTGGTTCTGCTCGTCGACGATGTAGGCGGACTTGTCGACGAGGGCTTCTTCCACGGTGGAAGCGTCGCTGAGCTTGGGCCCCGGAGCCGGCAGCCGCAGGGAGGCTTCCAGATAGCCCTTCCTTAACATGGATCCTTTTGTGACTTGATCAGAATCTTGCGCGTGATATCTAGGCAGCCGGGAGAAGAGGATATATCTGGACCGTACTGGAGTTTGACTCGGAGAATCAATCGGGAGGGCCGGAGTTCTAGTCGTCGGGTAGAATCAGCGAACCGGGGTGGATCTAAAGGAAGTCAATGAGGAGGGGGAGTGGGAGTTCGAAGCAGGAGACGATCGAAGACGGGGAGAGGAACAAGGTGACCTGCATCTCCGTCCCTGCTGACGGCGGTGGTGCGGTTGAGCTCGTCGACGGCTTCCTCTAACCAGGCGTCACCGAGGGCAAAGCTGCGGGGATTCGTCCAAACAGTGGTTGTACATGGACATGGATCGACGGCGGCGGCGGCGGCGGCGGCGGCGGGCGGCGCTAGACAGGAGGCGGACCGCGATGGCTAGAGGAGGATGATGGGCGGTGCTTGTCGTTGACGGATTGGGCCTTTGTGTGGGCCTCCTCAAGCGCTCGACCCATGTTTGATAAGAAAACGTGTTACTCCAGCCTAGCTATACGGGCTGGGTTTTTTTTTTTTGAGCAAGACAGAGGTATGAAATGTTATCGAGCCTCATCGTGACACCCGGCTCGATGGACAGCATTACTTCAGCCTAGTAACACATTTTCAAAAAAAAAACATCTTTTTCTTTAAAAAAAAGTATAGTTCCACATAACATGCACACCAATTCACTGAAGTATCCTCAAAAAAAAAAAATCAATTCACTGAAGTCATTCAAGACCGGTTGTTGTTCATATTGTAGAACATTTTAAAGAAATTTAAATAGGGCATCTTCAGACGATTGTGTACTTTTGTAGGACGGGCTACACATAGGTCGTTTTTTTTCAAATTTCAAAAATGGCATTCTAAATTTCAAAAAAATTTGACAAAAAATCTAGATGTAGACAATGTTGAGTTCTACCATTGTGTAAAATTTAAACCCCAAGTACCATATATTCAAGGCAGCAGAAAAATGACAAAATCAGAAAGATTTTGAGATTGTGAGAGTTTGTACTATTCACTATTATAGATATCAGAATTTGTCATTTTTCATAGCCTTGAATATAAGATATTTCGAGTTGCAAATTTGCATGCTGGTAGAACACAAGATTGTCTACATCAAAATTTATTTTCAGATTTTTTTTGAAACTTAAAAATATCATTTTTTTAACTTTTTTTAAAAACGAGCTACATGTAGCTCAAGCTAAGTTTGTTGTTTTCCATCTTCAGACCGTAAGACACTTACGTTACAACGTTGTCTACCCAGGGGCGGAGCCCAATAGGCCGACCCTGATGCACACGCATACGGGTCGGAAGAAAAACTTAGAACACCTTACCATCCTATAAAGGCATGTGCATCAAGGTGGGTTGGATGTGGTGCGGGCATCAGGGTGCCCAAAATCAGCCCATTCAAGGCCTGCTGGCGCTAAGTCCCACGTTCCCAAGCGAGGTGAGCATGCCACTCCTACTGACGAGTCCCCTTCTAGCGTCTATCGAGTATCGACACATCCACACAGTTTACTCAGGCCAGTGCATGTCTGACAACACTTACACACAACTTAGTCAACAAGTGACTCACAGACTTGTGTGTCGACCAAGGGAGAATCCAACCAGCCCTATAAATTGCATTTTATACCAACTCATCCATCAACACACCCCACAGAACCACCAGAACAAAAACCACCGGGAACAACATTAGTTGTTCGTAGTTGTTCTTCATCAAGAACAACTCACACCAACTCAAATGGGGCCATAAATCAAGCACCAACAGTAGTACAAGCTAGGAGGAGAAGGACAAGCTCAACATAAACAACAGCAGAAGCAAATCCACTACATCTACAAACTATAATCTAGGAGCTAGAGTGAGGTATACCAATCTCGGCGACTCTCCTGGTGATCTAGGGTTTCCTACCCTAGATCCGTCGGGGCTTCCTCGCCAGAGCCTTTGCATCGAGCTTGTAGGGGCCTCCACGTTGGGCTCGCTGGATCTGCATGGCGATCCCTTCGGACTGGAAGTGGAAGATCTCCTACACCACTGCACGTGATCAAGATCGTGGATGCCCTAAGTCCTACGATGGAACTCTGTAATTCTGGAAGGTCAAGGAATGGCTGCTGCTGATGAATGCCAAGCATGCTCCTCTGGTTGGTCGTGGCATAAAAGAGGGGGAATGGATCAGAGATGGATCAGAGGTAAAATTTCCAAATCATCGAGTCCTGATTTTATCTTGCATCGCATCTCCTACAAGTGACCCAGCTGAAATGGCTAGAGGGCTTAATCCCTCCTTGGCACCATCTTCTACCTCCATGATGGAGGTCAGATCTACGTCCTCAGCCTCAGTGCTGCCTCAACATGAGATTATCAGTGATGCTCCCTCATCCTCAGTCCATGATGTGTTGGCATTAGGGCTAGATTTTTCTCCGGGTTTAAATTTTGCAAGGAAGGCCAGATCTGAGTTCTATACCACAGTTCATCCAACAAGGAACTCTCTGCACTTCACGATGGTGGTGTCCTTTGGTCGATCTAAATTTAGATTATCTGAGGATAATGTGTCTCTTGCTATGGAATCAGTAATTGGAGGGTTGTGTGATGAGCTTAAGGTCTCAATTCTACGTGATAGGGTTTTCTCTTTCACTGTTTCATGCAAGCAGATAGGGTTCATGATTCTTGAAAGACAGTCCTACTCCTGTGCACATTTCAAGTGTTACTTTCATCTTTGGGGTAGAGGTGGACCTAACTGGGGCCGTGAATTTGATGCTTGGCAAAAGGTACTGCCAGCAAGAGTGGACTCTTGTCAGCCCTTCCAAGAGAACTGTTCAGTTGGGATTCAATGTAATGCGTGTAGCAGGCAAACCGAAATAGGCAATCCGCTCTAGCTCCTTGGCACGTAAAAAGCTGCACTTTGCAACGATTGAAAATTACCCTGCTTGTAAAGGGTATAGGTATCCTGCATCTGCCAAGCAAATTCAAGACCTGCAGCAAGGGGGTTATGTTTTGACTGAAGCTGAAAAGATACCTGCACCACCTGCACCTGTGACTCATTGGACTGATGCGGAACCCATGATTCAATTTGGCAGTGCTGTCACTTGGAATATTGTCAAGCCCGTTGTTCCAATTCTACATTGCACACGAATAGAGCCTGCCATTCAGTTCAGTATGAATCATCCGATTGAGTAGCTGTCTACTAGCTCGTCTACCTCGGATCATGTGCATACTCCTGTTCATCAGGCGCCCTTGTCTAGTTTGAATTCAGGTTTTAATTTGTATTTGGGCCAAGATGTTCCTACTGGGCCGAAGCATCAGCGGATGGGCTCCAGGAATTCGAAAAAATGATTGATGACATGGTCTACAAGGTTTGGGAATGTGGCCGTTGTCTGCGTATGGGCCATAATTCCAAGGACTGTCCTAATGACATACGTTGTCGGACCTGTTTCAGTTATGGTCATATTACCAAGCAATGTCTCAACAAACTCGACAAAAAATCTTGTGTTTGGGTTCCAAAGAAGGCAAGTGGAGATACTGGACTCCTCGATTAGCGCAAATCGCCTGCCTTGTCCTCTAGCGATGATTCATATAAAAGCAACCCAAAACAATCTCCACATGTAGCTCCGCCTCCACCGACCTGCTCGCCACAAGCACCTCCACCAGCCAAAGAAAACCCTCCAATCGTATACCCCACGCCTTGGCTGCCGCTCGGCCATCAGATCATTGACGGCGGCCCCACATGTTTGCCGAGGACGTATTACACTCCGGCGGTTCCTCCTCCTCGCCGCCACGACAACTATTGCATCGTGCACATTGAGCGGTCGCAACCTGGAGGTGAAGCCTTCTGGCGTGATCGGGTTAGAGACTTTGTCCAAGAGAATCTGGGTCTAGATGTCATGGATTGTCAGCCATCGCTGTTTGGAGTTGCTCTGTTGGAGATGCGCAGTTCTGCCACGCGTCAGATCTTAGATCAGCACCCGCTGCGTCAGATGGATGAGGGGGTTTTTGTTCATTTTGTTAACCATGATGAAAGTGGTAATCATAGAGGGGTGCAAGGATTCAGAAGAGGGTGGCTTATGTTTCTGGGAATGCACCAAGATTTCAGGAACGATTTTGATATATCTAATGCGGTTGCATCCTTTGGGAAATACACTGACTGCATCGTCATGACCCGCTCAAGTTGAGAATGCTATTTTATGCAGCGTTCCCTTCCCCACATACAGTTCCTCGTGATGTAGTCTTTGGTGATTATGCAACTGTTGGTGGGAGTAGGCAAGGTTGGACAATAGCTTGTTATGTACTCACGGCTGATTTTGCTGATGCTGCACCTGCTGACGAGGATCCAACCGATGGATGGTAATCCTCGCCCCTTGCCACGAAATCTGCAACCCATGATGCATAACTTTGTTCTACCACCTTTCCCTGAGTTGGGCTGGAATGAGTGGCCTAATCGGGGTCATGCAGCTCCTATTCCACCACAGCAAGACAATGCACAATTTAATGAAGTGGTTTTTGACCCTGTTGTGGAGGAAATTGTGCATGATGAAATTGTTCTGGATGGTTCTCTTGACACTCGCTTCCTCTCGTTTCTCAAGTGGTGAATATGGATCATGATGTTGGTGGAGTGGAAGTTGTGCAACATGTTGTGCCTCGCACAAGCTCTGAATGTGTGGCATTTTCAGTATGCTGAAGTTGTTCATCCAGACATCAGGCCTTTGTTGTTTGCTGCTAGATCATTGAAGTGTGATAAGTGATACGTTGCAAACGTATCTATAATTTTTGATGCTCCATACTTGTTTTACCAATTTATACATGTTTCGTTTACACTTCGTGGCACTTCTATGCATTTTCCGGCACTAACCTATTGACAAGATGCCATAGTGCCAGTTTCTTGTTTTCAGCTGTTTTGTATTTCAGAAAATTTGTACAGGAAATATTCTCGGAATTGGACGAAACAAAATCTGAAGTTAACGTTTCACCGTAACGAAGACGGAGTCCAAAGCAGAGACGGAGGGGGCGCCGAGGAGGCCAAACCACCCCTAGGCGCGGGCCCACCTCTGGCCGCGCCTAGGCATGGTGTGGGGCCACTTGGCCTCCACCAACCTTGCCCTTCCGCCTATAAATTCCCTTTGACGCGAAAACCCTAAACGAATCGGCCTCCATCCACGAAAAGTTCCGTAGCTCCGCCACCGCCGCAGACAAGATTCGGGGGACATAAGTCTCTGTTCTGGCACCCTGCCGGGACGGAGAATTTTCCCCGGAGCCCTCTCCATCGTCGTTGCTGACTCCCATGATGAGGAGGGAGTAGTTCTCCCCTGGGGATGAGGGCTCTACCGGTAGCTATGTGGTTTATCTCTCTCCCCCCATGGCGTGATCTTTATGTGACCATGAGCTTTGTAATCTAGATGGCGTTATGCTATTCAAGTAGATTTTACTTATGTGATTGATACGTCTCAAACGTATCTATAATTTCTTATGTTCCATGCTAGCTTTATGACAATACTCACATGTTTTATATACACTTTATATCATTTTGATACATTTTCCGGCACTAACCTATTAACAAGATGCCGAAGCGTCAGTTCCTGTTTTCTGCTGTTTTTGGTTTCAGAAGTCCTACACAGGAAATATTCTCGGAATTGGACGAAACAAAAGCCCACGGTCTTATTTTCCATGGAGCCTTCCAGATCCGAAGAGGAGACGAAGAGGGGCGATGAGGCAGCCACACCCTAGGGGGCGCGGCCCCACCCCTGGCCGCGCCGCCCTATGGGGTGGGCCCCTCGAGCGTCCCCCGACTCTGCCCCTTCGCCTATTTAATCTCTCCATCGCGAAAACCCTAGTACCGAGAGCCACGATACGAGAAAACATACTGAGACGCCGCCGCCGTCAACCTCATCTCGGGAGGTTCGAAGATCGCCTCCGGCACCCCGCCGGAGAGGGGAATCATCACCGGAGGGCTCTACATCACCATGCCGGCCCTCCGGACCGATGCGTGAGTAGTTCATCCTTGGACTATGGGTCCATAGCCAGTAGCTAGATGGTTGTCTTCTCCTCTTGTGCTATCATGTTTAGATCTTGTGAGCTGCCTATCATGATCAAGATCATCTATTTGTAATGCTACATGTTGTGTTTGTTGGGATCCGATGAATATGGAATACTATGTCAAGTTCATTATCGATCTATCATATATGTGTTGTTTATGATCTTGCATGCTCTCCGTTGCTAGTAGAGGCTCCGGCCAAGTTGATACTTGTAACTCCAAGAGGGAGTATTTATGCTCGATAGTGGGTTCATGCCTCCAATGAATGCGGGACGGTGACAAAAAGTTCTAAGGTTATGGATGTGCTTGTTGCCACTAGGGATAAAACATCAATGCTTTGTCTAAGGATATTTGTATTGTTTACATTACGCACAGTACTTAATGCAATTGTCTGTTGTTTGCAACTTAATACTGGAAGGGGTGCGGATGCTAACCCGGAGGTGGACTTTTTGGGCATAGATGCATGCTGGATAGCGGTCTATGTTTATTGTCGTAATGCCCTAAGTAAATCTCATAGTAGTCAGCATGATATGTATGTGCATTGTTATGCCCTCTTTATTTGTCAATTGCCCAACTGTAATTTGTTCACCCAACATGCTATTTATCTTATTGGAGAGACACCACTAGTGAACTGTGGACCCCGATCCATTCTTTTACATCTAAAATACAATCTACTGCAATCATTGTTCTCTCGCTGTTCTTTGCAAACAAACATCATTCTCCACACCATACGTTTAATCCTTTGTTTACAGCAAGCCGGTGAGATTGACAACCTCACTCGTTAAGTTGGGGCAAAGTATTTTGATTGTGTTGTGCGAGTTCCACCTTGGCGCCGGAATCCCTGGTGTTGCGCCGCACTACACTCCTTCACCAACAACCTTCATGTGGCCTTCATCTCCTACTGGTTCGATAAACCTTGGTTTCTTACTGAGGGAAACTTGCTGTTGTACGCATCACACCTTCCTCTTGGGGTTCCCAACGGACGTGTGCTTCACGCGTCATCAGTGATCTCCGGAGACTCATTGTCCCACGTGCGTAAAGGTGACGGTGTTTGCAACGTGTGGGTTTGTTAGGCTATATTTCACAGAATACTTGTTCACTGGATTATGATTTGAGTTGGATGTCTCTATGAAATTGTGGTGTGTTAGTACCTCCTATGAATGCTCAAAGTGACGGAGTGGGGTGTTCATTACTACTTGGTAATACATCTTTAAGGTTTGCTTTTGCAGCCCTACGCAATGAATTAGTGTTCGTTATGAATGAAGTTTTCAAGTGTAGGGAGAGAAGAATGATGTGATGAGATGAGGTATGGATAAAAGCTCAAGCTAGGGGATGCCCTGCACCCCAAGAAATATCCAAGATGTAAAAGAGTCAAAGCTTGGAGATGCCCAAAGCATCCCCTCTTCATCAACAAAGCAACAGGTTATCTTTCTATGCGCTATATTTTTATTGCTTCATATGCTATGTGTTATTCTTGGAGCGTCTTTATTTTTGTTTTTAGTTTAGTTTAGATTTGTTTTGTTTATTGTAGCATATGGTTGGATCCCGACATATTTGTTTTGGAGAGAGACACGCTCCATTTTAATTGCATAGAACGCTCTAGTTTTCACTCTTATTGTTCTACGAGTGTTCTAGTTTTCTAGTACTGCGTTTAGCTCTTGGTTTTCGATTCTTATTTTGTTCAGAGCTTGTTCGTATTCTTTATTTATGTATGATTAGATCTCTGGTCCATATTTATTTTTCATCTCTAAGAGATATTGCAAATAAGTTGATTGGTGTTGGATACGAGTAAAATATTTCATGCTTATAGTGATGCAAAATGAAGCTTGTCTAGACTGTGGTATAGACTTTGGCATGTCATGTTGGATGTTATTCTTGTCATATGCTTAGAATTTATTGTTGTAGCATGACTTGTCTCAAATAGTTGAGAGTGCATAATGTGCTATTGAAAGAATCATGTGTTGTTTCCATCATAAAAGCATAATATTGTGGTATTCTCTTTTGATGCTTTATTGGGTTGACTTGGCACATGCTTATATCATGCTAAGACTATAACAAGTCAACAAAAGCCTCTATGATCATTTAGTTTTTGACTTGTAATATCACTTTATGCTTTGATTGATAATGTTTTGTCGATATGCATGATTATGGCCATTATATATTTCTCTCTTAGTTAGTCGCTCCCAGTCTTTTGCTAGCCTTCGCCTGTGCTGAGTATGATCTCTACTCGTACATCCAACCACCATGAAACAAAGTTTGCCAATTGTGTCCACCATATCTACCTAGAGCATTATTGTTATTCCAAGTAATTCATCATGTTTTTATTTATCTTCCAAATTAAAATTTGGCATGAGAAAATTAGTCAGTAAAGCTCTCATGAACTTGATGGCATATTTAATTTCTTGCACTTAATAAATTTGATCATTGTGCCTATCTTATGAAGTTTATATGTTTGCAAATTTCAAGTTGGGAGTTAGTATAACCATGCTTTCATGGGAAATACTTTCGACATTGCACTTATATTTAGTTGATGTCATGTTCTTTTGTTTATGGATGCCTAGTGGTGCGAAATAAAATTGAGACTTGTAAGTCCATGGAGTTTGTATATGAGTTAGAGAAACGCCTGGGCCGCTAATCTAAGCCATGCATCATTCATGGTGGAAATTTACAGCTAAACCATAGTGAGCATTCTATGAAGGATTTGCAATAAAAAGCTATACACATAGTCATTGTTTGTTTGTCTTGTCATTTTGGCATGGGATTGCTCCTACAAGAGTACCTCCATATCATCGGGCAAGAGGTACCCTGTTGGCGGTTCTCAGTGATACATATATACTTACAATGACAAGAACTTATTTGGGACCTAAGTTGAGTACCATGAGGTTTAGGTACTCGCATTCAAGTGGCATGCGATTTTCAACTTGTGATTTGCAAGCATATAGCTCATATTTGACTCACATTAACTTTAACCATTAAAAATGCTTATGATAGAGGCAATGAGAGCTCAAAGCTAATAAGTACCATACTTTTTGGAAGGTTTATAAATCTTGCTTACTATGCAAAGAGTCTCTCTTTTACTATTATGTCGAGTCTTCATCTTCTACTTTATGCACCGATTAAGAGAGCATAGTTGTCATTCTTAGTGCAATGCGTATAGTCCCAAAATTATTATTGATTGATTCATGATTGTGATATTGCTTGTTTTTAAATTACTTGTATCTAGTCACCCTCTAAACTTTGAAGGTGTCCTAGCATTTATGTTGTGCTACTCCATAAAAGGCATGTTGAGTACTGATACGTCCAAAACGTATCCACTTTCCCGAACACTTTTGCTATTGTTTTGCCTCTAATTTGTGTATTTTGGATGCAACTAACACGGACTAACGCTGTTTTCAGCAGAACTGTTCTAGTGTCTCGTTTTTGTGCAGAAATCCAACTTTCAGGAAAAACCTCGGAATTTAGACAGAAGGCCCTATTTTCCCAGAAGACTCACGGAGCTAGAAGGGCAAGTCAGGTGGAGGCCCGAGGGCCCCACACCCTAGGGCGGCGCGGCCTAGGAGGGGGGCGCGCGGCCCTAGCGTGTGGCCCCCTCGGCCGGCCTCCGACTCCGTCTCTTCGCCTATATAAGCCCTTTCGACCTAAAAACTCGATACCAATTGACGAAACTCCAGAAAGACTCCAGGGGCGCCACCACCATCGCGAAACTCCAATTCGGGGGACAGAAGTCTCTGTTCCGGCACCCTGCCGGGACGGGGAAGTGCCCCCGGAAGCCATCTCCATCAACGCCATCGCCTCCATCATGCTCCGTGAGTAGTTCCCCCATGGACTACGGGTTCTAGCTGTAGCTAGTTGGTATTCTCTCCTCCATGTACTTCAATACAATGATCTCATGAGCTGCCTTACATGATTGAGATTCATCTGATGTAATCGGTGTTGTGCTTGTCGGGATCCGATGGATTGTTACGTTATGATTGTCTATCTACAAAGTTTATGAAGTTATTGTTGCTGCAATCTTGTTATGCTTAATGCTTGTCACTAGGGCCCGAGTGGCATGATCTTAGATTTAAGCTCTATACTTATTGCTTAGATTGTATCTACAAGTTGTATGCACATGTCGCTGTCCGGAACCAAAGGCCCCAAAGTGACAGAAATTGGGACAACTGGAGGGGAAGGCTTATATATGAGGATCACATGTTTTCACGGAGTGTTAATGCTTTGCTCCGGTGCTCTATTAAAAGGAGTACCTTAATATCCAGTAGATTCCCTTGAGGCCCGGTGTGGTGACCCTGCATACCACTGCATGTTGTAGTATGCCAGTCGTTGATATAACATTCGCGAAGTACCATTCCGCAAATATCACATCCCTCAGAGTAGTACAACAGAACATAGCAAGGTCCATAACTCATTCACATATTATTACAATACATATACACAAGTCGTCTCGGAGCTCCTCTTGGGTCCTAAGAGGATATCTCCCGGGTTCGAGGTGAACCCAACTTAACTTACAATACCATTGTCTCATTAAACAAACATTTATTTAATCGAGCAGCCACATGGTAAGAGTTTGTGTTGCTCGGCTACTACTACTTCTCAGATATCACTAGGCTTGTTCTTCTCCCGGAAGCCTCTCCGGATCCGTAGACGATGATGTAGTCTACGCCTTCAACTCCTCCCGAGAGGTCGGGTGCATCATAGCCGATAACCTCGGCTCCTTCATTGTTGTCGTAGTCCTCCTCCGGACGGTTCGGACAATCTAAGCATGGGATTTAAGAGTGGTATGAGTACGAGCGTACTCAACAAGTTCATTATAGATAAGAGGTGTTTAATGCACTAGCTACGATATTAGACCAGAAAGTCTAATACCAATGCAAGTTTTGGTAAACATTTCTTCAAGAGATTGCTTTTATTTCAAAGAGCTATGTCCGTCAGCCTTCACCGGTTTACTAGAACTTCATGGAGCTCCTTTCCGGCCGCGTTCGCAGTTCCTCAATCCCGGAACGGGAGTGACAGTCACGGTTCTTTACACTCTGCGAGGTGTGTTGCTTTACCCATAAGAGATCTTAACCTTGGTGCCAACCGGGCAGCTTTCCCGTTCACACTTCCTTCGGTGTGAGGCCCGGTATAAGGTCTAGCCAATCATGTTCCTCCGCTACCTCGAACACCCACCCTTTTGTAAGATTGTCCTCCCCTATATCCATGATGAGACCGTTCCGGGCATTCATATGCCTTCCCCTATCATCATGGATAGACCGTTCCGGACACCTTACAATCCCTCATAGACCGAAATACCGTGGGGACTTAAGGCTTCCCTAGCCTACCGCTTGTTCTTCGAACGACAAGTGTCTACGGACTGTGCCGTGGGGACTTAAGGCTTCCCCAGCCTACCGCTTGCC
>NC_061509.1:55832736-55859385 GCF_022539505.1 Lolium rigidum
CAAAGATGTTTCGTGAAAGATGTGAAGAAAAATATGTTTCATGAAAAAAGATTACCGGATGTTGGCGTGTAGAGACGAGCACTTCTCGCACCACTACAATGGAAGACGGTTTCCCCATGAGCTAGTCTCGTTCTTACTCGTTGGTCAAAGATTTCTTTCTAAATGCTGCACTACACCAATGCTCGCAAAGTAAACGCCAACCAACAATAGTACCAAAGCCGGGTGGCTTAGCGAAATTAAAGCTTCCTTTGTTGGCCATGTGTTACCCTCCTCATCCGTTTCGTAGGCATATGTCCCTTCTTCTTTAATCTTTTGATGGCTGCCGCCTTTTCCTCGTGTAGCATCTCGCCTCACTTTATTAGTGAAGTTCTCCTCCAAGGCAGCTTCTCGCTTTCTCTTGATTTAATGGGTCACACTTGAAACGCCACTGCCAGATAAATAACAAAAATAAAGCATGCGGCTAAGGTTTGTGTTGAATAATGTTAAGAAATCCACTACAACATCTAGCAAAAACATAATTATAGGTGAATATACTTACCCAAAATTCGTCCACAATTTTAGAAGCGGCCGTTATAACTCCTGCACCAGGGGAACACTTGTAGTCCTCCCGAAGACAACACTCGGTTTCCGGTCACCAGCTGGACCAATTGGCTCCGGATACATCTGGCGTACTAATGCACCTTGCACTGTTGATGGTTCACGAGCAGTGTATGGATGCTTTTCCCATAGACTGTTATGAATACAGATTAAAAATTAGCATATGAATATTGCTTTACTAAGAACCTACTAAACCATTTGAAACATCAATACTAACATGCCATGAGGAACTATAAGGGGCCGATCAATTTCCTCCAGTCTGTCTTCTAGGGGTTCTAACCTTTTTTGCCTTCTCAGTAGAGTGAGATGATATGTTATTTCCCACAGAGGCATTAGAAGATGATCTGTTTGACCTAGTGACTGAGGGGGGCCTATGGCTCAGGTGGATAGTCCTGCTACTATGTGAAAATGCATGCTATTAGTTCTATATAAAATGACTAGCAGACAATTATCAAAGGCATATTACTACAAATGAAACTAAACATTCAGTAACAACTAAATTAAAAATTGCCAACAGATAAAATATAATATTCAATAGTAGCACAATTTTATGTAAAATATTTACTACTAATAAACAAAACAAAAGGACACTAAGATGTAGAAGTTATAATTTTCAGTAATCATCGTCATCGTATTCAGAGTCATGCTCTATTCTGTCATCATCATATTCAGCCCCATCTCTCTGTTCTTGTCCTTCCTCTTCTTCTATTTCTTCTTCCTCCTCATCACTACTATCTTCTAGTTCCTCTTTGGTAATTCTTCATCATTTTCATCATTATTTTGATTTTCTATCATTTCAATTTCAGCTGGGTCAAGCACATCATCTGACTGATTTCTAGAAACAGTGAACTCATCAACAAAGTTGTCAACATCTACGGAAAAGCTACCCTGCTGACCATTTTTTTGAAAAAATCATTTGCATTGGATGTGTCATTCTCATCAAGATTACGCAAGCTATTTCTGGGCTGAATCTTGTACACAACCCGCCAATCACGAAGATCTCGCTTGGGGGATGCATACTTCAAGTAATAAGCTTGTGTAGCTTGGTGAGCCATGGCAAACGGCTCAAAATTTTTAAGCCTTGAACATGAGTTTATCTCCACCAAACCCAATTTTGCATCTGACCTCATGCCCTTGGTGGGGTCAAACCAACGACATCTGAAGAGTACCATCTCAAGTTTTTTACCAGCTGTGAAGGATAATTTGATAATGTCCTCAATGACACCGTAGTAGTCCAGTTGTTCGCCATCTGAGGTGAAGGAAGACAAACAAACCCCTGTGTTCACTGTTTTCAACCTTCTACAGTTTTTCTCATACAGCTCTGATCTAAAGCGGAAGCCATTCACATCATAGGAATTATAGGAATAGACTCTGGAGCTGCATCCATTAGCTAAATTCCACAAGTCTTCATCAGATTTTGGATCGCTTTTACACTAAACAAAGGCAAAAAAAATCTGGTTACTAAGCACAGTAGTAATTGAATGTAAAACACATAGTGCTAGTTAAAATATTCTTACAGCAATTTTGAACCACTCCACAAATTCTTCTGTGATCAATTTGTCAAGACCCACCGCTGTCAAATTAGGGTTCTCCTTGTATTTTTCTTCAGTAAATGCTCTGTATATGGCATATGATTAGATTTTTTTTGCATAGAATAGTACATGAAGGACAAATTAGTTCCCACTTACTCTCGAAATCTATCAACAGAAGAGCAGTTGGTCAAAATATACAGCCTTGCTGCATTCAACTCTTGTTGGGTGAGGTCAACAGCAGTACCCCTTCCACGAAGATTTCCTTCATACTGAAAGACATCTAAAGTACACTCGTCATTATGCACCCTTGTTCCTCCAATATTGTATCGAGGATTCTTCTTCCATATAGTGCGAACATGTTCACTAAAGTAAAGAGAAACACAATTTGTGATCTCTTGTACAATGCAAGCTTCGACAATTGAACCCTCCACTCTTGCCTTGTTATGCACTTTTAAGCGCAGATGGTGCAATGCCCTATACCAAATTATGATAAATTTGAGCGATACATGACATAACCAAAATAATGTAGTTCAATCTACAACTTATTGTTATAACGTTTCACATACCTCTCAAAAACATACATCCAACGATATGCCACAGGGCCCCCAACCATTGCCTCATATGGGAGATGCACCATCAAGTGTTGCATTACATTGAAAAAGCATGGTGGGAACATTTTCTCAAGCTTGCATAACAAAACAGGAATCTCCTTTTCAAGTTCACGCATACGATTTGGCTCAATTTCTTTGGCACATAACTGTCGGTAAAAATGACTCACCTCAGCTATGTCCTTCCATTCCTTTTCAGGGATGAAGCCTCGCAGTGCAACTTCTATAAGACGCTCAATGATGATGTGGTGGTCATGGCTTTTCAACCCAATAAATCTTTTTTGGGCCAAATTGACAGCTTTACTCAAATTCGCAGCATACCCATCAGAAAACTTTACTTCTTTAAACCACTTAAGGACGGTAATTAAATCATCATTCTCAACACAATAATTTGCTTTGGGTTTTTTCCACACACCCCTTAAATTCTTGGTCACATGTAGCTTTGGCCGATCACAATATCTAGCAATATCAAGACGTGCTTTGATATTATCCTTAGTTTTATCGAGAATATCAAGGCACGTGTTTAGTAATGCCTCAGAAACATTTTTCTCATTGTGCATTACATCGATGTTATGGCGAAGCTTCAACTTCCTAAAATACTCTAGCTGCCAAAAACCACTTACACCAATCCAATTGTGCTCCTTCCCGAATCCTACAAATGTACTTTTACCAGTTTCATCGGGAACAAGACTTTCGAGTTCTTCATACACATCATCTCCAGATATGGGTGTTGGTGGAGGATTTAAAACCTTTTTTTTCTTACGAAAACATTTCACACTCCTACGAAATGCATGGTTCGTTGGAAGGAATCTCCTATGGCAATCAAACCAACATGGCTTTCTCCCATTCTTTAATGAAAATGTATCTATGTCAGATCCGCATATAGGACATGCAAGCTTTCCATGTGTACTCCAACATGCAACTAATCCATACGCTGGAAAGTCATGAATAGTCCACAATAAAGCTGCTTTCATAATGAAGTTTTTCTTTCTATGACTATCATAAGTATTTACTCCATTTTTCCATAAATCATCAAGTTCATCAATAAGAGGCTGCATAAAAACATTTAATGTCTTTCCTGGATAATCTGGTCCAGGAATAACTAGTGCAAGTATCAAGTTACTTTGCTTCATGCACATTTCTGGTGGGAGATTGTAAGGTACGACAAATACTGGCCAACAAGAATAGGAGGCTGCTGTCATACCAAAAGGTGTGAAGCCATCAGTCGCTAAACATAGCCTCACATTTCTAACTTCCTGAGAAAAATTCTTGTATTCTTTATCAAATGCCTTCCAAGCTTCTCCATCAGATGGGTGAACCATTATTTTCTCACTGTCACGAGGCCTTGCATGATAATCCATGTGCTCAGCAGTGCTTTTTGACATGTACAACCGTTGTAGCCTAGGAGTAATAGGGAGATAGTGCAAAACTTTTCTCGGTATCTTCCTAGAGTTATTTCTTGTGGTTGTTTCCTCATATCGAGGTTCTTTGCATATAATGCATTTGTCCTTATTTTCAGTCTCCTTATAATAAATCATACAATTATTGGGGCATGCATGAATCTTGACGTATGGCATTGCTAGACTATGCACAAGCTTCTTGGACCTATGGAAGTTTGTGGGGAGATCTTTTGCAGCATCGTCCCCAACAATGTCATGTATAAGGCTCATTATCTCATTGTAACAAGCTTCTGGTAGGTTGTGCTGTGTTTTAATTGTCATTAGCCTTCCTACAATGGATAGACGTGATTGTGTGGTCTTCTCATGTAGTGCTTTGTCAGCTTCCACTAGCATATCATAGAATTTCTTTGCAGCCTCTGTTGGCTCATCGCCTACAGAAACTCCTTCTGCAGCGATTGCATCAATTAGCATGTCATCCATACGATCTACATCCCTATCGTTATCTTGTTCTAAAATTTCAGGTGTATCAGACTTCCCGTGACTAGTCCATCTCTCATATCCTAACATGAAACCATTGTTGCACAAATGCCTGGTCATGGCATCCCTTTTGCGTTTATGACGACAAAAACACTTGGTACAGGGACAATGAGATTCCCCATCTACAGCCGCATCAGGCAATGAGAACGCACGCTCCAGAAATTATCTACTCCATATTTCCAAGCTGGAGAAAACAACTTCCCTTTTCTCTCTTTGTACATCCAACTACGGTCATCGTTGTCTACATTGCTACATAAATAAAGAACAGATCCGGTTTTATAAATAACTTATACAAAATCAGAAGGTATAGCATAAACACATCACGGTTGTAAAATGTAAATCAATAGCTTCTGTATGAGTGGTTACTATTCATGGATGCTATTTGGTTGTGTTCATTCGGTCAGAGAAAGGAGGCACATACGTATCAGTTTCTTACTAGCTATTAGTCTATTACTCAAACAGAGGTTTTTTTACTATCTTAATTTCACAACTTTTTAAACCTGAAACTAAGGGAATTCTTCAGATTATAATGTCAACCTTCAGCATACACTTGCAGAAAATTTTACTTTGTCATCTACCTAATCACAACATGAATAAATGAGTGACGGAGTAAAGAAAATAAAAACTTGGCACCAAACTTGGTCGAGAAAGTAAAGAAAAACAAGATCGCTATCTATTGCTGCACACAATAAATTGCAATCAAGAATCATTCTAGAACCAAGACACGCATAAGAACATAGGCATAAATCACCCAGGGTTAGTGTGACAGAGGACGAGAGGTAGGGCAAGAGAGGGATACCCTTGCTCCCCACTATGATCGCTGCGTGCCGATCGGTCGGCCATCGCAGAGGAACTCCTGGGCACCCGTCGTTCCGTAAGCAGCCGAGCAAGGCCCTAGATCGGTTGTGGAGACTGGAGAGCAGCGACGAGGAAGAGTTTGTTTTGGTAGGGGTCAGGAGACTGCGACAGGAGGAGAGGGGCGACGAGGGAGATTTTGTTGTGGAAGGAGATCAGGAGACGGCGGCAGTTTAGGACTTAGTTGGGTGCGTGGTGCTTCGGTGCGCGGGATTTTTTTTGTTGGCGCGCAACGAAATTAGACCCAAATCCCTGAAAATAAGCCGCCCAACTCAGCCACGAATCCAGAAATTGTATGCGAATTGATCTAGTATGCCAACAAATAATTCATCAAATATTCTTCAACTAATCCAAAACAAAAAGGAAATCAAATCTTAAGGGTAGACATGGGCAGGAGAAGATTTGGCTACATACCTGACGATTGAACTGGTCTCGTGGCTCATCCGGACAGTGTCGAGTAAGTCGTACTGCAGATGCCACTGAGCTGCACGACATCTCTCCCTGCCGGCATGTCTTCATGGTCCCTCGGCTAGCACAGCTGATGCCACCGACGAGTGCGGGTTCCTCCCACCAGGCCACGACCCGGCCAGCTTCCGGTGTGGCTGATGGCGCCGATGCCCAGCATCCCCATCGCCGCGCGCGAAGACACGACTGCTGTTGCTGATATACATGGCACTTGGGAGCTCCTTTGGGGCAAAGTTTGTCTTTGAGGCGATTCATTGGAGGAGAGAGGGCGGAATCAGGTGAGGTGAGAGGAGACGGCCGAAGCTCCCGGTAGGGCGAGGTGGGCGGCCGCCCGACCTTGATTCTTGACACAAGTTCAGGTATACGTATACGTATTCTGCACTAGTACTGGCAGCAGACCTAAGCGAGCCTTGTAGAGAGCTGCAGCGACACAGCCAGACAAAAAGGATCGCGTGCTCGAGTAGAAAGCCCGATATAAAAATAGTCAAGAATACACAACACGCTGCCTGGTTTTTCTGAACAAAAAAAGAGACTATCGTTGATAGCTACCAAGGCTACCACGTATGATTTACTCTGTTCCCTAATTTTTAGTTAGCGATTTAATTTTTTTTTGAAAGGAATACGGTAGGGGAAGCCCCTACAGTGATTTTTTTAATAATAAGAACCCAATTCTGCGTCCGTGGGGACTTGAACCTGGGTGGCTGGGTTGTACATCCACTTCCCTAACCGAATGAGCTAGGCTCACTGCTTGTTAATAGTTTTCATCATTTTTTCTTCAAATTATTAGCCTTTTTTATTTTAGCTGAACTAGCCTTGTTATATCTGATGCTCATACTTTTGGAACAAATTACCGAGGGTCGAACCGTCGGATATTAATGATCCCCGTCATCTATTTGTACATATAACCGATGGTAACATTTCAACCGTCGGCCAAGAAATTTAATAACCGACCGTCAAAAGTGAACTTTCAGGTATCTGTGCACACCCTCGGGCATTAGGGTGAATAGTCGAGGGTAGGACCGTCCCCTTCGGCCAAACAAATATACGGTCGGTTATTACTGATCATATCCGACGGGATTACTGTGCCCTTCGGTCAATGAACTCTACGGTCGGTTATTACTGATCATATCCGACGGTTTTCCGATTACCATCGGTCATAGCTTGTACTGTCATTTATTACTTCTATAAATGTTGCAACCTTACCCGGCCAACCAGGCCATCCAAAGGGGCAAATCAATCTGGTTCATCCAATCACATTGCAACAGTAGTTTCTCATTCCCGCTTTTCACCTGAACCGTTGGATGAGGTAATTACTTTTCACACTTCTCGCTCCTTCGAACGAGTCCATGACAGGTAGGCCCATATAGTTGCGGGGACACTTGCGTCAGCGGAGCGAACCAACTCCTCCGGCTCGTGCACGTCCTTCTCGTCCGAGTCGCGCACGCCCGGCCCGGGTGAAAACCTAGATCGTGAAAATATCTGGTCCATTCTCCCGTCCCACGCCTCCTACTCCCGCCCTCGACTCCGCCGCGTCGCCGCCGCCGCCGGTGGACGGCGCTCCCGTCCCACGCCTCCTGCTCCCGCCCCTCGACTCCGCCGCGTCGCCGCCGCCGCCGCCAGTGGACGGCGCTCCCGTCCCACGCCTCCTACTCCCGCCCCTCGACTCCGCCGCGTCGCCGCCGCCGCCAGTGGACGGCGCCCCGAGCCGCCGCCGTCGCGCCTCAGCAGCTCCTCTTGCCTTGCATCGGGAGGAGCTGGGCCGACGACCTCGGCCGCGCCATGCGCTCGAGGGCGCCGCTGCGAAGAGTGCCAGGAGGCGCCGGTCGCCGCCAGTCACGTTCGACGACGCCGTCGCGGGTACGGCCACCTATGTCCTCTTCCTTTTTCCTTCCTGCGAAGGAGGAGGCGGCGGCACGCCTGGGTTGTTGCCCTGGCTCCAATTCGCGAGCACCTCGTTCCTCTTCCTTCCCAGGTATGCTCCATCTCTTTCTCTTCCTTCCGATTCGTGAGCAAATATTCTTTTGCGTGTTGGGCTGCTCTCGTATCGTGAGAGGTAGGCACATAGAGGCAACATGAGGCGGCGACCACATCTATGAAGAGGCATCCGATGTCGCTCAATTGCCCCCATGGTCCCGTTCAATCCCCTCTCTATTGTGCATGGTTTTTAATTAAGATATTTTGCTTGCAACCGTGCTCCATGTTTGTTAATTTCTGGGTCAGGTATTTAGATCTGAGACACAACAAATGGAGTTCGGTAATTGCTTGCTTATGGATGGTACACTCTTTATTTATATTTTTGTCAGTATATGTTTGCATCAGCATGATTCTTACATTAACATAATCCTCCCATGTGCTTTTGAGTTCTATTAATTGAATAATAATGTATATACTGTCAACTTGGATATGGTCAAACCACCATGTAGGATTTATTCCATAGGTGATTATTTGCAGGCATTGTACGATGTCAAAGAGCTGTGTGAGGACAAGACTTCCTTGCAAGATGAGCTTGGATAAAAAACGGACATTCCCGATGGTGTTTTCTTTGAGTGTCGAGTGTGAAGTTCATTGTTTGTGTTGCATGATGAGTTACTTGTTTACGGCCTATTCCATAAGATTTTTGTCTTATGGTAAATCTTGCAAAAAACAACTGCGCCACATGTATTCTGTTCTTCTATGGTTGTGGGGACAAGACTATATTCATTGCTATCGTTTAGTAATTCCTGGCCATCATTTCACATGCTATATTAAAGTGAGTATAATAACAATTGATCGATGGTTTAATTAGTTAAATAATGTCATATTTTTGTTCTAACTTGCTGTTCAATGCACTGACCGAGGTGTTGTCGTTAAATTCGTTATAGATGTGCAATTGTGGTTTTTCCGTTCTTCTAATTCAGTTCATCTCGCTCATTCAGTTAAATGTGATGCAAGCGCGCATGATACATGCTCATGTTATGATGGGTTCTCAAGCTTGTGTTTGTGTCAACAAAACAGGCAACATCTATCGCTTCTTGGTAAGTTAACATCTCACTGTAAATAATTTCGTGTTGCATGTATCCCTGTTTTATCAAGCTGGTGATTATCTCAAATGAAATTACTTGAATTCAGCTCCTCAGGCTCACCTTGTGGTGCCGGTCCTCCTCTGCATTGCTGCTGTGCCAGCCCTTCATCCTCGTGGCCTCCGCTGGCCTCTGTCCCCATCCCTCCTCTGCACCATACAAGGTGGAAAAGGAGGGAGCAAGCTGGAATCATTGATAAAGCGATAACATACAAGGCATTTTCTTTTGTTTGGGTCTGATTGTTGCGGCTCTAGGTTTATTACCATAGTTGCTTCTTTCGGCAAAGTATCGAGCACCTCCATGCCTCCCTCCCCATCAAGCATGACCAAGGCAGCAAGGTACATCTCCACATTTGTTCTCTATTTATATGTCTATATTGATTTGTATTTTTGTAAGAGGAATAGCAGTAATTCAGTGCCACAACAAGGTGGATGTTGTTGTATGCTTCCAGGTCCGAGGCTGTATTTCAAAGGATTGTTCTTAAATTGGTTGTAGCTGTTTGGATTTTCGAATGTTGTAATATGGCTTGCTCTGCCCTTTGCCATTCGACAATTGCGATCGTTCATTTTACCACTTTCTATTTTTCATGTATGTGTAATCATGATACAAGATGGATTTACAGAATTGCAGCCCATGTACATGCCAGTGTCTGAAAATATAAGAATTGCGACGTCGCTACCTCTGTCAATCTCTCTTTTGCACATGCTCCTGTCTTTTCATCTTCCTTCATGTTCATTTTAATTTTTAATTCATATGTGAGGCCAATACTGCCTTAGCTTACTCCTTACAAACACATTTTAATTCATGAGATGATCATGTGCCGTGCATTTTAAAAGCCACATGAAAGTTTAAAAGCCACAAGGCATGTTCATTAAGAATTCATTTCTCTTTTAACCTATAGCTTTACTTGTGGCTGACTTATTATATTCTAGCCTATGCACAGTCTTGTGCTCTCTCTGATTGTGTAGGACAATATCATCTTTTGATCAAGCACTATCCAGACGATCTCTGAATGTTTTTTGTCTGAATCTTCTGATCAAGCACTATCTAGCGCTAATAATCTATGACAGTGTCTACTTAATGTTTTGATATAGGAATAGACAGTATTATATTCAGTAATTCTTCATAAAATGCAACTTGTGTTAGCAGTGATTTTTTAACAGACTGAAAGAGAATCCCTTTTTTTATTACAATTACACTAGAGATGCCCCAATGTTTGCAAATCAACAGTATTTAAATCTCTCATAATAAGAGTTGAGCAATCTAAAATTATGGCACATGTTTGTAAATCTCTTCTCTTTTATGTGCATAATTGATGCAGAAAATTATGGAACCTTATGTGAAGAAAATTATGGATGAGAATCGTGGCTGTAACTATTGATCAGGTAAGTGTGACATTGCATAAATAATCATGTGATTAACCATAGATTTTTTGTGTTACGAGGAAGGTCAATAGAGAGAAATGTTAGGCGCTAAAACTAAATACTTATTTGAATTTTTTCTCATCATAGATTATGTTGTGAGGAGCATATCTTGGCAATTGATGCAGAAGTTGCTAGGGTTAGGATTAGGGTAGTAATATTTATTTGTTGGGATAATTTGACTCGGAAGGAAAATCAAGCTCATTGACATTTGTTGCTGTGAGAGTAAAACCTATGCATTTACCAGTGATTTTGTACATACTTATACTTATATTGTTTACTGAATTTTCTATATATGTATTTTGCTAATGCATATATAATATCTCGAATTGAACTTTTGTTGGATCTGCTAATTATGCGGCAATTGAGATTGACCTGATATTAACTGTCTTGCTGGTCTAAGGGTAAGACTCTGATCCTCAGTGTGCATATGATTTTTATTAGTGTTGCTCTGCACTTAACTTCACAATATGGAATGTACATAAAAATTCGATAATATGTTTTTTTGTATTTTTTTCATACGATGCTGACAAGTTTTTACTGTGGATGTTTTACTATGTCAGATCCACTGAGCGAAGAGGTCTTTGATACCATGGAGGACTGCGGAGTTGTGGGTATCCGTGTTATGGTGATAACAGGGGACAACAAAGAAACTGCTGAGGCAATATGCCATGAGATTGGTGTTTTTTCACCTGATGAAGACATTGGCTTGAAGTGCTTTGCAGGGAAGGAGTTCACGGCACTTGAGGATTAGAAGACTCTACTACGCAGGAAAGGCGACCCTTTGTTCTCTGGGGATGGAGTAAACAATGCCCCTGCTCTAAAACTTGCTGACATTAGTAATGCAATGGATATTACTGGCACCGAGGTATTTTAAGGCACACCATCAAGTTTCAGACCTCTGTTTGCGTTCTCTCTTCATTCATGGCAAAAGCCCGATTTTCTGTAGTTTTAAATGGAAGAGTTTGTACAATAGTCACAATACATCCCCGTACGTAGTGATTTTGCAAACCACAAATTTAGCAGGACTCATGAAACATACTGGTTGGTATTTCAATTGAGGTGTGCATGATTCATGATGGATTAGCTTTGGGTTATCTGGTTGGTGATCGTGGCGCTCGGCAGACAGAGAACCGCTTCCGTTGTGCCATGACATCCATACGAGGTGATGCTCTCTCCTTATGTGCTTCCTCGTCTATCCTTTGGCTATGCTTTGATTTGATCTGTGCAAACAAGGTGTTTGAGAACAATCCAATGAGGTTGCACGAGAGCATTAATCTACTTGAATTTGCTATCTCTAGGTGAATTCCAACTCTATTTGATTGTTTCATGTGAATTATTCTGGCCAGAGCTAGAAGAATTCAAAAGCTGATTGATTTGTAATTATGCCGTGCAGAGACAGCAGGCAGCAGGGCTTCGCCTCTTCCAGCCCAACCTCTAATCAGCGCCCAGGGTGGTAAAGTAATTCAACGATGCAGAGGCGCACAAATACGTTGAGCCAAGGTGAGCCATTGTCGATTCGTTGCGAAGGTGTTTTCCTTCGATTTATCTTCGTGTGCTTTTTGTTTCATACTCTAAAATTATTTAGTTCCCTAAATAGGCATGCACCCATTGGTCCAGTTCTCCTTGCCAATGATGCAGGAAATTTGTTCCTGGTCCTCGAAGATTTCTAAACACAATGGTTACCACTTGGGTTCTCAGGGCACAAATACGTTGAGCCAAGGTGAGCCGTTGTCGATTCGCCACAGAAGATGTTTTCCTTGGATTTATCTTCGTGTGCTTTTTGTTTCATACTCTGAAATTATTTAGTTTCCTAAATAGGTTTGCACCGTGAGTTCAGTTCTCCTTGACAATGATGCTGCAATTTGTTCCAGGGTCCTTGAAGATTTCTAAATATAGGGGCTACCACTTGAGTTCTCAGGGAAGAAAGATCCGCTGAACGTAATGCTCAGAGAATTATAGTTTGTAATATCGCAAAGAAACTACAACTCATCTCTCCCGCATTGATTTTCTGAAATGATTATGATTTAAGATTTTAGGTCTGTAGTTACTATATTATTAGCAGTAACTAATTATGCTGAATATTCAGTATTTCACTTTCCTTGTGAATCGGTTTAGTATTAATAGTGGAAGGTCTCGCCAAAATATTGTTCTTCATGCTTGTAAAGGTTGGACCGTTCTTGTTTGAAGTTTGAACCATAGAGCTAACTGAGATATGTGTTTTTCTCTCGGGAAGTTTACTTGCAGCTATATCCTCCCATTTCATTCTCTCGTATGGGTTTTCAAATTCTAAAGGTACTAAAAAGAATTTGTTATGCTGATGCAAAAATCTCAATTTAGCTACCTAACTGTAGGTTTTTTATTATTTCATTAGCATAATGATGGTAATACAGGTTAATGCATGGAGAACATTAAGTGGATCTGCTCGCATTTTTGGACATGGACCTCACATGTAAGGTGAATAATAAAAGATCTAACTCCCATCTTGGTTATTTTATGCGTATGTACTTCCCTTTCATAGTTTTGAGTTTTAGAAAGTCTCTTACATGATGTTACTGCCTTTCTTGGGATCTTCTTGAGCTGACTCCAATCAGCTTGAGGTGACAAATAATATCTCATGATCAATACAATTACTTCTTTGGTGGCATGTTACTGCCTTTCTTGGGATCTTCTTGAGCTGTGATTCTAGGAAATAGTTGATTTTCAGTCCTTTCGTTTTTGTCCTAGAACTATTTAAGCAGGAGATGTTTTGACATGTATGTTGACGATATGTAGCACTCACTTTGTAGTTATATGTTTCTTCTTCTTTCCTCTTCTCTTTGCAATCTTACTTGAAAATTTTGTATTAATGAGACTTGCATGATTCTAATGCCTTCACTGCAATTTGTACTCTCCATGTTAGCTGACATTGTGTATCTTTTATCCATGTTCTCCTTTCATTTCTATGCATACTGTTCGTAGTCCCGTCAAGAATAAATTTGGACATCGTTGGCAACACGTTTGTTATCTCTTATACTCAAATGCAGCTTCCCCCGTAAAAAACTCAAATGCAGCTGCTTACGGTCTACTTCCATTAATATATTTTCTTGGCCCTTGTGGTGATACACTGAACCACCGAACCAATCACTTCATGTGTTGTTTCTCTTTTAACTAAAATGGAAACATCTCCAGTTCTCCAAAACGTAGTGCCACTAATGCGAATTGCCTATGAAAATTAGGTGGTGCTTTATGCTTTCACTCTCAGTTACACTACTTTTGTTGTGTGTATGGACTTCTTTCCTTTGGCCGCTAATGCAGCCTATGTAAATCTACTCAATGGCATATATTGTGATATTGTGATATTGTGCCATTGAAATATATGTATAACCTACAGCTTTTCATTTTTTGCCATAAAGAGTGCATTAACAAGTCCCAAAATGTCACAATCTTCTTCATACTGCAAAATCCTCGGAGCCACGCAAAAAGTATTAAGTGCAAGACTCTACCACTCGTTATTGCTACAAGATTAAGGTGTAGGAGAAAAAACAAAGAAGCAAGTGCAAGCTTATCTATATTTTTCCTATGTTTCAACCCAAATTTGAAAAATCATTTAGAATCTGGAAAACTGCTCTAATATTGCTTTAGTTTTGAGAAGAAATAAATGTTGATATGTGCTGCTACTTCGCTAAAATATAATGATATGAACTTACTTATTGTGTTTAGACATCCACGCGATATATTGATGATTCAGTTTTATACCATATGGTGCTTACCAATGTGGTTTCGGTAAAGCCTCGACAAGTTGTAGAAATTGTGAAATATTTAATATCAATGGACAATAGCAAAAAATGGGAAAACAAAATCTCATGGCAAAAATGGAAGGCGAATCTAATAGAACCGTGGGTACTCTCCGCATTAACTTTGAATGACCAATACATGAAAGATCGTCTTACAACTATTTTGGTATGAAACATCCTGTATAATTCTGTAAAATTTAGAGGAACAAGAAATAAACGTCATATTTGATGCGTATATAGCAATTTAAGACATGAACCATCACCAAAAATATATATTTAAGCACCAAAATAAATTATTTATTAAATTACCGTTCTATATGTCAGCATTCATTGGCATATTAATACGCTTTTATTTGCACTTGCGCGATAGCGCAACAGGTCATCTAGTTAGAGTAATAGCCGACGGCCCATCGGTAAATAAAATGCACCGTCATATATAATGTATTCCTTAACTTGACCCTTGGCCAGAGGTAGAATATGTACAGTACAAGTTTCCTCCTTTCTGCTGATGAACAACCTAACTTCTCTCTAGGTACGATCGTCTATCTTCCATCTCTTCGTCTCGCGCAGGGGTGCCCTTCCTCTCCTTATATAGGGGCGAGGTGGCTTACAGGGGAAGAAACCCTAATAGCATCTTTGACTAGACAAACTACTTTACAAAGTGTCAACACCCGGATTTTTAAGTCCAGATGCCTATTATGCCATACATCGCCATCCCAGGAATATTTTTTTTGCGAGACATAATAGATTGATATCACAGAACATCATTCATTACAAACCATAATTGTCTTACAACAAATGATCACATGATCCAGTCTTAATACAACATAGAGGATCTAAGGATCCAATACAAAACACACAGCGAAAGTAGCGTAGTAGTAGTCCATCTGCTCCACAGGCAACTGTTGACGTCAGGAGTAGTCCTAGTTGTCGTAGACGTCCTGCTGTCCTTCATCTTGGTACTGGGGCTCATCTTCATAGTCTGGCCATTTGAATAGCCAGAGACACAACCATGAGTACTTTAAATTACTCGCAAACTAATACTAATGTAAGTACTATCAACTATGGTAAGGGGGTGCTAAGCTCTAGATTCATTTGCATAAAGCCAGTTTTATTTCATCAGCACTTTAGTAATAAAAGACTCTTTGATTGTCTAACTAACTCAAGTGGGAACATTAGTGTCATTCCCACAACTCTGTTGTGGTTCAAAGTCAAAGTCACCTTCAAACTTAAGTCACAAGTCACCATTCATATTTTGGAAAAGTTCTGATGACGGAACAATATGGCCTTTCCAACTGTCCATGACCGCGGACGCGGCTATTCGAATAGGTTTACACTCTGCAGAGGTTGCACACTTGTGCCACAACATTTGATTACATCCGTCAGGGATAACCCTGAATAATCATAACTCAGTATGCGGATCATCAACCATTAACCTTTCACTTACACACCCTAGTATAGGCACCTCTCCCCATGAGCTTGGCCTCCCGGTGATAGCCAACTGTTATCCCGGGAACTGCACAAGGCTTGGGTCGTACATTCACCTCATTTCACGTTATTTCACTTTCAACGGAGGCAGCCTCGGCATAACCTCTATGACGCTTGTTCAGAGGGAACCCATACTAAGACACGTAAATTTCCAGTTAAAGCCTTACCCATAATCAGGTATTGTGGGGGTACTCAAGAATTGGAAGGGTATCGCATCCGAACCCAATCATCAGTTTTCATCAAAAACACCATGTCATTCAGAAGTCATATTCACCTTCAAAATCTTTCAATAGAATGACTCATCATTCCAAGGTTTTCAAAGTCATTGGTTTTCACAAGTTCCCATCTAGAGTAGTCCATTTTAGTTTAGCACTAGCAACTAGTCATGAGGGGTACTAATAAACCTGTAGCTCTCTAGGCTAAGTGTGATGCTCTTGTACTACTCCATATCTAGACCAAGTGAATCATGAATCAAAAATAAACTTTGATAAACCAAAGTCAAAAACTTGTAAGGTAAAAACTTGGGATAGGATCATTAAGCATAAAGTAGAAGGTAATGGTGCCTTGCTCTTGTGGAGTTTTGCACTAGGGAAAATTGCAAGACTATTAGCTTGCCTTGGTTGGGGTAGTGATCAAAGTTATCTTCTTCTTCCTCTTGGTAGAAGACCTACTCCTCTTGATAGTCTCCGGTACTAGCATCTATAAACGAATACGAGGATACAAACACCAATCAATATTTAATGAGCCTAAGTAGCCTTAATGGCTTACTCAAGATTATCTAACATCATCACCTAACCTTACTCAACATTAAGCTAGGTTTTCTTCTTTAGGGTTTGGAAAACAAGTTCCTCTTAGTGAAATGGGGATTAGGGTTTCTATTTAGTTCTTTGGAGAAATAATTTCCTCTCATTGAATCTTCTTAAGATTTAATCTCCTCAATTAATAAGTGTGAGATCATGTTGACCAAGGTCAATACTTCACATTTATCATTTGAGAAAAATTATTTAAATGAGGTACTATACCTCATGCAATTTAAATCCTACTTTGATTTAAGATCCTCAAGTGAGCAAGTATGAGACCATGCAACAAGGGTCATCACATTGCTTCACCCTACTTGGGAAGATGATTTAAATGAGGTGCTACACCTCATAGATTTAAAATCCTAAAGTTTGAAATGATTTAAATGAGCTAGAAATGACTACATAGTCATTATTTGAATCTAGCTCATGATCATGCACACAACTATGTCATGGTTTTGCATAATCAATTAGACAATGTGAAATGTGATTTATGAGAGTTGGAATCAACTCAAAATCACTTATGGTTGATTTTTAATAATTGTTTGAAATCTGAAAAGTCCCTGCCTTGTTATTTTTGCTACTTTAATTCTAAAAAAGATCTAGGGTTCAAACCAGTGGAGTTGGATAGATCCTTTCATAAGCTATCCAACAATATAAATTTCATTAAATTTGGCTTGGTGGATTTTGTTCTATTTAAAGTTGAATTGTGCACCAGTATTGAAATTCACTGAAACAAATTAATTTGAATTCAAACTTTGGGCCTAGGCGGGAAAGTAAATGGGCCAGAGGGAGAAAGCAAAGCAGGCCGGTCCACTGCGCGTCTCGCACGCACAGGCCGCCTTACAGGTGGGCTCCACCAGTCAGTGCCTCTTTAAACCCGAAGCGGTACGGGCGCGTGTGGGACGTAGGATTAAAGACAGATCGGACGACTTACGTGCATCGTCTACGTCGACGAGAGGGGGTACTGGCACGGCGGAGGAAGGGGTCAGCGACGATCCTGGGCTCCGGCGATGATCAGCGACGACGCACGGCGACGTTACGGGCGACAGTGGATCTTCTGGTACCGGCGGCGACTCCAGAGGTGGCGGAAATCAACGGCGTCTTCTGCAGCACCGCCGCGGACTCCAGCGACAAATTGGACGGCTACGGTTAGAATTGGAGAGGGGAAAGAGGTCGAGGGAGCTCAGGGAGATGAGAGGAGATGAGTTGTGTGAGAAATCCGTCGCGGGAGGGCCTCCTTTATAGCGTCTAGGGGTGCTACGGGGAGCGGGGCAGGTCATCATTGACAACGAGTCTACAGTGGCGGAGAGGTCCTGGCGATGACGCAGGCGAGTAGGCGACGTCGTTGTGAGTGCGTGGGACTTGACGGCGCAGAGAAAGGTGGTCTGTAGCGCTCATCATCGTCCTCGCATCCTCATGACCGTGGCGGATGGCGTCGACGATGGCGACGGCGACAGGTCAAGCGGGATGTAGCGAGCGTGTCTCTGTGGTTGCTGAGGTCACGGAGGTCCTTCTGGCGCAGGGAGAGAGCAAAGGGGTCAACGGGTTTGGCCAGGCGACGTTGTGTCCATGCGCGTCTGTGGCGTTCGCCGTGCGCGCTCTGGCGTGGCATGGCACGCCTGGGCGTGTCTGGGCGTCGCGTGTTCTAGTGCTTGTCGGCTTCCTTTTGGCTCGGGACCTTGTCTCGCGTCATCAGCAGGGAAAGGGGAGTCTACTGGACATGGTGGCCTGGCCTGGATTGGAGAGGAGAGGAGGAGAGCATGGTGAGGTCAAAGGTGGCCGGCATGGTGTTGTCCTTGATGTTTTGTTGCAAAAAACTTTGTCTCTGGGGTCATGGCCTGCTAGAGTGAGGTGATAGGAGTTGGTTTGGCAAGGTTAGCATAGTTGGAGAGGGCTAGTGGTGGCAAAATTAAATCAAGTCCCACATGTATGTGACATATGCAAGAATTTGGGCATGGCTTTGGTGTGAGCGTGACCATGCAATGCTAAGTGAGGTCATAGGAGTGATTGTGGTACATATTGCACTATAGATGAGCCATAGAGAGAGAGAATGGAGGTGGTACATAGTTGGTGGAGTGGTTGTACCCTAATTCTATTCTATGTGCTCCACATATATGACCAGCAAAGGTCTCTTGTGGGTTGAATTTTGACCAAAATTCTGCATGGTTGGGTTCTAAATAATGTTTGGCATCTATTCTTGGTCTTGGTTTGAAATTTGGAGTTGGTTTGTGAAATTTCAAAAAGTGGAGGGAATCTAGAATCTGTTTCAAAGTTGCTACTTTGTACTCTTGTACTAAGCAATAGAAAAAGATCTGGTCAAAGTGGTCAACATCAAAAGTGTTCATCTTGATGAGGTCTTGGATGAGGTACAAAGAGTGGTGAGGGTTTGGTTTGAAAATCTCTTAATCCAGGGGCTCAAAGTGGGTAAGATGTTAAAATTGTCACATGTGACCATTATCACATGTAACTAGGTTTTTGATTTTTCTTTGATTTGATTTTGGTTTCTTTGATGCAAAAGGGATCCTTTTGAGTTTAAAAGAGGTTCCAAACCATTGGCACAAATTTATATGGCCTAGGTTAAAGATTTTCAAAAATGTCCATAAGCCATATGTGAGGGGTTTTGCAATTTCTCAAATCTTTTTATTTCTTTATCTTTGATCCAAAGGATCATGGTTTTGGGTTCAAATGAGGTTGGTTGGGTTTACTCATGGTTTCCAACCATTTAGGTAAGGTAAATAGGGCATATGCCAATTATTGGAGAATTAGCCATTAGCCCACATATGCCTCACATTTTATTTTATTTTACTTTCTTGATTTCTCCTTGGTTTTTGAAAAGAGGTAAGGTTTAGGGTTTTGGCACATTGTCAAAGATTGTAAACACACAACATGGCAATAACACAAAGATTAAGTATGAGCACTATGCATAGCACCATATGTAATAAAAGTTTTTGTTGGTTCTCATTTTTGGAAAAAGGAAATTCATTTTCTTCTTTGTTTGAAAATTTGGGGTGTTACAAACCCTTCCCCCTTAAACAAATCTCGTCCCGAGATTTTAAGAAAAGTTAGGTTCCTAAGAGAGATTGAACAATTGGATTAACAGGAAAACATACTTGGCATGGCCTGGGGTGCTTCCTGAGCTTCTGTGGCACTCATGTGGTAGAGACGGCCGTTGTGGTTGTTCTGGTCCCTTCTAGATGCGAAGCGGCGCTGTTGCTGGGCAGGTGCAGTGGTATTGGGGGTTGTCTTGGCAAGCTTCTTGGGGTATTCATTGGAGTAATGACCCACAGTTCCACATTCATAGCATGTTACTGTTGACTTATCCTTTGGGGTGACGGGGACCGCGTTGCTTCCAGTCCTTGGGCCAGTATTGAGGTTGTTGTTGTTACCATTGTTGTTGTTGTTGTTGTTGTGGTTGTTGTTGTTGTGGCTGTTGTTGTTGTTGCCTCTGGGCTTCGGGGGTCCTCCATTGTTGTTGGTGTAGTTTGGGCGATACATCTGAGCAGTTGGCTTGTTGTGTCTTGGGGTAAATCCTCCAGATGAATTGTTGCGGTACTTCTATGTATGGTGGGGTCCATTCGGGTTCATCATCCTGCGCTTGCGGTTCTCGTTGGCTTGATGCAGCTTCCCTTCCATCTGTATGGCTGAGTCCACAAGGGCTTCCAGGTCAGCGAACGGAATGTTCACTAACACCGTTTGCATTTCATCATGCAGTCCATTCAGAAATCTCTCCTTCCTCTTTTCGTTGGTGTCAGTCTCATCCGGGGCGTACCTTGACAGAGTAAGAAACCTGTCGCGGTATTCCACCACGGACATCCTTCCTTGCTTGAGTTCGCGGAACTCGTCTCTCATCTTCTTGATCAGTCCTTGGGGCACATGATATTTGTTGAACTTGAGTTTGAAGTCTACCCAAGTCATCATTTGTCCCGCATTCATTGCACGGGCACTTGTCCACCAGGCTCTTGCAGGTCCTGACAGGTAGTGGGTGGCGAACAGTACTTTCTCTGGGGCTTCAACTCCCGCAACTTCCAGGTTGTTCTCCATGGTTTGGAGCCATTCATCGGCGTCGAGTGGCTCTTCGGTCTTGCTAAACATAGGAGGGTTGGTGTTCTGAAAGTTCTTCAACTTCTGACCGCGTTCATGATACTTGCTCCACGCTTGACATGCAACTTGTATTGCACAAGTGGCTTTGCGGGTGTCTGTCTCTCTCACCGTAGTTAAGATCCAATTTACAATCTGCACTTGACAACACTTGTGGTTGTGCTTCTTGTTCGTAGGTAGATTGGATCTTACTCGAAAACCCCAAGCCACGTAAAATATGCAAACAAAATTAGAGGCGTCTAACTTGTTTTTTTGCAGGGGTTGGTGATGTGATATGGCCATGATGTGATTGTGATTATATTTGATGTATGATATGATCCTTATTGTATTGTGGCAACCGACAGGAGCCTTATGGTTGTCTTTAATTTCATATCGATTCATCATGTAGTAGTTTTTTTTCAAAGTAGTTGTAATTGTTTCTACAAGTGGCGGACAACCATGAAGACGGCGCCATTGACCTTGACGCCCCACCGACGATGATGGAGATCATGCCCGTGCTTTGGAGATGAATATCAAAGGCGCAAGATAAAAGGGCCATATCATATCACATTATGAATTGCATGTGATGTATCCTTATTATGCATCATGTATTGCTTAGATCGCGACGGTAGCACTATAAGATGATCCCTCTCACTAAAAATAAAAATAATAAAGTGTTCGTCCTTAGTTAGCACCGTTGACGACATTCCACCGAGAGGGCCTGATAACCCACAAGTATAGGGGATCGCAACAGTCTTCGAGGGAAGTAAAACCCAAATTTATTGATTCGACACAAGGGGAGGTAAAGAATACTTATAAGCCTTAACAACTGAGTTGTCAATTCAGCTGCACCTGGAAAAGCACTAGTAACAGGGGTGATGTGAAAGTAGCAGTGATAGGAGAGCAGTAATAACAGTAACACATCAGCAGTAATAGTAATATGAGAGCAATGGCACCAGAAAATAGTTGATACTACTTACAATGTCATGTAGAACGAGTATATGATGATGAAAGATGGACCGGGGTTCCCAACTATCTACACTAGTGGTAACTCTCCAATAACAAGTGTTGGGTGAACAAATTACAGCTTGGGCAATTGATAGGATTGAAATAGCATTAAGATAGAACATCAAGATTATTAATCATGTAGGCATGTTTTCCATATATAGTCATACGTGCTCGCAATGAGAAACTTGTACAACATCTTTTGTCCTACCAGCCGGTGGCAGCCGGGCCTCTAGGAAATCTACTGAAAATTAAGGTACTCCTTTTAATAGAGCACCGGAGCAAAGCATTAACACTCCGTGAAAACATGTGATCCTCATATCTAAGCCTTTCCCTCCAGCTTGTCCCAATTTCGTCACTTTGGGGCCTTTGGTTCCGGACATAGACATGTGCATACAACTTGTAGATACAATCTAAGCAATAAGTATAGAGCTTAAATCTAAGATCATGCCACTCGGGCCCTAGTGACAAGAATTAAACACAACAAGATTGCAGCAACAATAACTTCACAACTTTATAGATAGACTAATCATAATGTAACAATCCATCGGATCCCGACAAACACAACACCGATTACATCAGATGAATCTCAATCATGTAAGGCAGCTCATGAGATCATTGTATTGAAGTACATAGGGGAGAGAGTACCAACTAGCTACAGCTAGAACCCGTAGTCCATGGGGGAACTACTCTCGGCGCATGATGGAGGCGATGGCGTTGATGGAGATGGCTTCCGGGGCACTTCCCCGTCCCGGCGAGGTGCCGGAACGAGACTTCGTCCCCCGAAACGGAGTTTCGCGATGGTGGCGGCGCCCACGGAGTCTTTCCGGAGTTTCGTCAATTCGTATCGCGTTTTTAGGTCTCCGGGGCTTAAATAGGCGAAGAGTCGGAGTCGGAGGGGCCACGGGGCCACCTCACACTAGGGCGGCGCGCCCCTCCCCGGGCCGCGCCGGCCACACGTGTGGGGCCCCCGGGGCTCCCCTCCGGTCCCCCTTTGACTTTCCGGAAGGTTCCGGGAAAAATAAGGTGTTGGGTCTTCGTTTCGTCGAATTCGAGAATATTGCCCGAACAGCCTTTCCGGAACAAAAACAACGAAAACAGCAACTGGCCCTTCGGCATCTCGTTAATAGGTTAGTTCCGGAAAACGCATAAAAACATTATAAAGTGCAAGCAAAACATGTAAGTATTGTCATAAAACAAGCATGGAACATCAGAAATTATAGGTACGTTGGAAACGTATCAGGGCCCAGAGTATATCTATCCGTCATCGGGATGGACAATATCCCACTCTTGATCCATATGCCTCAACTCATACTTTCCGAATACTTAATCCCACCTTTATAACGACCCATTTACGCAGTGGCGTTTGATGTAATCAAAGTACCCTTCCGGCATAAGTGATTTACATGATCTCATGGTCGAAGGACTAGGTAACTATGTATCGGAAAGCTTACAGCAAATGAACTTAATGACGTGATCTTATGCTACGCTTATTTGGGTGTATGTCCATTACATCATTCATCAATGACATAACCTTGTTATTAATAACATCCAATGTTCATGATCACGAAACTATGATCATCTATTAATCAACAAGCTAGTTATACAAGAGGCTTACTAGGGACTCCTTGTTGTTTACATAACACACATGTATCAATGTTTCGGTTAATACAATTATAGCATGGTATACAAACATTTATCATAAACACAAAGATATATAATAACAATTTTATTATTGCCTCTTGGGCATATCTCCAACAGTCTCCCACTTGCACTAGAGTCAATAATCTAGTTTATATTTGTAAAGATATAACACCTTGGCCTTCTGGTTCTTATCATATTTTGCTCACGGGAGAGGTTTCAGTCAACGGATCTGACATGCTCAGAAACGTATGTATTTTGCAATTCATTTGCGTCTTCATGCATCACTCATTTTCCAAATGAGTCGGCATTAAATATATTTGGTCTTCTGGTGGAACTTAATTCCGCGGTCTGAATTATGTCGCTAATATTGTCACACACAATATAGCTTCAAAGTTCTGACACTACCGGAACTACACCAAGTTCTCAAAGAACTTCTCGACTTTAACATCCTCAGTCATTGTTAAAACAATGACATACTCTGCCTTCGTTTGTAGAATCCGTCACAATATTTAGAACTCATCTAAATCCAACATAGACATCTTCTAGCTTATTGTGCTACCTTTTAAACAACACTTAGCCTAATTGAGATTGAAATTTTATTTTTATATGTGACCAAACTAATATCGGTGCAACACCTTATAGCGATTTGTTTGTCATTACCCATACAAAGCTATATATATATATATATATCCTTGGTTCTTCTAAAGCACTCAGGGATATTATTACTGTTTGTACAATGATCATCACATGAATCATTCTGGTATATGCTCCTAACCTTTTTTTAGAGCATAGGACATCTGATTTTGTACATATTATTCGTGATCTAAAATCACTCATGTGTTTTTACTCATCGAGTGTCAAATACACTCAAGTCTTGTTAAACCTTCACATGGAACAGAACACCTTCTTATATTTTATATTGAACTACTTCAATATTTATCCTATGTACTTTAACTTAAACTTATTATGTGTTTTAATCTATCTTCATAGATCTTGACACTAAATATTTTTTAGTTCATATCTTTTCATTGAAGTTAATTCTCAATGAAACCTTTTTAATCAATTATATAATTACATTATTTATAATTATTGATATGTCATCTACATAAAGTATTACAAATATGTCTCAGCGCTCCCACTTAATTTCTTGCAAATGCAAGCATCTTCATCGTTTTTGATGAAATCAAAAACTCTTTGACAATTTCATCCGGTCAAGATTCCAACTCCGCGATACTCACTTCATCCAATTGAAGTTTGTATACCTATCTAGTATTCCACGGACCAGCAAAACTCTTGCTTGTATCTTGTATGGGTAATGAGAAACTTGTACAACATCTTTTGTCCTACCAGCCGGTGGCAGCCGGGCCTCTAGGGAATCTACTGGAAATTAAGGTACTCCTTTTAATAGAGCACCGGAGCAAAGCATTAACACTCCGTGAAAACATGTGATCCTCATATCTAAGCCTTTCCCTCCAGCTTGTCCCAATTTCTGTCACTTTGGGGCCTTTGGTTCCGGACATAGACATGTGCATACAACTTGTAGATACAATCTAAGCAATAAGTATAGAGCTTAAATCTAAGATCATGCCACTCGGGCCCTAGTGACAAGCATTAAACACAACAAGATTGCGAAACAATAACTTCACAACTTTATAGATAGACTAATCATAATGTAACAATCCATCGGATCCCGACAAACACAACATCGATTACATCAGATGAATCTCAATCATGTAAGGCAGCTCATGAGATCATTGTATTGAAGTACATAGGGGAGAGAGTACCAACTAGCTACAGCTAGAACCCGTAGTCCATGGGGGAACTACTCTCGGAGCATGATGGAGGCGATGGCGTTGATGGAGATGGCTTCCGGGGGCACTTCCCCGTCCCGGCAGGGTGCCGGAACAGAGACTTCTGTCCCCCGAAACGGAGTTTCGCGATGGTGGCGGCGCCCCTGGAGTCTTTCTAGAGTTTCGTCAATTCGTATCGCGTTTTTAGGTCTCCAAGGCTTAAATAGGCGAAGAGTCGGAGTCGGAGGGTCCACCTCACACTAGGGCGGCGCGCCCCCTCCTGGGCCGCGCCGGCCACACGTGTGGGGCCCCCAGGGCTCCCCTCTGGTCCCCCTTTGACTTTCTGGAAGGTTCCGGGAAAAATAAGGTGTTGGGTCTTCGTTTCATCGAATTCCGAGAATATTGCCCGAACAACCTTTATGGAACCAAAAACAACAGAAAACAACAACTAGCCCTTCGGCATCTCGTTAATAGGTTAGTTCCGGAAAACGCATAAAAACATTATAAAGTGCAAGCAAAACATGTAAGTATTATCATAAAACAAGCATGGAACATCAAAAATTATAGGTACGTTGGAGACGTATCAGCATCCCCAAGCTTAGTTCCTGCTCGCCCTCGAGTAGGTAAACGATAAAAAGAGTAATTTCTGTAGTGACATGCTACATAACCTTGATCATACTATTATAAATCATATGAGATGAATGCAGTGACTCAAGGCAATGATCTATAGTTGCTAACAAATAGATAACATATAGCAAAACTTTTCATGAATAGTACTTTCAAGACAAGCATCAAAAGTCTCGCATAAGAGTTAACTCATAAAGCAATAAATTCAAAGTAAAGGCATTGAAGCAACACAGAGGAAGATTTAAGTTTCAGCAGTTGCTTTCAACTTTCAAATGCATACTCATGGATAATTGTCAACACAAAGTAATGTGATGAATGCAAATAAGCAAGTATGTAAGAATCAATGCACAGTTGTGTTGCGGTCAGAAACCCACCGGCGGGCAGCGACTGGCAACACCGTAGAGCCGGGAATCTCCCAGGACTGCGGCTGGCCCTGGTCCCTCCGAGCGACGGCCCGCAAAGCCTTCTGGTCACACGTCTGATGCTGTCGCAAGGGCGTGCCAGGAAGGTGTCGGATGATGCCTCGCTTAGTTTCCTGCATGGCGCGGCATACACGTAAACATTAAATACGAGCCTCGATCGGCTCTCGAGGTTATCCCGTGAATCGGCTCAAAGAGCCGATCCACCCATGATTCGTACGAGGTGTACGAATATATGGTGGTCCTGCTTGATCAAGATAAAGCTAAAGCGATCTACGACGATTTAGGGTTTTCACCGCATAATCGGATCATCCTACTCACGATTGGGCCTCGCGCTTGCGTACGGTGATCGTAAGCCGATCCTAGACAGGGCCTAAAAACCAACACGAGGTTGATCCCCGGAACATCCTGTCTAGGGCTAGCAAACTACACCCTACACGCCGCCGGATCCTCCAACCCTTTGTAAGGCCTAACTATTGCGGATATTAAACTAATCCTTGAAGAACAAGGAGCAACCGTAACGGATCGGATCTACTAAACAATGATCAA
>NC_061509.1:55859485-55897319 GCF_022539505.1 Lolium rigidum
CAAGAGGCAAATTCAAAACACATTTAAGCCTAACATGCTTCCTATGCATAGGAATCTTGTAAATAAACAAGTTCATGAAAAGCAAAGTAACAAGCATAGGAAGATAAAACAAGTGTAGCTTCAAAAATTTCAGCACATAGAGAGGCATTTTAGTAACATGAAAATTTCTACAACCATATTTTCCTCTCTCATAATAACTTTCAGTAGCAACATGAGCAAACTCAACAATATAACTATCACATAAAGCATTCTTATCATGAGTCTCATGCATAAAATTATTACTCTCCACATAAGCATAATCAATTTTATTAGTTGTAGTGGGAGCAAATTCAACAAAGTAGCTATCATTATTATTATCATCGAGTGTAGGAGGCATAGTATAATCACAACAAAATTTACTCTCCATAGTAGGTGGCACCAAAAGACCACTATCATTATAATCATCAGAAATAGGAGGCAAAGTATCATCAAAGAAAATTTTCTCCTCAATGCTTGGGGGACTAAAAGATCATGAAAACCAGCTTCCCCAAGCTTAGAACTTTCTATATCATTATCAACAATGATGTTCAAAGCGTTCATACTAATATTACTACCGAGCATGCAAATAAGATTTCATAGGTTTTTAATTTTCGCATCAAACAATCCATGTTTTAAATCAGGAAATAGAATAAGAAGCTCACTCTTGTACATTATGCCAAACTAGTGTAAACAAGAAACAACAAGATGCAATTGCGGGATCTAAAGGAAATAGCTTCGAGCACAAACACAATGGCGCCGAGAAAAGTATCGTTACACCGGAACCGGAGTATGAGTGCCTTTTTACCTTTCCTCCCGACAACGGCGCCGGAAAAGTGCTTGATGTCTACGGGAGCTTCTATTCTTGTAGACGGTGTTGGGCCTCCAAGAGCGAGAGGTTTGTAGAACGGCAGCAAGTTTCCCTTAAGTGGATTACCCAAGGTTTATCGAACTCGAGGAGGAAGAGGTCAAAGATATCCCTCTCATGCAACCACTGCAACCACAAAGCAAGAAGTCTCTTGTGTCCCCAACACACCTAATAGGTGCACTAGTTCGGCGAAGAGATAGTGAAATACATGTGGTATGAATAAGTAGTAGCAACGGCACCGAGAAAAGTGCTTTGCCCAGGACAGTAAACAAGCGAGTAGTAATGCAGCGGTAGTAACGCGATAGAAACGAGTAAACAAGCAGCGATAGCGATATTTAGGAACAAGGCCTAGGGATTACACTTTCACTAGTGGACACTCTCAACATTGATCACATAACAGAATAGATAAATGCATACTCTACACTTTTGTTGGATGATGAACACATTGCGTAGGATTACACGAACCCTCAATGCCGGAGTTAACAAGCTCCACAATAATGCTCATATTTTAGTAACCTTTAGTGTAAGATAGATCAAAAGACTAAACCAAGTACTAACATAGCATGCACACTTGTCACCTTCATGCATATGTAGGAGGAATAGATCACATCAATATTATCATAGCAATAGTTAACTTCGCAATCTACAAGAGATCATGATCATAGCATAAACCAAGTACTAACACGGTGCACACATTGTCACCTTTGCACACGTGCGAGGAGGAATAAAACTACTTTAATAACATTGCTAGAGTAGCACATAGATAAATTGTGATACAAACACATTGCAATCATAAAGAGATATAAATAAGCACCTCACTATGCCATTCAACGAGTGAATAAGTATTCTGTGAAATATAGCCTAAGAGACCCACACGGTGCACACACTGTCACCTTTACACACGTGGGACAAGGAGTCTCCGGAGATCACATAAGTAAAACTCACTTGACTAGCATAATGACATCTAGATTACAAGCATCATCATATGAATCTCAATCATGTAAGGCAGCTCATGAGATTATTGTATTGAAGCACATAGGAGAGAGATGAACCACATAGCTACCGGTACAGCCCCGAGCCTCGATGGAGAACTACTCCCTCCTCATGGGAGCGACGGCGGTGATGAAGATGGCGGTGGAGATGGCAGCGGTGTCGATGGAGAAGCCTTCGGGGCACTTCCCCGCTCGGCGGGTGCCGGAACGGAGACTCCTGTCCCCGGATCTTGGCTTCGCGATGGCGGCGGCTCGGAAGGTTTTCCGTATCGTGGTTCTTCGCATCGGGGGTTTCGCGACGGAGGCTTTATATAGGCGAAGAGGCGGCGCGGGGAGGGTCGAAGGGGTGGCCACACCATATGGCGGCGCGGCCGGGGCCTGGGCCGCGCCGGCCTATGGTGCAGGGGCCAGTGCCCCCTCTCGGTCCTTCCCGGGTGTTCGGATGCTTCCGGTGAAAATAGGAACCTGGGTCTTGATTTCGTCCGATTCCGAGAATATTTCGTTACTAGGATTTACTGAAACCAAAAACAGCGAAAACGAGAGCGGCACTTCGGCATCTTGTTAATAGGTTAGTTCCAGAAAATGCACGAATATGACATAAAGTGTGCATAAAACATGTAGGTATCATCAATAATATGGCATGGAACATAAGAAATTATCGATACGTCGGAGACGTATCACGAGACAACAACGCTGATCTGCTTCTCCGGTGCAGAACCACGGCAGTCCCAGCCGCCTCCCTTGTGGCCGCGTCTCCTGCGCTCTTCTCCATGGCCGGACCACGATTGGACTCACCGGGGGAATAATGATAATCGCCATCACCACTATCGCCAGACTCCACAGGTGCATAGCAGTTTGCAGCAGATGCCACTTTTCTTCCCTCGCCGTCCAGTGAACGAGTCCTTGATGCAAAGACCGTGCCGGCCTGCCCAGCATTATGCCGGCCCATGTTGCCGCGCTTCAGGCCGTGTGTCCCTGATACGTCTCCGACGTATCGATAATTTCTTATGTTCTATGCCATATTATTGATGATACCTACATGTTTTATGCACACTTTATGTCATATTCGTGCATTTTCTGGAACTAACCTATTAACAAGATGCCGAAGTGCCGGTTCTGTTTTACTGCTGTTTTTGGTTTCGAAATCCTAGTAACGAAATATTCTCGGAATTGGACGAAACAAAGACCCGGGTTCCTATTTTACCGGAAGCATCCAGAACACCCGGGAAGGACCAGAGGGGGGCACTGGGCCCCCAGACCATAGGCCGGCGCGGTCCAGGCCCTGGCCGCGCCGCCATATGGTGTGGCCACCCCTTCGACCCTCCTGCGCCGCCTCTTCGCCTATATAAAGCCTCCGTCGCGAAAACCCTGATACGAAAAACCACGATACGGAAAACCTTCCAGAGCCGCCGCCATCGCGAAGCCAAGATCCGGGGACAGGAGTCTCTGTTCCGGCACCCTGCCGGAGCGGGGAAGTGCCCCCGGAAGGCTTCTCCATCGACACCGCTGCCATCTCCACCGCCATCTTCATCACCGCTGCTGCTCCCATGAGGAGTGTCGTTGCCTAATCGACGGTACCTCGGAGGAGGGATCCTCACGAGGGGGAGAAGAAGTAGGGGCCATTGGGCGGAGTGCACACGGGACGGTGGTACGCGAGTTACCCAGCTTCGGAACACCTGCACGATGACAGGGCCTACTGCTCGCTTATGCGGAATTATCCGGGCGCTTTCGCGTTGTTACAATGAGTTGTGGTTGTGCCTCTAGGGCTCCCGGGATCCGGCTTATAAAGGCGCACGGATCTAGGGTTTACACGGAGAGTCCTAGCCGGATTACGGACAGCCTAACTACGGTACAATATCTTGCCGTGCACGTCACGGATCCGCCTTCCATATACGTCGTACTTGGATCCGGGTTCCTCATGGGCCTCCATGGATCCGGGTTACTCCTATGTCGGTACGGATCCGGCCTCGCTGATCCTGGACTCGGACTTCTTCCTTCATGATCAACAGCAACTGGGCCGCCCGATGGGCCACATGCCTCATCACCGTCTGTGGGCCACCCGGGCTTGCCGGATCTAGGCACTGTCGATGGTACACCTATGAAGTATACCCACAACAAGGAGGGAGTAGTTCTCCATCGAGGCTCGGGGCTGTACCGGTAGCTATGTGGTTCATCTCTCTCCTATGTGCTTCAATACAATAATCTCATGAGCTGCCTTACATGATTGAGATTCATATGATGATGCTTGTAATCTAGATGTCATTATTCTAGTCAAGTGAGTTTTACTTATGTGATCTCCGGAGACTCCTTGTCCCACGTGTGTAAAGGTGACGAGTGTGTGCACCGTGTGGGTCTCTTAGGCTATATTTCACGAATACTTATTCACTCGTTGAATGGCATAGTGAGGTGCTTATTTATATCTCTTTATGATTGCAATGTGTTTGTATCACAATTTATCTATGTGCTACTCTAGCAATGTTATTAAAGTAGTTTCATTCCTCCTGCACATGTGCAAAGGTGACGAGTGTGTGCACCGTGTTAGTACTTGGTTTATGCTATGATCATGATCTCTTGTAGATTGCGAAGTTAACTATTGCTATGATAATATTGATGTGATCTATTCCTCCTACATATGCATGAAGGTGACGAGTGTGCATGCTATGTTAGTACTTGGTTTAGTCTTTTGATCTATCTTACACTAAAGGTTACTAAAATATGAGCATTATTGTGGAGCTTGTTAACTCCGGCATTGAGGGTTCGTGTAATCCTACGCAATGTGTTCATCATCCAACAAGAGTGTAGAGTATGCATTTATCCGTTCTGTTATGTGATCAATGTTGAGAGTGTCCACTAGTGAAAGTGTAATCCCTAGGCCTTGTTCCTAAATATCGCTATCGCTGCTTGTTTACTTGTTTCATTGCGTTACTACTTGCTGCATTACTACTGCTTGTTTACTCGTCCTGGACAAAGCACTTTTCTAGTGCCGTTGCTACTACTTATTCATACCACTCGTATTTCACTATCTCTTCGCCGAACTAGTGCACCTATTGGGTGTGTTGGGGACACAAGAGACTTCTTGCTTTGTGGTTGCGGGGTTGCATGAGAGGGATATCTTTGACCTCTTCCTCCCCGAGTTCGATAAACCTTGGGTAATCCACTTAAGGGAAACTTGCTTTGCTGTTCTACAAACCTGTGCTCTTGGAGGCCCAACACTGTCTACAAGAATAGAAGCTCCCGTAGACATCAAGCACTTTTCTGGCGCCGTTGCCGGGGAGGAAAGGTAAAAGGCACTCATACTCCGGTTCCAGGTAAAGTACTTTTCTGTTGCCGTCGTGTGTGTGCTCGAAGCTATTTCCTTTAGATCCTGCAATTGCATCTTGTTGTTTCTTGTTTACACTAGTTTGGCATAATGTACAAGAGTGAGCTTCTTATTCTATTTCCTGATTTAAAACATGGATTGTTTGATGCGAAAATTAAAAAACCTATGAAATCTTATTTGCATGCTGGTAGTAATATTAGTATGAACGCTTTCAACACCATTGTTGATAATGATATAGAAAGTTCTAAGCTTGGGGAAGCTGGTTTTCATGATCTTTTTAGTCCCCCAAGCATTGAGGAGAAAATTTTCTTTGATGATACTTTGCCTCCTATTTCGATGATTATAATGATAGTGGTCTTTTGGTGCCACTTATCGTGGAGAGTAAATTTTGTTGTGATTATACTATGCCTCCTACACTTGATGAGAATAATAATGATAGCTACTTTGTTGAATTTGCTCCCACTATTACTAATAAAATTGACTATGCCTATGTGGAGAGTAATAATTTTATGCATGAGACTCATGATAAGAATGCTTTATGTGATAGTTATATTGTTGAGTTTGCTCATGATGCTACTGAAAGTTATTATGAGAGAGGAAAATATGGTTGTAGAAATTTTCATGTTACTAAAACACCTCTCTATGTGCTGAAATTTTTGAAGCTATACTTGTTTTATCTTCCTATGCTTGTTACTTTGCTCTTCATGAACTTGTTTATTTACAAGATTCCTATGCATAGGAAGCATGTTAGACTTAAATGTGTTTTGAATTTGCCTCTTGATGCTCTCTTTTGCTTCACATACTATCTCTTGCGAGTGCATCATTAAAACTGCTGAGCCCATCTTAACGGCTATAAAGAAAGAACTTCTTGGGAGATAACCCATGTGTTATTTTGCTACAGTACTTTGTTTTATATTTGAGTCTTGGAAGTTGTTTACTACTGTAGCAACCTCTCCTTATCTTAGTTTTAAGTTTTGTTGTGCCAAGTAAAGTCTTTGATAGTAAAGTAAGTACTAGATTTGGATTACTGCGCAGTTACAGATTTCTTTGCTGTCACGAATCTGGGTCTACCTCCCTGTAGGTAGCTCAGAAAATTAAGCCAATGTACGAGCATGATCCTCAGATATGTACGCAACTTTCATTCAATTTGAGCATTTTCGTTTGAGCAAGTCTGGAGGCCTAATAAAATCCATCTTTACGGACTGTTCTGTTTTGACAGATTCTGTCTTTTATTTCGCATTGCCTCTTTTGCTATGTTGGATGAATTTCTTTGATCCATTAATGTCCAGTAGCTTTATGCAATGTCCGAAGTGTTAAGAATGATTGTGTCACCTCTGAACATGTGAATTTTTATTATGCACTAACCCTCTAATGAGTTGTTTCGAGTTTGGTGTGGAGGAAGTTTTCAAGGATCAAGAGAGGAGTATGATGCAATATGATCAAGGAGAGTGAAAGCTCTAAGCTTGGGGATGCCCCGGTGGTTCACCCCTGCATATTCTAAGAAGACTCAAGCGTCTAAGCTTGGGGATGCCCAAGGCATCCCCTTCTTCATCGACAACATTATCAGGTTCCTCCCCTGAAACTATATTTTTATTCCGTCACATCTTATGTACTTTGCTTGGAGCGTCAGTTTGTTTTTGTTTTTGTTTTGTTTGAATAAAATGGATCCTAGCATTCACTTTATGGGAGAGAGACACGCTCCGCTGTAGCATATGGACAAATATGTCCTTAGGCTCTACTCATAGTATTCATGGCGAAGTTTCTTCTTCGTTAAATTGTTATATGGTTGGAATTTGAAAATGCTACATGTAGTAACTCTAAAATGTCTTGGATAATTTGATACTTGGCAATTGTTGTGCTCATGTTTAAGCTCTTGCATCATATACTTTGCACCCATTAATGAAGAAACACTTAGAGCTTGCTAATTTGGTTTGCATATTTGGTTTCTCTAGAGTCTAGATAATTTCTAGTATTGAGTTTGAACAACAAGGAAGACGGTGTAGAGTCTTATAATGTTTACAATATGTCTTTTATGTGAGTTTTGTCTGCACCGGTTCATCCTTGTGTTTGTTTCAAATAACCTTGCTAGCCTAAACCTTGTATCGAGAGGGAATACCTCTCATGCATCCAAAATCCTTGAGCCAAGCACTATGCCATTTGTGTCCACCATACCTACCTACTACATGGTATTTCTCCGCCATTCCAAAGTAAATTGCTTGAGTGCTACCTTTAAATAATTAAAAATTTATCACCTCTTATTTGTGTCAATGTTTTATAGCTCATGAGGAAGTATGTGGTGTTTTATCTTTCGATCTTGTCATTTACTTCTGACAGACTTTCACAATGGACTAGTGGCTTCATCCGCTTATCCAATAATTTTGCAAAAAGAGCTGGCAATGGGGTTCCCAACCCCGATTAATTAACTTGCATTAATAATTCTCTTCACATGTTTTGCTCTGATTCATCGGTAAGCAACTTAATTTTGCAAATAGACACTCCTTCATGGTATGTGATTGTTGGAAGGCACCCGAGGATTCGGTTAGCCATGGCTTGTGTAAGCAAAAGGTTGGGAGAAGTGTCATCCATAAATAAAGAAAAAACTAAACTAAAGTACATGTGTAAACAAAAGAGAAGAGGGATGATCTACCTTGCTGGTAGAGATGACGTCCTTCATGGGAGCCGCTCTTGAAAGTCTGGTTGATGAGGTAGTTAGAGTACCCACTACCATTCGTTGACAACAACAAACACCTCTCAAAATTTTACTTTTATGCTCTCTTTATGTTTTCAAAACCAAAGCTCTAGCACAAATATAGCAATCGATGCTTTCCTCTTTGAAGGACCATTCTTTTATCTTTTATGTTGAGTCAGTTCACCTATCTCTCTCCACCTCAAGAAGCAAACACTTGTGAACTGTGCATTGATTCTTACATACTTGCTTATTGCACTTGTTATATTGCTTTGCATTGACAATTATCCATGAGATATACATGTTACAAGTTGAAAGCAACCGCTGAAACTTAATCTTCCTTTGTGTTGCTTCAATGCCTTTACTTTGATTTATTGCTTTATGAGTTAACTCTTATGCAAGACTTATTAATGCTTGTCTTGAAGTACTATTCATGAAAAGTCTTTGCTTTATGATTCACTTGTTTACTCATGTCATTACCATTGTTTTGATCGCTGCATTCACTACATATGTTTACAAATAGTATGATCAAGGTTATGATGGCATATCACTTCGAAATTATCTTTGTTATCGTTTTACCTGCTCGGGACGAGCGAGAACTAAGCTTGGGGATGCTTGATACGTCTCCGACGTATCGATAATTTCTTATGTTCTATGCCATATTATTGATGATACCTACATGTTTTATGCACACTTTATGTCATATTCGTGCATTTTCCGGAACTAACCTATTAACAAGATGCCGAAGTGCCAGTTCTCTGTTTTACGCTATTTTTGGTTTCGAAATCCTAGTAACGAAATATTCTCGGAATTGGACGAAACAAAGACCCGGGTTCCTATTTTCACCGGAAGCATCCAGAACACCGGGAAGGACCGGGGGGGGCACTGGGCCCCCAGACCATAGGCCGGCGCGGCCTAGGCCCTGGCCGCGCCGCCATATGGTGTGGCCACCCCTTCGACCCTCCTGCGCCGCCTCTTCGCCTATATAAAGCCTCCGTCGCGAAAACCCTGATACGAAAAACCACGATACGGAAAACCTTCCAGAGCCGCCGCCATCGCGAAGCCAAGATCCGGGGGACGAGGAGTCTCGTTCCGGCACCCTGCCGGAGCGGGGAAGTGCCCCCGGAAGGCTTCTCCATCGACACCGCTGCCATCTCCACCGCCATCTTCATCACCGCTGCTGCTCCCATGAGGAGGGAGTAGTTCTCCATCGAGGCTCGGGGCTGTACCGGTAGCTATGTGGTTCATCTCTCTCCTATGTGCTTCAATACAATAATCTCATGAGCTGCCTTACATGATTGAGATTCATATGATGATGCTTGTAATCTAGATGTCATTATGCTAGTCAAGTGAGTTTTACTTATGTGATCTCCCGGAGACTCCTTGTCCCACGTGTGTAAAGGTGACAGTGTGTGCACCGTGTGGGTCTCTTAGGCTATATTTCACAGAATACTTATTCACTGTTGAATGGCATAGTGAGGTGCTTATTTATATCTCTTTATGAAATGTGTTTGTATCACAATTTATCTATGTGCTACTCTAGCAATGTTATTAAAGTAGTTTCATTCCTCCTGCACATGTGCAAAGGTGACAGTGTGTGCACCGTGTTAGTACTTGGTTTATGCTATGATCATGATCTCTTGTAGATTGCGAAGTTAACTATTGCTATGATAATATTGATGTGATCTATTCCTCCTACATATGCATGAAGGTGACAAAGTGTGCATGCTATGTTAGTACTTGGTTTAGTCTTTTGATCTATCTTACACTAAAGGTTACTAAAATATGAGCATTATTGTGGAGCTTGTTAACTCCGGCATTGAGGGTTCGTGTAATCCTACGCAATGTGTTCATCATCCAACAAGAGTGTAGAGTATGCATTTATCTGTTCGTTATGTGATCAATGTTGAGAGTGTCCACTAGTGAAAGTGTAATCCCTAGGCCTTGTTCCTAAATATCGCTATCGCTGCTTGTTTACTCGTTTTATCGCGTTACTACTCGCTGCATTACTACTCGCTTGTTTACTCGTCCTGGGCAAAGCACTTTTCCGGTGCCGTTGCTACTACTTATTCATACCACCCGTATTTCACTATCTCTTCGCCGAACTAGTGCACCTATTGGGTGTGTTGGGGACACAAGAGACTTCTTGCTTTGTGGTTGCGGGGTTGCATGAGAGGGATATCTTTGACCTCTTCCTCCCTGAGTTCGATAAACCTTGGGTAATCCACTTAAGGGAAATTTGCTGCTGTTCTACAAACCTCTGCTCTTGGAGGCCCAACACTGTCTACAAGAATAGAAGCTCCTGTAGACATCAGTCCCGCGCCCTGCACTGTTCACCTTCTTGCCCGGTGAACCAATAGACTGATCGTTGGAATAAGGAAACCGATGACAGCCTGTCGCAAGATTAGATTGCGATCGGCCGTCATCGGCTTCCTTATTCCAATGATCAGTCTATTGGTTCACCGGGCAAGAAGGCGAAGAGTGCATGGCGCGGGAGACACGGCCTGAAGCGCGGCAACAGGGGTCGGCATTGTGAACACCCGGATTTTTAAGTCCAGATGCCTATTATGCCATTCATCGCAATCCCAGGAATAATGTTGTTTCGAGACATAATAGTTGATATCATAAGTCATCATTCATTACAAACCATAATCGTCTTACGAAAGTAGATCACATGATCCAATATTACAACCATAGTTGATCTATTGATCAACGAACATCACAAATATTACAAAGCGGAAGCGTAGTAGTAGTAGTGGACTATCTAATTCCACAGGCCAACGCTTGACGTCAGAAGAACTCCTAGTTGTTGTAGCCGTCCTGCTGGCTGTCATCTTCATACTGCTGCTCCTCTTCATAGTCTGGTCATTTGAATAGCCAGGGACACAGCCGTGAGTACTTTTAAAGCACTCGCAAACTAATACTAGGGTAAGTACCATCAATATTTATTAAATGGTGCTAAGCTCTAGGTTTATTTGCATAAAGCCAATTTTAGTTCATAAACATTTAGTAAAAGACTCCTCATTTGCTAACTAACTCAAGTGGGAACATTAGTGTCATTCCCACAACTCAGTTGTGATTCAATTCAAGTCACCAATCCTGTCACCCTTTTAGTTCGGAAAATATCTGACAACGGAACAATATGGCCTCTCCAATCATCCGTAACCGTGGACACGGCTATTCGAATAGGTTTACACTCTACAGAGGTTGCACACTTGTGCCACAATATTTGATTACATCCGTCAGGGATAACCCCGAATCGTTGTAACTCATTACGCGGATCATCAACCATAACCTTTCACTTATATATCCTAGTATAGGCACCTCTCCCCATGAGCTTGGCCTCCCAGTGAAGACAAACTGTCAGCCTGGGAATTGCACTGGGCTTGGCCGGACATTCACCTCTTTTCACGTCATTTCACATCATTTCATTTAAACGGAGGCAGCCTCGGCATAACCCCTATGATGCTTGTTTAGAGGGAACCCATACTAAGACACACAAACTTCCAGTTAAGCCCTACCCATAATCAGGTATTGTGGGGGTACTGGTAAATTGGAAAGGTATCGCATCCAACCCAACCATCAGCTTTTTCTCAAATTCACCATGTCATTCAAGTCATATTCACCTTCAAAATCTTTCAAAGTCATTTCACTTCACAAGTTCCCATCTAGAGTAGTCAATTTTATTTGTTAGCACTAGCAACTAGTCATGAGGGGTGCTATCTAGCTTTGATTGCTCTAGGCTAAGTTTGATACTCTTGTGCTATTCTAGACCAAGTGAATCATGAATCAAAAAGTAAACTTTGATAAACCCAAAATCAGTAAAGCTTGTAAAGTAAAACTTGGGATGTAATCACGAAGCATAAAGTAAAATGTGGTGGTGCCTTACTCTTGTAGAGCTTTGCACTTAGCAAGAATATTAGCTTGCCTTGGTTGGTGTACTGATCAAAGTGTTCTTCTTCTCCTTGGAAGTAGACCTCCTCCTCCTCTTGATACTTGATGCGTGCAGTCAACACGTCCGTTGGGAACCCCAAGAGGAAGGTGTGATGCGTACAGTAGCAAGTTTTCCCTCAGAAAGAAACCAAGATTTATCGAACCAGGAGGAGCCAAGAAGCACGTTGAAGGTTGTTGGTGGCGGAGTGTAGTGCGGCGCAACACCAGGGATTCCGGCGCCAACGTGGAACCTGCACAACACAATCACAGAACTTTGCCCCAACGTAACAGTGAGGTTGTCAATCTCACCGGCTTGCTGTAAACAAAGGATTAGATGTATAGTGTGGATGATTATGTTTGTTTGCAAAGAACAGTAAAGAACAATTGCAGCAGTTTGTATTTCAGGTGTAAAGAATAGGACCGGGGTCCACAGTTTACTAGCGGTGTCTCTCCCATAAGATAAGCAGATGTTGGGTGAACAAATTACAGTTGGGCAATTGACAAATAAAGAAGGCATAACAATGCACATACATATATCATGATGAGTACTATGAGATTTAATCAGGGCATTACGACAAAGTACATAGACCGCTATCCAACATGCATCTATGCCTAAAAAGTCCACTTTCAGGTTATCATCCGAACCCCTTCCAGTATTAAGTTGTAAACAACAGACAATTGCATTAAGTATGGTGCGTAATGTAATCAACACAAATATGCTTAGACAAAGCATCGATGTTTTATCCCTAGTAGCAACAAGCACATCCACAACCTTAGAACTTTCGTCACTCGTCCCGATTTAATGGAGGCATGAACCCACTATCGAGCATAAATACTCCCTCTTGGAGTCACAAGTATCAACTTGGCCAGAGCCTCTACTAGCAACGGAGAGCATGCAAGAACATAAATAACATATATGATAGATTGATAATCAACTTGACATAGTATTCAATATTCATCGGATCCCAACAAACACAACATGAAGGATTACAAATAGATGATCTTGATCATGATAGGCAGCTCACAAGATCTAACATGATAGCACAATGAGGAGAAGACGACCATCTAGCTATTGCTATGGACCCATAGTCCAGGGGTGGACTACTCACACATCGATCCGGAGGCGATCATGGCGATGAAGAGACCTCCAGGAGATGATTCCCCTCTCCGGCAGGGTGCCGGAGGCGATCTCCTGAATCCCCCGAGATGGGATTGGCGGCGGCGGCGTCTTTGGAAGGTTTTCCGTATCGCGGCTCTCGGTACTGGGGGTTTCGTGACGGAGGCTTTAAGTAGGCGGAAGGGCAGGTCAGGGGGCCACACGAGGGCCCCACACGCCAGGGCCGCGCGGGCCCCCTGTAGGCCGCGCCGCCCTACTGTGGCGGTGCCCCGTGGCCCCACTTCGTCTCTCCCTCGGACTTCTGGAAGCTTCGTGGAAAAATAGGCCCCTGGGCGTTGATTTCGTCCAATTCCGAGAATATTTCCTTACTAGGATTTCTGAAACCAAAAACAGCGAGAAAACAACAACCGGCTCTTCGGCATCTCGTCAATAGGTTAGTGCCGGAAAATGCATAATAATGACATATAATGTGTATAAAACATGTGAGTATCATCATAAAAGTAGCATGGAACATAAGAAATTATAGATACGTTTGGGACGTATCAAGCATCCCCAAGCTTAGTTCCTACTCGCCCTCGAGTAGGTAAACGATAACAAAGATAATTTCTGAAGTGACATGCTATCGTAATCTTGATCATACTATTGTAAAGCATATGAGATGAATGCATAGATTCAAAGCAATGATGAAGATAATGAGTAAACAAATGAATCATATAGCAAAGACTTTTCATGAATAATACTTTCAAGACAAGCATCAATAAGACTTGCATAAGAGTTACTCATAAAGCAATAAATTCTAAGTAAAAGCATTGAAGCAACACAAAGGAGATATAAGTTTCAGCGGTTGCTTTCAAATTCAACATGTATATCTCATGGATAATTGTCAACACAAAGTAATATAACAAGTGCAATAAGTAAACATGTAAGAATCAATGCACACAGTTGATATAAGTGTTTGCTTCTGGGATAGAAAGAATAGGCAAACTCAACAATAAATTAAAAGATAGGCCCTTCGCAGAGGGAAGCATTGATTACTATATTTGTGCTAGAGCTTTTCATTTTGAAAACAAGAAACAATTTTGTCAACGGTAGTAATAAAGCATATGAGTTATGTATAAGACATCTTATAAGTTGCAAGCCTCATGCATAGTATACTAATAGTGCTCGCACCTTGTCCTAATTAGCTTGGGTTAACACGGATTATCATTGCATAGCATATGTTTCAACCAAGTGTCACAAAGGGGTACCTCTATGCCGCTCGTACAAAGGTCTAAGGAGAAAGCTCGCATTGGATTTCTCGCTTTTGATTATTCTCAACTTAGACATCCATACCGGGACAACATAGACAACGAGATAATGGACTCCTCTTTAATGCATAAGCATTCAACAACAGTTAATATTCTCATAAGAGATTGAGGATTAATTGTCCAAACTGAAACTTCCACCATGAATCATGGCTTTAGTTAGCGGCCCAATGTTCTTCTCTAACAAGTATGCATACTCAAACCATTTGATTGTGAAAACCGCCCTTACTTCAGTACAAGACGAACATGCATAGCAACTCACATGATATTCAACAAAGGTAAAAGAGTTGATGGCGTCCCCAGATAACATGGTTACCGCTCAACAAGCAACTTACTAAGAAATAAGACACATAAGTACATATTCTTCACCACGATAGTTTTTAAGCTATTTGTCCCATGAGCTATATATTGCAAAGGTAAAGAATGGAAATTTTAAAGGTAGCACTCAAGTAATTTACTTTGGAATGGCGGAGAAATACCATGTGGTGGGTAGGTATGGTGGACGCAAATGGCATGGTTATTGGCTCAAGGATTTGGATGCACGAGAAGAATTCCTCTCAATACAAGGCTAGGCTAGCAAGGTTGTTTGAAGCAAACTCAAGTATAAAAGGTGCAACAAAGCTCACATATGAACATATTGTAACTATTATAAGACTTTACATTGTCTCCTTGTTGTTCAAACACCTCAACCGTAAAATATCTAGACTCTAGAGATCAATCATGCAAACCAAAATTTAACAAGCTCTATGTAGTTATTCATTAATGGGTACAAGGTACATGATGCAAGAGCTTAAACAAAATCTATATGAGCACAACAATTGCCAAGTATCACATTATTCAAGACATTAAACCATTTACCACATGCGGCATTTTCCGTTTCCAACCATATAACAATGAATGAAATAGTTCAAATTTCACAATGAACATTAAAGATGAAGCTAAGAACATATGTGTTCATACGAAACAGCGGAGCGTGTCTCTCTCCCAAACAAATAATTCTAGGATCCGATTTATTCAAACAAAAACAAAAATAAAAACAAACAGACGCTCCAAGTAAAGCACATAAGATGTGACGGAATAAAAATATAGTTTCACTAGAGGAACCTGATAAGTTGTCGATGAAGAAGGGATGCCTTGGGCATCCCCAAGCTTAGACGCTTGAGTCTTCTTAAAATATGCAGGGATGAACCACGGGGGCATCCCCAAGCTTTGACTTTTCACTCTTCTTGATCATATTGTATCATCCTCCTCTCTTGACCCTTGAAAACTTCCTCCACACCAAACTCGAAACAAACTCATTAGAGGGTCAGTGCATAATTCATATATTCAGAGGTGACAAAATCATTCTTAACACTTCTGGACATTGCACAAATCTACTGAAAGTTAATGGAACAAAGAAATCCATCTAACATAGCAAAACAGGCAATGCGAAATAAAAGGCAGAATCTGTCAAAACAGAACAGTTCGTAAAGACGAATTTTAAAGTGGCACCAGACTTGCTCAGATGAAAATGCCCAAATTGAATGAAAGTTGTGTACATATCTGAGGATCACGCACGTAAATTGGAAGATTTTTTTGATTTTCCTACAGGGACTACTGCTCAAATTCGTGACAGCAAGAAATCTGTTCCTGCGCAGTAATCCAAATCTAGTATTGGCTTTACTATCAAAGACTTTACTTGGCACAACAATGCATTAAAATAAAGATAAGGAGAGGTTGCTATAGTAGTAAATAACTTCCAAGACTCAAATATAAAATAAAGTGCAGAAGTAAAATAATGGGTTGTCTCCCATAAGCGCTTTTCTTTAACGACTTTCAGCTAGGCGCAGAAAGTGTGTATCAAGTATTATCGAGAGATGAAGCATCAACATAAGTGTTGGGAGTTTTCTCAACTATGCATTTTATCTTATCCATGTGAGTTTCAGAGGCTCCCTTTTCATTATTCTTAGGTTTGCTATCCTCGTCAAACAAATTTTCAGGAACAAGCCAACCATAGTTATTCTCTAGAGCGTCATTCATTCCTAGGAGCTTACAAGGTATTGTTGTCTTAATCTCCCCACCATCATTAATATTATTAGTGTACCTTACTCTCTCCATGTCCATCTTTTCAAGGATACTAACAAAATTGGTATAGGAGCCAAGCATCTTATATTTAATAAAGACCTTTCTAGCCTCTCTTGCTACTCCACCAAATTCTTTAAGAAGGGTTTCTAAAACAAAATCTTTCTTTTCTCCCTCTTCCATTTCACCGAGTGTGAGAAACATGTGTTGGATTATAGGATTAAGATTAACAAATTTAGTTTCCAACATGTGTACTAAAGAAGCAACATCAATTTCATAAGTAGGAGCAAGTTCTACCAAGTGTCTATCTTCAAAATCTTCAGCGGTACTAACATGAGTGAAAAAATCTTCTATATTATCTCTCCCAATTATAGACCCTCGTCCTACCGGTATGTCTTTCAGAGTGAACTTAGGAGGAAACATGATGAAATAAACTAAAGGTAAATAAAGTAAATGCAAGTAACTAACTTTTTTGTGTTTTTAATATGGAGAACAAGACAGTAAATAAAGCTAGCAACTAATTTTTTTGTGTTTTGATATAATGCAGCAAACAAAGTAGTAAATAAAATAAAGCAAGACAAAAACAAAGTAAAGAGATTGGAAGTGGAGACTCCCCTTGCAGCGTGTCTTGATCTCCCCGGCAACGGCGCCAGAAAAATAGCTTGATGCGTGTAGTCAACACGTCCGTTGGGAACCCCAAGAGGAAGGTGTGATGCGTACAGTAGCAAGTTTTCCCTCAGAAAGAAACCAAGGTTTATCGAACCAGGTGGAGCCAAGAAGCACGTTGAAGGTTGTTGGTGGCGGAGTGTAGTGCGGCGCAACACCAGGGATTCCGGCGCCAACGTGGAACCTGCACAACACAATCACAGAACTTTTCCCCAACGTAATAGTGAGGTTGTCAATCTCACCGGCTTGCTGTAAACAAAAGATTAGATGTATAGTGTGGATGATTATGTTTGTTTGCAAAGAACAGTAAAGAACAATTGCAGCAGTTTGTATTTCAGATGTAAAGAATAGGACCGGGGTCCATAGTTCACTAGTGGTGTCTCTCCCATAAGATAGCAGATGTTGGGTGAACAAATTACAGTTGGGCAATTGACAAATAAAGAAGGCATAACAATGCACATACATATATCATGATGAGTACTATGAGATTTAATCAGGGCATTACGACAAAGTACATAGACCGCTATCCAAGCATGCATCTATGCCTAAAAAGTCCACCTTCGAGGTTATCATCCGAACCCCTTCCAGTATTAAGTTGTAAACAACGAGACAATTGCATTAAGTATGGTGCGTAATGTAATCAACACAAATATCCTTAGACAAAGCATCGATGTTTTATCCCTAGTAGCAACAAGACATCCACAACCTTAGAACTTTCCGTCACTCGTCCCAGATTTAATGGAGGCATGAACCCACTATCGAGCATAAATACTCCCTCTTGGAGTCACAAACATCAACTTGGCCAGAGCCTCTACTAGCAACGGAGAGCATGCAAGAACATAAATAACATATATGATAGATTGATAATCAACTTGACATAGTATTCAATATTCATCGGATCCCAACAAACACAACATGAAGGATTACAAATAGATGATCTTGATCATGATAGGCAGCTCACAATATCTAACATGATAGCACAATGAGGAGAAGACGACCATCTAGCTACTGCTATGGACCCATAGTCCAGGGGTGAACTACTCACACATCGATCCGGAGGCGATCATGGCGATGAAGAGACCTCCGGGAGATGATTCTCCTCTCCGGCAGGGTGCCGGAGGCGATCTCCTGAATCCCCCGAGATGGGATTGGCGGCGGCGGCGTCTCTGGAAGGTTTTCCGTATCGTGGCTCTCGGTACTGGGGGTTTCGCGACGGAGGCTTTAAGTAGGCGGAAGGGCAGGTCAGGGGGCCACACGAGGGCCCCACACGCCAGGGCCGCGCGGCCAGCACCTGGGCCGCGCCGCCCTGTTGTGGTGGCGCCTCGTGGCCCCACTTCGTAAGTCCTCCGGTCTTCTGGAAGCTTCGTGCAAAAATAGGCCCCTGGGCGTTGATTTCGTCCAATTCCGAGAATATTTCCTTACTAGGATTTCGAAACCAAAAACAGCGAGAAAACAAGCAATCGGCTCTTCGGCATCTCGTCAATAGGTTAGTGCCGGAAAATTCATAATAATGACATATAATGTGTATAAAACATGTGAGTATCATCATAAAAGTAGCATGGAACATAAGAAATTATAGATACGTTTGGGACGTATCAATACTCCTCGGTACTAGCGTCTAATAACGAATACGATACATACAATCACCAAACAAAACTTAAATACTAGACTAAGCACACACATGAGTCACGCAAGCTAGGCTAGCATCACAACATTACTATCAGGTTGGTTGACTTTGTTTTCTTCTTTAAGAAAAATAATGTCCTCCCATTACCTGTGCTAATTAAGGTGGCTATTTAATTCTTTGGAGAAATAATTTCCTCTCATTGAATCTTTTTAAGATTTAATCTCCTCATGTGATAATGTATGATCTCATGTTGACCATGGTCAACACTTCATAATCATCATTTGAGGAAAAGATTTAAATGAGGTGATACACCTCATGCAATTTAATCCTAATAAGGTAATGATTTAATATCATCAAATAATTCAATATGAGATTAATTAGACCATAGTCATTACCTCACTTTGAGTTACTTGAGACAAGATTTAAATGAGAGAGTAGCTCTCATGCTATTTAGTAAATAATTTGGCACCACTTAAATGGACTAGAAATAGCCATAGAGCCATTTTTCAAACCAGACCATGATCATACAAACAACTATGTCATATTTTTACATATTCTTATAGATAAGATTAAATATGATTTTTGAGAGTTGGAATCAACTCAAAAGCATTTTTGGTTGATTTTTAATAATTGTTTGAAGTTGCAAAAGACCCTGCATTGTTATTTTTGTCACATTAATTCTACAAATAATATAGGGTTGGGACCAGTGTAGTTGTGTAGATAATTTTCTCAGCTTTCCAAAGATATAAAATTTGTCAAATTTGGTTTGGTGGGTTTTGTTCTATTCAATTTTGAAAACAACATCTATGAGAAAGTTTGAATTAAACAGAAATTTTAATTTGAAATAAAAGGGCCGGCGGGAAACGTTATTGGGCCCAATCTATTTAAACGGCGCAAAGGCCAGCTCACCACGCGTCCAGCACGCGTGGGCTGCCTGACCAGTGGGGTCCACCAGTCAGCCTAACATAAAGAGCGAACGGTATGATTCAATTCGAGCCGCAGGATTAGAATGCGATCTAACGGCCAAGGATCGTCGTCGGCGGCGACGAGAGGCGAAGCTACTGGCGGCGATGGTGGGGGGGGTGGGAGGCTCACCGGCGGCGCGGCGATGGTCGGCGACGAGCTGCGGCGAGGTTGTCGACGACGAGGAAGCAGCTGGTACCACCGGTGTCTCCAACGGTGGCCGGAATCGATGGCGCCCTTCTCAGCACCTCCGCGGCTCCGGCGATCAAATTGGCTAGCTACGGTGGCGAATCGAGCGAGAGAAGTGGGCGAGGAGCTTGAGAAGAGAGAGGGGAGCAAGGTTGTGTGAAGATTGGAGCGCAGGGGTGGCTCCTTTTATAGCAGCGGATGGTGGCCGTGGTGCTGTGACGATGTCACCCATGGCGACGGTGCTACAGCGGCTCTGGGGCACTGGCGATGACTCTCCTGGCTCGGCGACGTCACGGCGAAGACGTAGGGCTTGACGGCGGTGAAAATGATGCAGAGGAGAGGACGGGCGCGTGACGGAAGCTCCCAGTACCGCGGCGGTGGTCGTCGACGAGGTCGTCGGCTACAGCGTTCCCGCGGGCCAATGGAGTTGTCTGGGCGGTTGCTGGTGACGTTGCGGTGTGGGTGGTGCAGAGAGAAGAGGACGGGGTGACGCAGAGGAGTGGGACGGCGTCGTGTCTGGGCGTGCCCGTGGCGTTCGCCGTGCGCGCTCTAGCGTGCGCGTGCGCGTCTGGGCACGTCTGGGCGTCGCGTTTCCTGGCGAGTGCGGTGCACCATTTCGTCGAGGGCCGTGTCTGGCACGATCATGTGAGTGAGAGGAAGCTACGTGACATGGTTGTGCACGTTGGTGTGCACCAGAGAGAGAGATGGCATGAGTGAGGTCATGCCATGCCACGACATGGTTAGTTTAGGTCAAATGGTGACGTCCCTGTGTACTAATGCTTGTCTCTTATGCTTGGCCATGCTTAGAGGGATCAGTGATGTACAGAGGATGACCTAGGGTTGAAGAGAGAGGCTAAGAACTGCTGGGTTTTGCAATGGCTCGAGTTGGCAGGATTGTGCTCACCAGGTGTTCGAGGAAATGTCCGCAAGAAATTTATTTTCGAATTTTTGGATGAATTTTGGTGGGTTGCAATCATATAATATTTGAAGTCTACTGGTGGTGGTGGGGGTCAAATTGGAGTTGGTTTGCAAAATCACAAACTGCATAAGATCTTAAATCTGTTTCAAAGTCCTCACTTTGCTTGATCCTATCTTTGAATCCATGAAGAGTTTGCAGATGAGTTCTTGAGCAAAGTTGTTCACCTTGATGTTGTCTTGGATGAGGTGCAAAGAGTTGGCAAGGTGTAGTTTAGAAATATCCAAATAACAGGGCTCAAAGAGGGCATCAGGCTAACTTTTGCCAAATTGACCATTAGTGTATGTGAGTTTGTTTTGATTTCAAATTTGATTCAAATTGAGTTTCTTTGATTCCATAAGTGATAATAAGTAGTAACCATTTACAACCAATGGTGCAAGCCAAAATGGTCTAGGTTAAGGATTTGCAAAAAATGGCATAAACCATATGTGAGTGTGGGTTTGCTTTTCTCATTTCTTTTCTCCCTTTGTTTTTCCTTCTTCTCGGTTGATCAAGAGTTCATAGATTAGGGTTTTAGCACAATTGCAATCACACAAGCAATCATCATTGCAAATGCACACTAACACAAATAATAAAAGGTGAGTTATATGCATAGCACTTGTAGTATTAAAAAGTTTTTGTTGGTTCTCAATTTTGCATTTTGGAAACTTTCTTGCTTTCTTTATTGAAATTTTGGTATGTTACAGGCATGATGCTAGGACTCGTTCACTGGACGGCGAGAGAAGAAAAGTGGCATCTGCTGCAAAGTACTCTACACCTGTGGAGTCTGACGATAGTGGTGATGGCGATTATCATTATTCCCTCGGTGTGTCCAATCGTGGTCCGGCCATGGAGAAAAGCGCAGAGCGCAGGAGATGCGGCCACAAGGGAGGCAGCTGGGACTGGCGTGGTTCTGTGCCGGAGAGGCAGGTCGGCATTGTTGTCTCGTCAAGGACTCGTTCACGGAACGGCGGCCGGGGAAAGGGGGGCCGTCTACAAAGTATATTGCGGCATATAGGTGACCAAACATTCTAATCATCGGCACTAAAATGGAAGAAAGAGCCAAGTGGTATCTCAACTAGATATCATATGCCTCATACTTTGTTAGTCGAAAGAAATATTAACATTCAGGGATGGGGTCAGCGAGGCCAGGTAGGATGCACAAGAGATTGATATTTGTGACATCGCACCAGGCTCACTGGCCCCACCCTAGAGTGTACAAGTGACCAAACAATTTAATCATCGGCACTAAAATGGAAGAAAGGCCAATGCAATTAAGAAGTAGCTAGTATGAACTAAATGGAATGCCTCATACTTTGTTGGTCGAAACAAATATTAACATCCAGGGATGGAGTAAGTGAGGCCAGGTAGGATGCACAAGATATTGATATTTGTGCCATCACACCAGGCTCACTTGCTCCACCCCCGAGTGTACGAGTGATCGACCAACCATCTAATCATCGGCAAGTACAAAAACACCACCAAACCAGCAACCATGGTGACATAAGTCAAGATGCTCAAACACACATAGCATGCATGGAGCAGATGCTCCAAAGGGATTATTCATCACTTGGTATATGCTGGCAAAAGAGAGGCCAATCAAGAACCAGTAAATCCAGTAAGTGATAGATATGCCTAAACAAGCAACAACACATAGCATATCCCAGCTAACCAGATGAGACAAGTCTTGGTAGCCAACTGAATCACCTAGCACCACCTAGCCTTTTAAAACCATCGAAACAGTCCATTTTCTTCAAAGGATACCACGAGTGGCATTCATTTACATGATCCCCTATCGTGGATATCTCTATTTTCATCAAAGCCAACAAGAAATAGAAATTTATCATTACTCGGCTTGAGTTCAAAACAAAGCTAGGGTACCATAAGGGATTACTCATCACTTGGTAGTAACCAAGTGATGCTGGCAAGAGAGAGGCCAAGCCTGAGCTAGTCAATCCAGTAGAGATGGATATGCATAAGTAAGCAAGAACACATAGCCTATCCAAGTTAACCAGATAAAACCAACCTTGACAGCCAACTTAATAACCTAGCATCACCTAGTCTTTTAAACCATCAGAAACTTCCCATTTTCTTCAAAGGATACCCCACAGTGGCATTCATTTACATGATTCCCTACTGTGAATATCTCTATTTTCACCAAAACGAACCAATTATCCAACTATGAGATGCAGCCAGTGGCAGTAGCAAGAGCTAATAAGGTCACATCACAGCATAAGCAATCCACACCAGTAAACAAGTCCTCATCACCTTATACAGGTTCAGACTTTGGATTTGTTTCCAACAAAGGTTGGAAAACAAATAAAATCCATTTAGTACCAAGCATAGCACCAATTAATCAAGCAATATAGCAGCATCAGTAACAAGCATAGCACCAATTAATCAACTATAGCTCCATCAGTAACAAGCATAGCACCAATTAATCAAGCAATAGCAGCATGACTCGCACATGACACTTCACTAAAGCCAAAGCTTCGAGTAAAGCAATTAATCAAGGCTTTCATGCAGTGCTTGACGGGCAACAACTGCAAGCAATGGGATCATAATTCAATCCCTGTGCACATACCAGATAAATGGCATCAATTAACACCAACCTTCTCCCCCCTCTCTGTAATTAGCCAAGTTATATAGAATATAAGAAAAAGGGAGCACATCAGCATTTCATCGAGCACAACAGCAGCACAACAGCAGCACAGCAGCACAGCAGCATTTCATCGAGCACTTTGTGCTCTCACGGGAGAGGAAGAGGGAGGGGAGGGAAGAGGTGGAGCTCACCGACAACAGGGGTGGAGGAGGAGGTTGACGACGACGGCAGTGGTGGAGGAGGAGGAGGACGCGGCGGCTCCTCCTCCTTGATGCGGCGCCGGACCCTCCTCCTGCACGCCGCAGCCTCTCCTCCTCCATGCCGCAGCGGCATGTGCTGCTGATGGTGGCGGGGATGGGTGGAGCATGGCGGCATGCGGCCCTCGCGGAGGAAGGCGGCGGCGACGGCGATGGCGGCGGCGGCGCTCACCATGGAAGGCGGCGACGCGCGGTAGGGATCGAGAGGGGAGAGAGGGGGTACGAGCGAGGGAGGGGGTACGACAGTGATATAAGAGGCACTATTTCTGTGGTGCACCAGAACTAGTGCGCCACAGAACACTTATTTCTGTGGCGCAGCATGCCCTGTGCGCCACAGAAATAACTACACTAATTATTGGTGGTGGCAGGATGTGGGCTCCACCTAATTTCTGTGGCGCATGGTTTAGTAGTGCGCCACAAAAATAAGCTATTTTTGTGGCGCATCCTTTCTGGTGCGCCACAAAAAAGCTTTCTGTGGCGCATTTTTAGTGGTGCGCCACAGAACTAAGCTCCACCTATAAGCGTTTCCCTACTAGTGTCCCTGTTAACCAAACCCTCCCCCGAATTCTCTAGCGCACATTCGGCCCCAACTTAAGCCATCCCATGGCATCTGTCTGTTCACCACGACGATAATATGCCTGGCTACTATGGGTTTATGCACATCTATAAATAAAATCTGAGCACATGGATTCAATTCTTCATGGTCTCAAATGAATCTATACTTCTTAGGTGGACACATAATGCAACTGATTTTAAACATAAAATTGGAACCGAGTGACCAATTTCAGAATATATGCTGATACAGGTTAGTTTCAATTATTTAGCAAGATCACCATGGAAATGAAATGCAAAATAATTTAAAAAATAGCTTGAAAGCATGTGTCAAAATAACAGTATCAACATACTCGTACTCCCTCCGTCCCATGAAAGATGTTTTAATTTTGTCTAAGTTTAGATGTATCTAGAGTTGTAGACAATATTTAGTGTCTAAATACATTCGAACTTAAAAAATCTAAGAGACCTTTCATGAGATGGAGTGAGTATATTCCTTACATGTGCATAGGACTCATTGTATATATATATATATACATAGTTAGAAGCGGCGGAGAAATTGTGCACCTGAAGAACGGAAGAGTATATAAATGTAAATATCGTACACACGACATGCATTTTATTGCATACCAAGAGCCAGCGTGTCAATGACAGTGTTCTATGCAAACAGACGAATCATGCAGATTAAGGATGAATAATGGTGTCGTAAATACAAAAATAATGGTTGGAAAAACTAAATGGACTGAAAATATGTGCATACCGTTAGGAAAGGTCACGTTAGGAAGACATTGAGTACCACAATGTTTTAGGGGTTTTACAAAGATAGGATTGATAATTACAGTGCCTTAAAAAGACATGCAACAAAAAAAGTAACATGAGCATGGGTGGAAGCATGTAAAGGCAAGATATTTTCTTAGAAAAATACGCCTGCAATATGACCAATATTAAGTTGTCTAGACATATATGACACATGAGGCCAAAGTTACTAAAAAAAGTTATTTTTGAAAGTTACACATAAAAGGTTGGAGAACCGAAAAGAAATACTAAAAACATGTTTCGTATTTCGTATGCCGCATGCCAAATATGAATACCGTCGGTCTTTATTTGTCGCTCCAGAAAAACTCTTAACGACAATCTAATACAATAAATGGAAAGCTTTTTATGCAGAATGCAATCACGTTTGTCTGATTAAGATATTTAAATTAGTGCTAATATTTCGATGCATTGAGCTAAATAAGAGTATTTTTTAAACTAAGTGTATAATAGTAGATTAGAAGAGGCATAATTCAAAGTTTTTTTTAAACTAATATGATAGAGTAAATCTAGCCGCGGAAATGCGCGGGCCACGTAGCTAGTTCTTATGAAGGCGGATACGAATAATGCAACTTCCTTACAGCAAGTTCTAGATACTTATTGTGCTAATTCAGGTCAGATGGTTAGTTTGGCGAAGTCAAGTATATTATTTTCTCCCAATACCAATGTTCTTACTAGAGCTGAGATTTGTGAGGCCCGGGCTGCCGGCACTGGTGGGGGCAGACCGGAGTGATAGATTTGAACATTTTATTGAAAGAATTATTCAGCGTATTAATGGTTGGAAGGAAAAGCAACTATCAATTGGGGGCAAAGAAATTCTTTTGAAAGCTATTGCACATGCCATCCCTGTGTATGCAATGTCAGTTTTCCTAATTCCTAAGGGAGTGTGCAACAAGATGATGGATGCTATAGCGAGCTTTTGGTGGGGAGATGATGACAACAGTAACAAGATGCACTGGTATGCCTGGTGGAAATTATGCTACCCAAAGAAAGAGGGGGTATGGGGTTTAGAGACTTCCATTCATTTAACCTAGCTATGTTGTCCAAACAGATTTGGAGATTGGTTACTGATCAAGACTCTTTGTGTGCAAATGTGCTTAGTGCAAAATATTACCCTATTGGTAACTTACTAAGTGCAGGTCCAAAAGCGGGCACCTTCCTTTACCTGACAAAGTATTGTTGCTAGCATCCCCACATTTAAGTGTGGCTACATATGGCGAGTCGGTACAGGAGAGCACATCAATATTTATACGGATCCTTGGATCCCCTCAAGCCCAAACCGACATATAATCACACCAAGAGGTTCTGGTGTCTACACAAAAGTGGCTGATCTAATCTCTCCGGGGTTACTGGATATTGGGATGCCGAACTTCTACAGGCTTTATTCTGTAATGTTGATGAAAATCAGATTCTTGAAATTCCTTTACATAACCAGGGCTTTGAAGACTTTATTGCTTGGAACTTTAAAAAAATGGCCGGTATTCTGTGAGGTCTGGGTACTATCTACAATGGAGACATCAATTTGGGGCTCATGGTGCGCAAATGCCCCCCCCCCCCCCCCTCCGGTTCTTCAGCCTTAAACCCTGTCTGGAAAGAACTTTGGAAAACGAAGATTCCAAGTAAGATAAAGATATTCATGTGGAGAGCACTACATGGCATAGTACCGCTTAAATATATTCTTGCAAACCGACACATTGGCACGAGTGGGCAATGCCCGGTATGTCTCTCGGCACCTGAAAATGTGATGCACCTCCTCTTCCAGTGTAATGCAGCACGCGAAGTCTGGGCTGCTCTAGGAATTCAAAATATCATTGATGACGTAATATCTGTTGATCTGTTTGGATCTGCCGTACTAGAGTTCTTATTGCGAGATCGGATGAGAAGTATGCCAGGCTTTAATTCCATTAACCTGAAGGAAACCATTGGGGTAACTTGCTGGTACCTCTGGCGGAGACGGAGACGACGAACTCATGATGAACCGGTACCTGCAGTATACAAGTGTAAAATGTCGATACTATCTATCACAACAAATGCAGCAAGAGTGGGATCTAAAGGAGCTCGGTCCAATAATCGATGGGTTAAACCAGAGGTGAGACAAATCAAAATCAATGTTGATGGTTCCTTCCATCCTGAATCACATGCAGGAGCTACAGGGTGGTTGCAAGGGACCATGAAGGATTGTTCCTGGCTGCTGCTTCGCCCTTGCAAATAGACTAGGTTGCAATAACGTCATGATGGAATCAGATTCTATGGAAAGAGTCGAAGCGTGTGTACAGGGGATGAAGCTTGGTGGGGTGATTCATCCGCCGTTTTTGCTGACTGTGTTGATCTTTGCTCGATGATAGATAAAGTCTCCTTCAAACATTGCTCCAGGACGGCCAATGAGGTGGCACACGAAATAGCTAGAGTTTGTTTTTCTTCCGAATCTTCTTGTAATTGGGTCGCCGACCCCCTAGCTTCATTCTCGAGAAGCTTATAAACGATGTAACAATTCTGTGAGTAGAGCAGCAAGTTTCAGACGCACTCTTTTCCTTACCAGGGTACCTAAGGGGGCTGGAATATTTTTAATGAGGTGGTTTGCTAGCTTAATATAATCGTTTATATATCTCAAAAAAAAAAAAACTACCAGTGTTGCATTAGTCAAAGGCTACCTAGCTAAGGCGTTTCGACTTGGAAGTCAGAGGTCAACCATCCGTGTATATACTCCCTGTGTCAAATTTGTTTTAGATTTATTTAAATTTAGTTTAATATAAAACTGTGTATACCAAACCAGTTTAACCCTACGTACGTGTCTCAGCTCAGTTCACACAAGTTGTCGGTTTAGCTGAGTAATTTTTTTTTGCGAAAGAGATATTGATTAACTTAAAAGATTACAATCTCGCTGACATAAAATCGGAATGTTTACTGAACCTGACCGCGGCCAGACCATAGAACACCTGCCGCACGAACGGTTAGATCGATCTCCGTTGTTTTTCTGTTGTGCCCATCAAGTGAAGAAAGATAGCCATGAGAATGTACTTTTTTTTATAGAAAGTGCATCGAACAATTGCTTTTAGCTCCAGAGCTCCATGAATGAAAAGCGTATTTTCGAATCTCGGAAAAATCTGAAAAAATTCATACCACGACACCTATACATCTAGTATGCACGCCAGAAGTTTTTTTTTCCAGTTTGAGCGTCGCGACTTTGTCACTTTTGTGTATCCCGAAATTCTGAATAATTACGTGAAACTTTGCAAATCTATAGATAATATAAATAGGGAGCATCTAGGGCAAGATCGATCGAGAATCAGGCAGCACTCCATCAATCAAGTATGTTTTAATTTAGTTGGTATTCACATGGGCCCCCTGCTAAAGTGCTTTTAGGCTATTTTTTACTTTTTTTGCGCAACAGAAAATGCACAAAAAATAAATATTGCACATATATACGTAATTACACATCAATATGAAAATGCACCTCTACGAGCAAAAAATAGGCACAAATTTTTCTTGGCCAATTGCACACATCACATCTTTATCCAATTTCACTTAAAAATAGGCATTGGTAATCAATTGGTAATTAATCTATATGCAGTTGCACGTAAAAAAAGTACACAAATAAACAGACCAAAGATACAAAAACCTTAAAAAAATTCAAAAGGCAAAAAATACTCAATTGTCCAGCTACAGAAATACAAAAAAAAGGTAATAAAAACAAACAAAACTTATAAACTACACGAGCCCAACGGACAACAAAGGAGACATACTAGAGAAAAAGAAGATCAACAAGGGATCGATCTCGGCTAACAGAGAATTAGCCACAACGATATAAAAATGCATTAGCTTATCCAAAACCATAACTTTATTAAGCATCTAAATACCAATTTTCTTTTTTCCAAAATACCAGGCTCGAAAACAATTGTTGTACAAAAATAAAAACATTACTTTTAGGAACCAAACAATACCCAAAAAAATAGCCAAGTAGATATACACATATATTGTATAAGCTACAAGCTAGTTTATACAACCACATTTTTTTCTGCAGACTAAAATAGAATGTACCTTTTATTGACAATAGCTCGGATGCCACAAATTCTCTCTGCAGAAAGTGCACTATAAAAGCAAACTGAGCTTGGCTCTAGTGGTTCCTTGTGGTGAAACCAGCCCACCCAGATTCAAGTCCTAGACTTGGCATGGATATTTGCATTTACCTGGATTAATTTCAGGATTTAACGGCACTATGCTGTCACTGGTATGTGACATGCCTGCCAACAGCGAGGCGTTATGGGTAACTTCGTCAACCTCAATATATGCCGGCTCGGTATTTCAGAGGTGCTCATAGAGGTAGGGTGTGCGTGAGTTCATAGGGGTGAGTATAACGTGCGTGTCTAAGATAACTGTCGAACAGTTGATTTGTTTTAAGTAAACAGTTGATTAAAAAGAAACTATCTAACAGTTGTCGCTTGATGGGCCGTTCTGACCGAGAAGCCAGGAGCAGACTCTCTAGTAGGGGTGGAATCGAGCCGAGCCGAGCCGGCTCGTGGCTCGGCTCGTGGCTCGGCTCGGTCAGGCTCGTGAAAACTCGAGCCAAGCCGGGCTCGGCTTGCCACAAAAAAATGCACAGAAGTCAGGCTCGTGGCTCGGCTCGACATGCTCGAGGCTTGGCTCGGCCGGCTCGTGAGCCCAGTACCACATCCCCGCCGAATTAGGCAAATACTGTTGAGGCAGACCATCATGATTCCCCTCCCTTCCCTTCCTGTCCCAGACTCCCCTTCGTCTCCAGTCCTTCTAGCGCCGTTGTTGGCCGCCGCCAAGGTGAGCTCCCTCCATGGCGTTTCCTACAGGTAGCACTCGTGCCGGCATGGTCGTGCGCTCCACTCCGTCTCCGGCCGCGGCCCTCCATTCCTGCCCGTCCCCAGCCTCCGCGTGTGGACTGCTCCTGCTGTCTGATGTATACCTTTTTTAACACAAAGATCTGCTGCTGTATGCTAGATCTGCCATGGTCCTATTTGCGTTTGTATGAACTACTCCGTCTATTGTATACTGCTTGCTATCCTTTCACTTTTTTTAGTCACTCAAAATTAATTAAGATTAGTTGATGTGGATTGGCACGTTTTGATATTTTACAATGCTTAGTGGAAAGAGCTCATCCGATTGCGACAGAATTTACAAACGTTTAGACGAACAGATTAATAATACATGGCCAGCATAATCAAGAGGAATCGGGCGTGTGTATGTAATACTGCTATGTGTTACTGTATGACTGAAATGATATGGTTGTCAGTAGTTTGCATTTTCTGCTTGTTTACTTATACACACGTTAAATCTACATGGTAGACAATCGTGTATAACTCTTATTTTGATGTCTCTTATGTTCATGTGACCACCAGAAGGTCAAAGTAACTAATGTTTTAAACAAATTTTATGTTTTTTTATTACATCGAGCTTTCGAGCCGGCTTGCAAGCTTCATTGAGCGGGCTTGTCGAGCCTCGAGCCTTGATCTGAAGGATTGGGCTTGGCTTGTCCGACGTTCGAGCCGAGTCGAGCCCAAGCCAAGCCTTATCGAGCCCGAGCCCGAGCCTCGAGCCTTGAGCTTTGTGTCCACCCCTACTCTCTAGGCCCAGTAAGCAGAAGCAACAATCCTGAGCCCGTGCGACCGGCGCCACCTCATCGAGGGCAACCAAAGCAAAATTCCTCCAAAAAAAACCATAAAAAAAATCCCCAAATCCCGCCTATCTCCTAGGCGTCCCCGCCGCCGGAGCGGAGCAACCTGCCAGCCGCCGGAACGCCGCGAGGCTGCGTGAGGCGCTCGCAACCGGGGTTCGCCAGATATCGCGGAGCACGCTACCCCCTCCTTCCCAAGAAGCGGTTCTCCCCTGTGCCGGCCTCTCCGCCCTCACTCTTCTCTCATCTGCCGATGTTGAAGCCCAGGTACATTCTTGGCCATCTGCTACTTTAATTATATCCAGGTTATACTTATGTAGTTGATTGAATGAGCTCCACTGCTCGGTAGGTGTGCGCAATCTTGGTCTGAAATTGAGCCTAAATCTTAGTCTGGAAACTACACCTAAATCTTGAATGAGCTTGGCCAGATAGCGTTTTTCTGCGCCACATTGAGCCTAAATCTTGAATGAGCTTACTACTGAAGCATGTTTTAGTTGCAGTCTATCATACAACTTGATGCTTGGAATGCTTAAAGTGGAGCAGAACATGATTGGAGAAAGTGATGATAAGTAGTAACCATGTCTAAAAGTTGAGAGGCTAAAAATTGTCCACACAGCCAGCAAGTACCTTGATGTCTAAAACTTCAGGGGCTAAAAATTGTGGCTTTTCCATAAGCAGTTTTGAAAAGCGAAAAAAGAAAACCATTGCTTCGTGATGTTTTTGGTGGTATATGAGCTACAAATAATCCTGGAAGTCTGTCAGTTACTATAGATAATTAGCTTTGTCTTTTGTCTTATATCTGAATAAAAACATGTTTTATGTTGGGGTTGATAAATAAAAGGCTCGTTGTGTGTCTTATATCCGAATATAAGCAGTTTTGAAAGCGAAAAAAGAAAACCATTGCTTTGTCACTGAGACAGTTTCGTGACCTACTTATAGCGTGTTTCTGCGTTTGACCCAACAATTGATGTCCCCTTGCTTGCATTTCAGCCGAGTTTCCAACCTTCAGGACAACTGCGGTATCTTTTTTTAAGGACTAATAACATTCCAGTCTGCACTGTTTGTATGAATTAGCTGCAAGTAAATAAGCCACTGTTTGTATGAATTAGCTGCAAGTAAATAAGCGACTGTTTCTATGGAGTAGTAAAATTGTTCTCTCCATGTTATAGATGTCTGCAGTACATTTTGACATTAACTAGTATACTGAGATCAACTGGGTTCTTTTCAGGACAAATATGAGTTTGTGGTTCACTTCAGTATGTATTTTATGCAATGCAATTCCAGATTATACCTGCATTTTAATCTTCTTCTTTTTTCAGGTGGAATGCAATTTAGGTCAACAAGAACCATTGCTGCTGATCATTAGCTTGCTTGGGAGCTGCGGAGCCGGCAAGTTGCGGCGGCAGGGACGCGAAGTTGAGGGAGCGCTGAGCACGCACGGGCAGTGCAGTGCAGTGCTTCCTGAAGTGCTCGCCTGGTCGAGCTAAGGTCACAGGAGGAGGTGGAGAGAGGGAGGCCTAACCGCCCGCCCGGCGCTCAAGGTGTTCGTGCAATTGCGTCGCCAGCGTGGCTCGGGCACTTCCTTCCTTCCGCTACGTGCCTGGTGGACGGGCGTGGGAGCGCGACCAGCTACACGCAGACAGAAGAGAAGCGAGTCCTTCGCTCGCAGACCATGTTGTCTCTGGTGAGCCAGCAGCCGCCGCTCCCCGCACTGCATTCCAGCGTCTCCCATGCATCGGCGTCAGTGGTGACATTCGGCGCCACATGGCTCCGTAGCAGCAGCGGCTATGGCATTCCAACTCGGTCTAGAGCTCTGGTCCCCTGCACGGGTTTGTCCAGTGGAGGTCTTGCCAAGGATAAGCAGCAGGTCTGCCAAGAGAACGCCGCCTCTGAGAATGAAGATGGGGCTCTGGGATGGAGCAAGGACGAGATCGAGGCCATCTCGGCGCTGTTTGAGTGGCCGATGCGCCAGAGTCTGCTGAAGCCCCCGAGCCCGGTGACTCGGCGGCCGCTCCCGCTGCCGCAGCCCCACAAGACGAGGCTGCCGCCCGCTCCGACGCGGAAGCAGCACGTCCGGCTCCCCTCGCGCTCCTCGTTCAGTGACCGGGTGCGCAAGGATCCGGAGGTCCTCGTCGGGATCGCCCTGGAGATTGCCGCGCTCTTGCCGGAGTCCGAGGTGTCCATGGTGCTGGACAGCTGGGCTCCGTTCCTCCGGAAAGGGTCCCTGTCCATGACCATCCGGGAGCTCGGCCACATGGGGCTCCCGGAGAGGGCGCTCCAGACACTTTGCTGGGCGCAGGCGCAGAAGGCCGTGCCGCTGTTCCCCGATGACCGCATCCTGGCCTCGACCATCGAGGTCCTAGCGCGTTTCGACGAGCTGAGGATGGAGTCCGCGCTTGAGGAGTGCGTGCCGTCGGCGAGCCGCGCTGTCCTCGAAGCCATGGCGAGTGGGTTTATAGGGGCAGGCAAAGTTGACCTGGCTCGCAAGGTCCTCGAGCTTGCCAGGATAAACAAGAGAACGCTGCACCCGAGCATCTATGCAAAGCTGATTCTGGAAGTTGCCCAGACACCTGAAGGCTACGGGCTTGCTGCTGCGCTGCTCGATGAGCTTGGTGAGAGGCCGGACTTTGACCTGCGGCCGCAGGACTGCACGGCTGTGATGAAGGTCTGCGTAAAGCTCAGGCGGTTCGCGGCCGTGGAGAGCTTGTTCAGCTGGTTCAGGGCGTCTGGCAGGAACCCGACCGTGGTGATGTACACGACTGTGATCCACAGTCGCTCCAGAGACGGGAGGCACCGGGAGGCGTTGGCCCTGGTGTGGGAAATGGAGCAGGCAAACTGCCTTCTTGACCTGCCGGCATACCGGGTCATTGTCAAGCTGTGTGTGGCATTGCGCGATCCAGAAAGGGCTTTTCGGTACCTGTCTAGGTTGAAGGAGGCTGGGTTCCTTCCGACCAGTGACATATACTGTAATTTGATTGAAGGCTATGCTGTAGCGGGGAGGATGGCCAAGTGCCGGCAGCTTATCAGGGAGGCTGAGTCCACCGGCGTGATGCTGGACAAGAGGCTGGTTTCAAGCTTGTCTGAGATGGATAATGGACATCCTTGAACCACTGGCGAAGTGAAAGTCTATGCTCCTGTAATTTTCTGTAGGTGGTAAGTTGTATCACAATGAGAGTGTTTTCTCTTATGCATTCTTTTGTTGCCGATTATATGCTACAATCGTGTATTTGTGATGCTCCATACTGAAAATTGGCTTGCATACATTGCTTTAACCTGTGAGATTGTCGATAGTTTTAATTGCTAGTACCAACTATTCATTTATTTCTCTGAACAGTTTGTTAACAAATTCATGAACATTATTTTTGTAGATTGTTCTATTGTGTTTCCAAGCTTGCATTAATTTGCTGTATGGAGATAGATGGGAACTTTTTGTGTATGGTCAAGTTATGTTTCAGTCATGTTTAATCTTGAACTCTGCACATGTTTCTGCTTTATTCCTTTTATGAAATTGGTTGCTTCACAAATATCAAACAGGTTATTTTTTGGGTAGAGCATCATTTTGGTTACACACATTTTCAAATCCATAACTCAGATTTGTTTGGTTTCTTGAATCTTTTGGCATGAAGATTGGAGACAGAGTATTGGGATCAGTTACTGGGAATTGTAAATCATTTAAGGATTAACAACACTCCATTTCTGTGAGAGGTAAATAGTATCATGCCTGTCCTTTTTATTTAACTTGTCAGTGTATATCATTCCGTTGCTGATGTACATCCCTATGATGATATGTTCACATCTCAGTTTGTGAATTTTGATTCAACCACTTTTCAGGCTATCTGATACAGGGCTGGCTAGAATTTGCTGAAGGTTGCTCTCTTCAGAAGTAAAAAACTTGTACGGGTACCAAGTAACCACTGATATTGGACTAATTGCTATTGCAAGAGGGCACTGATCTTGTATTTCTGGATATAAGTGTTCTCCCGGTAAATACTTATGACACTGAATTTACTGCACTACCAATCGTCCAAAAATTGAGAATGAAAGTGGCATCTACTTCAATTTTTGTTGTTCAGACTAGGTTTGGGAAACTTTCCAAAACCTGTTGGTAAGACGTCTAACAAGATTTTAACAAAGAGAAAAAGTGCTCCTCTTCATTTGACCCTATTCATGGTTTTTCGTGCCAAACCTGTTAATTAGCTGCCATAGTACTAGCTTTTAGGAGTTTGGATAAAGTATTAGCTCCATTTTTACCCAAAGAACTCAGACTGACTCTATGATGGTAGACGTTACAACTCAGAATTCACAACCATAGGCTGGATGGAAGGCAGTGCTGGCCAATGTGTCGTGCAACTTTCGCAAGCTCAGTCTCTTTACCGTAAGGTGAGTCCGAACTTTTAATTTGCTTTGGCCTCATCGTTTGATGGATGGCATGTATGAATATGGCTAGCAATTGGGGAATAATTGTAAATTGTGTCTTAGTTTTTGATTAATAATATAGTATGGAGAGGATGAACAATATGTTGTCACTCTTTTACATATGGAACTTAAGTTTCTGGCCAGATATTTGGTCTATCTATTTTTTTTCTGGTTGAATCATCTGTGTAGTACTTTTAATATAGATGGTGCTGACATTGTACGGAGCTTAACATGACAGTAGCAAATGAGAACTATATGCCCGAACGTGCTTCAACTTATTTTGTCCTCTTGGACAAATGTGTGTTCAGTTGAAGAACCCTATGTATTTTCTCTCCAGGCTGGCAAAAGGGTGGAGACCATGCGGAGAGAAACTACTGTCGATTTTGACAAAATTGACCTATATCTAAAAATATCTCACAAAATAATCTGGCTTCGATTTTTTTTTCCACAAAATAACCTTTTGCTTGGCTCCTCACAAGACGGAACCATGCTCAGTAGCACGGCTCCGTCTCAGGTGGAGCCAGGCTGAGAAGCACGGCACCGTCATAGGTGAAGCCAAACTCAATAGCACAGCTCCGTCCCCGGTGGAGCCAAGCTCAGAAGCACAACGTCGTTCCAGACGGAGCTAAACTCAGTAGCTCCGTCCCATATGGATCCAAGATCCTTAGCCGTTTTCTAACAACAATTGGGCGTGGTTCATGCACCTAGTGATGACCAAGTTTATTAACCCAAGAGAGAGGTTTGCATCATCTCGGACCGCCACCAAGGTTAATAAGCGTCCCTCAGTTCGTTGTGATTTCCTAGAGAGTCTGGACACTCTTCCGGTCCGTGGTTGTGAGCTACAACCTGATGCTTGTTGGTACTAGATCGCATCCAGGAATCCAAACTGTTGAGGAAACACATTGCAAAGAGAAATAGACTAATATAGCAAGGTTAGATGACAAAATCTATGAAAAGTTATACTTCATGATAATAAAAAACATCTCAAGCTACCAAGGAAGCACATTGCAAAGATAAATAGAATAATATAGCAAGGATTGATGACAAAATCTATAACAAGTTATACTTCATGATAAAAAAAGCATCTCAAGCTGCTGAGGAAGCACATTGCAAATATAAATAGAATATATAGCAAGGATAGATGATAAAATCTATGACAAGTTATATTTCATGATAAAAATAGTTTATATGTTAACAAATTGATAAAAACCTATAAAATACAAAACATATACTATGTCTTCCATCACTCTACTCTATCACCACAATGGTGATAAAGAGGAAATGTATGACGACGACGCTGCCGGAGGTACGAACCACACCGAGATCATACTCTATGTTGACGTGTCACCCCGGTTCAAAAGAGCAATGTCAAGGAACAGTTAAGAACAAATTGAGAAGAATAGAGACTTGCTATGGTACATCTTCTAATTTTGCACACATAACCATCCAAATGAAAATAAACATAAAATAGAAAATAACTGTGTTGAGTATCCTTTGGTGGCGGTTCGAGATGACGCAAACATCTCTGTTGGGTTCAATAACCTTGGTCCTCGCTAGGATCATGAACCACTCCCAATTATTGTCGAAAAACGGCTAAGGACTTTGGCTCCACCTGGGATGGAGTCGTGCTACTGAGCTTGGCTCCGCCTAGGATGGAGCCGTGCTGCTTAGCTTGGGTCCGCCTGGGACGGCGTTGTGCTTCTCAGCTTGGCTCCACCCGGAACGGAGCCGTGCTATTGAATTTGGCTCCACCTGGGACGGCGTCATGCTTATCATCTTCGCTCCACCTAAGACGAAACTGTGGTACTGAGCATGGCTCCATCTGGTGCGGAGCCAAACAAAAGGTTATTTTGTGAGATCATATATTTTGTGAGATCTTTTCAGATTTAGGTCAATTTTGTCAAAATCGACGAAACGGATGCCTTCAGGTTCAGGTTGAAACAGATTCGTCTAATCTAGTGAACTACTGGAGGAATCGGTAATCAGAGCATCTCCAGCCGTCTCCCCTACGAGGCCCCCGGCAGCCGTTTTTTACATTCGGACGACGTTATTCGGTCCAACCGCGCCCCCGGCTCCTCGTTTCCCCTCGGATTTGGCCTTTCATCCGTCCGGAGAGCCCAGGCCATCCCGGCCCTCCGGGGTGCGCTCGGGGACTCCGGACGAGAGAAAAGCGGGGACGGGCCCGCTCTGTTGGCGAGAGAACACACGAACCCCACCACTTTGTCGACGCAAATCCCCCCTCCCCTCCTGTTGCTCTGTCGCCGCCGACACCACCCCTCGCCAGTCTGCCGGCCGGTTGCCTCAACTCCGCCATTCCTCCACCCAACAGCCTATATTCCGCCGCCCGTCGTGCCCTCTGCCTATTTTCCGCCGTCGGGCAGCTCCCTCGCGTCGCTCCTCGTCGACACGCTCGGCAGGTGTTCGTCCAATTGCCTGGCCGGACATGGACTCCGACGAGGAGGAGGAGCGGATGTTCGCCGAGCAACATCTTCGAGCAGTTTTTGAAGAAGAAATGGCAGCCGCCGCCCAAGACTGTTGTGTGTGGGAGGTGATGAACTGTTGTGTGTGCTTACACAACATGATTATCGAGAATGAGCGGAAGTATCCGGTTCCTCCGAGCAAGCAAGCTGCACCATATGACAGAGAGGATCCTCTTGCATAGCCGTTAGGTGCCGGCATCGTGGGATTCGAGACTCCACAACGCATCAACAGCTGCAGGATGATCTGGTGGAGCACATATGGACGCTTCGAGGCAACACCAACTAGTTTCCATTTGATTTGTAAAAATAAGCCAAATGTTGGTAAAACTGGTTAAATTTCGCGAACTATGCTGGATATTTGATTTTGGTCGTTTTCAG